>NC_133778.1:12462210-12727972 GCF_003597395.2 Chelonoidis abingdonii
GAAAAAGTTTTTGAGAAGAATCAGAGTCTAGGCTGGATAAGGGCACAGCGAGACTCCCTTCAGTGCGAGTGAAGAGTGAGGAACTTAGACAGGGTTACCGAAAGCAGAGAGCAAGGGGAGGTTTTCCAAGGGGTTTTTTTTTTTTTTCTTTTGGGAAGCGAACTGCTTCTTGCTTGGAGATAGAGTTGCAATTTTTGGGGTTCAGGCATCCCAGTGTCCCCCTGTCCTGGATTCAGACTTGGGATTGAAATATCAAGTGTTCTGAGGATGTAGCGAGGGAAGATGGAACGAATTGAGGGATGAATGACCGTGGGATAGGCGTACAACCCAACAGCCAGATCTTTTGAGACCCAGAATACAGTCCCTGCGCCCCCAAGCGAGAACCAGACGTGAAGCATGAAGCGACCTCCGTAAGTGTCCCTACTTCTGTACCAAACAGGATAAACAAGACGGTTTTTTAGAATCGCATTGAACCAGGCTTTTGCTGCAGGAGCCATACTGTACAGGAAAATTCGTTAACAGTCTGTGATGAGCGAAAATCCTCCAATTAATCTCCATGAATCGATCGTGGAGGAACTCAAACTATCTTATTGAGAACATGCTGGCAAGACAGCTTCTCCGTTCCCGATGTAGGTAATTTTCACGCCATGCTTGCAAGACATTTGGTACTGGCAGCATTGAAGGCATGACTGAGATTGATAAACAATGATTGCTCTCGGTGCTATTGTCAGAGAGGTAATCCATTGTTACTGTAGAAACGACGATGTAATAGGGCAGACATGGCGATTGTACGCCAGAGCGGGGGATGGGAGTAGGATAGCGACGGTTTTCACATCGGCAGGGCTTCTCCCCGTACCACAAGCGCTGGGGGGTGAGGTAGGGTGACATAGCAGCGATCGATACGATCAGGAGCCATGCGCTTGGTGGGATGTGAAAGAGGGGTGGTGCTCTGAGTCGTCTTACCAGGAGCAAGGCATCTATAGATCACCTGGTTAATAACGGCGGCGAAGTCAAAATTTTAAAGCCTCACTTACATCGCCGCGTGACGACGTTGGCCGTACCTGCGTACGTGTGTGCCACACCATCACACAGACACTGAATATTTAAACGATACAAGCATTGATAGGAATGACATGTGTCTGTAGATGGATATGTCTACTGTTAAGGTATGCTAGGTTGTCTGTGAAAAGGTATCTTTCCACATTCACCTGGTTTGCCTTTCCCCTGCAGCTGCACATTTCTCTGAAGTCCCTGATGCATCACAGAGGCGTGTGGGATAGCGGAGAGAGAAAGACGCCGAGATGAAATGTTCAGAACCCGGGGGAAATTATGCAGTAAACGCAATGGGGAAAGAGACGAAATGAGAAGATTGGAGCATACAGAAAATGCATGAACGATCCTGGAGGGCTAGCAGTGAGACCACGTTGGAAAGAACAACGCGATCGCTGCGTTCTCAAACTGAATCTCCACTTGGATTGCATCTTAGGATACGAGTACAGTTAGCAGAGTCCGCTGCAGCCGCCTGTATAACGCCGCGGTAACCCGACGTCCGCATATCTCCCCCTCACCCAGACGTGTAAGACGTGGGGAAGGCTTCCTGAGCCGCTATTCTTCCACACCCCTCGAAGTTCAGAAAAGGCTGTAATTCGCAACCAATGTGCTTAATACCTTTCCCTTCCTCTTCCAAAGACACCAGCCAGGACAACCTACCTATTCTCTGCCTTCTTTTTTAGTTTCTCTTGTAAACAGAAACACGAAGGGAGTGTGGGTGCTCACGGGAAATTAGTAAGGAAACTCATGATTCTTAACAAGATGCATAATTACTTTAATGAAATGAATAATAAGTAATTTAATTTCCTCGCAACCTGTAATGAAAAGAGGGAGGGTGCGGTTGCTTACTCGAATAAGTCCAGTCAAGTGCGGAGTTCATCAAGGGAAGCAAACGAGTCACACCGTCAACCCTGGGCCGTGCTGAAATTTCAAGCTTCTCTGATGGCACGCCTCCAGGTTCTTCTCTATCCCCTGGCCTCTGCTGCTCGTATTCAGCGGCCAGTGATTTGCTCAGCCTTCCCACGCCAGTAGCTCCCCTTAGCTCATCACAAGATTGGGGCACCAGCGCATAGCACAGCATTTTGGATCTGAGGCGAGTAAGTAATATGCCACGACCCTTTAAGGCAAATCACATCTCGCACCGCTTACTCGCTACGTATTTGAACACTCATGACCACTGTGGCCAGGGCCCAGTGTGGGATCGTTCATAGCCAGCACCAAAGGGTAGCTGGTCGCGGCCATAACTGATAGGGCTTGACATGCCCAACGTATTTCTGTTGGGAGTAATGTCCTTTATTAAAAGACTAGTCTTCCTGAGACGTGCGACGTATGACCTTCCTGGCCATTCCACTGGGTTGTGGTGAAGCCTTGTGCTCCACCAGTGCCTTCGGCACCATGGAAAAAGTACCCCTTGCGTGATCACGTACGGGGCTGGTGTCTGGGGCAAATTAGGGATAAGTGGTTTCCATCTATGGCCCACCACATTCGGAAACCCATTACAGGCAAAGCCAGTCACTTCCTGCCGTAGTTCCAATCACACGCTTTCGTAGCAGCAGTTCGTTCTATGGCTACTTGCATCGATCTGCAGCCCCCACAGTAGATTGCCCACTCCAATTGATTCCGATACTGCTCTGGCGTTGCAGCTTCAAGGGTATTGCCACTCGCTTCCCTGTGAGTGGCGCTCATGTTGTATTTTCGGCGTTCAGGTGTCAGGGAAGCATGTGCACAAAGTTCTATTAGAATGCTCTTTGCGCAGAAAGTCCAGCCACTCGATCGTCTGTTCTAACCGCAAAATCTGTCCACCATTCCTGTCTTGTGCCATTCGAGACCGTGCATTGCGTAAATGCCCGTTATAGCAGTCGACTCCAAAACTGCTGGCAGCAGGTAGGGAATCTGCCTCCATCTCGTCATCAGCTGTCCAGCCTAGCAATAGTGCCTCCTCCTCTCCCCTGCCTTGCAGTTCACTGTTCACTCATATGTCAGCACTGGAACGCGAGGTGCTTGACGACTGGTCAGGAAACCGTGTGTGATCTCAGCGGTCCGATGATTGCTGTGGTATGGGCGTTTGCTCATGCATTCCGCGATAGAAGGGCCGTGGTTCTTGACGCCTCGACAAAGAGGAGAGGCGTGTACCCAGCACACGTGGAATTTTCTGCCCACAGGCCTGTGCTTCTCAACACGGAAGTGGGAAGTAGTGTAGTGGAGGACCGTAAAAAGTACGCGTCGCGAAATCGGAGTGACTGGACATGGATGCACATCGATTTGTGGTCGCATTTGGATGCGCAAAACCGATTTTATAACATCGGTTTTGTAATATCGGTTTAAACTACTTCGAAATAATCGTGCAGTGTAGACGTACCCTAAGACATTTCAGGTAAATAGGATCTGCCCCTCCCACCCAAATTACTTGGAGGGTTTGAAACAGGCTACTGCAGGGGTTCTCAAACTGGGGGTCAGGACCCTCAGGGGGTCACGAGGTTATTATACAGGGAGTCACGAGCTGTCAACCTCCACCCCAAACCCCGCTTTGCCTCCAGCACTTATAATGGCGTTAAATATATAAAAAAGTGTTTTTAATTTATAAAGTGGGTCGCACTCAGAGACTTGCTATGTGAAAAGGGTCACCAGTAAAAAAGTTTGAAAGCCACTGGGCTAACGGAAGCTGTATCATTAGAACCTTGCTATCAGAGTCACCCCTATAGATCCATAACATAGCTCTCTCTCTCCCATAGAATCTTTGTCATTCTGACAGTTAACCAGTAAACAAAGTATATGATTTGGAATATATATTTTAAAAGCAATGCATGGAACTCCTATACAATGCCTCTGCTTGCAAATTGTGGGACAAAAAAATCTCTGTGAGCCACTTAAAAATATAGAAAAGAGACCAGAAGTAAGTAGTCACAAGGTCACTCTTCTGAGCATTTTTTGACTTAAATTAAAAAGATAAAAAATACAAGGGTAGCCATCACAATTTTCTAACTAATGGAAATGACAAAAGTTGTGATCATTCTGCCTCGAGAAATGAAGTAACTATTCAATAGAACATGCTCCAAACACTTGGACAAGGAAACTGCTATATGCAGGTTTTCAAAAGTGTCCAGCTCTTAAATAAAAGTGCCCAGATTTTCAAAAGTGAGAACAGTGGAAGCTTGCGGGTTCCGAGAACTTCTGGTCACTTCATTTAAGTGTCTAAATGGGAGCTGCTGGGGTTCAGCTGTTTTGAAAAATCTGGCCCTAAAATGATTGTTTCCATTCTCAACCTAAGCTTATTTTCTTGAAGAGAAGGTTTCTCAAAATAAAGTTTGACTTTTCTTTGAAGCACAAAGAGACTGGATTGTCTACATTTATTCCAGAGTCATCACAGTTAGATGGACATTTAAAAAGTTTTACCATTCAGTTTGGAAGCAGTCAAGGGTTCTGACCATCCCCATTCTGACCAGAAAATTGCAAAGAAAGTCATCCACAACTTCAGGTATTTTAGACACTGAATGCTTAGAAGTCAGAACAGATCGCTGAGCCTGAAATGAAAAAAATTAGTATTTGTTATTTTAAATATGTGCAATCCCAGAAAAAGATACAAGAATCCATTACTTCCTAGCCTATAATCCAATCCCGGGGCCACTCTCCATCCAATAGTCATTGGAATAAAACAATGTAAGACATCTAAACCATTTGTGTGAAAGTGTGATGCTGTGTATAAGAAAGATGACCATTTATATCACTGTTACACTTTGTATAAGATTTATGGAAATTGTGTATCATGTAAGGCGTCAATGGTAAAGTTACAATAAAGTATAATTATCCTGGTTAAATCCACATATCATGTTTGTATTTGAAGTTATGAATATTGGCTGTGTTTTATTCCTGATGATTGATATCCACCAGATGGATTTACATCAAGGCTAGAAAGCTATGTATTGATGGCCCATCAAAGACCCTCAGCTCTCACAAGGGGCCATTGAAGAAAACTCATCCCATCTAGTAGGTCTTCTTGCAGATGCCTCAGACAGCGCGATGCCGATGACTCACCCCTGTGATTCAGCAAACCACGTAAGAACATGTGATATGCTCATGTGGCCCGGGACTCCATCTTGGGCCAGTAATTTTCCACATGCAGGGGCTATGGGCTTTGTTTGGGATAGTAACATAAGAAAGCTATGTATTGATGGCCCATCAAAGACCCTCAGCTCTCACAAGGGGCCATTGTGTCATTCTCAGTGTGGCTTATTCCAGGAACCCAGTCACAGAAGGATATTACTAAAAAGCAATTTCATTATTGTTCAGAGGTGGAGTTTATTCATATAGATATGAAGTAGAATGTCAGAATGACCTCTTTTCTGGATACAAACAAACACATGTACATGGCAAGTAACTAGAGATGTAGCTTCAACATTTGCACTTCGGAATGAAAATTTGGAAGGCCTCTGAAGTTTTAGCCTTAGAAGGTGTATATGGTCTTTTTATAAAATAAAGTAACCACACAAGACTATAAGTGTGATGCAAATAATTCCATATAATATTCTACAAGTTTTACAACAAAATTGCAATAAGCTGCCTCTTTGGGCTATTTTCAGAGATTGAGAGAGATGTTTGACACAAACAGGATTTTAGACTGAGATTGCTCTATTCCACAGGTACTGTAAAGTAACGCTCCCACCTGTACCTGTCCCTCTCAATCTTTAAACAGTTAGTACTGCAGTTAATAGTGTATAGTAGTGGTGGGCAACCTGCGGCCTGTCAGGGTAAATCACTAGTGAGCCGCGAGACCGTTTGTTTACATAGACTATCCGCAGGCACGGCCGCCTGCAGCTCCTAGTGGCTGTGGTTCAGCATTCCCGGCCAATCAGAGCTGCGGGAAGTTGCAGTCAGAGCATGCCGCTTCCTGCAGCTCCCATTTGCCGGGAACGGCCAACCGCAGCCAGTAGGAGCTACGGGTGGCTGTGCCCCTGGAAGGTCAATGTAAACACACTGTCTCGCAGCCCATCAGCAGATTACCCTGACAGGCTGCAAGTTGCTCACCACCGGCCTAGAGCCTGGACAGAAACAGGAGGAAAATCCCCAATACAACCTACCCTAAATCTCATATGATACAAACTGCATCTTTAATTGAAATGGTAGTATTAATTGAATATAAAGGACCAAGGTCCTCAATTATGTGCAACAGGCTATAATTAATAGTATATGCTTAGCGCCAAAGCACACTCCAGAGTGGCAGTGTTTTGACTTACTAGAGCTGTACCACAGACAGATACACTCTAGTTGTGAGAATGCCGTGGCTGTATAGAATGTCTGCTGTCATAGAACGGTCTCCTTTCTATACTCCTGCTGTTCTTTTGGCCCAATTCAAGTAAATGCCCAACTGTGACACATCCAAAGACTACCTAGGAGAGTAAGGCACCTCACCATCACCTATTCTTAACGTGCAGAAATCTTGTTTGTACCTGCTGTGCATGCTGAAGAAGGCAGTGCAGAAGGGGGAAGAAAATTGGCAGCATATGACCTCCAGAGAAGAAAGAGGAGAACCCATATAACCTCAGCGCAGATAGAGATAAGCAACCATTTTCAGGCTCCCTGCACAGGTATTACAGCGGTGAATGGTTTGGAAGAGATATCGGAGGGAAGGGATCAGGAGACCTCATTGATAGGAAGGCATGGGATGCATTGTACTAGGCATGGGGGTTCCACGACCACCACTCCCAAGAGGAGGAAATGGGTAGTGGTGGTCGGGGACTCTGTCCTAAGGGAGACGGAGTCATCCATCTGCCGTCCAGACCAGGAAGCGCGAGAAAGTGTGTTGCTTGCCTGGAGCTAGAATTCATGATGTGACGGAGTGTCTGCCAAGACTGATCAAGCCCTCAGACCGATACTCCTTCCTACTTCTCCATGTAGGCACCAATGATACTGCCGAGATTGACCTTCAGTGGGTCATTGTAGGTGGCTCTGGGAAGAAGGTTAAAGGAGTTTAAGGTACATGTCATGTTCTGTTCCATTCTCCCTGTTGAAGGAAAAGGCCCAAGTAGGGACCATCAAATTGTGGAAGTAAATGCGTGGTTGCATAGATGGTGTCAGAGGGTGGGTTTTGGATTCTTTGACCATGGGATGTTGTTCCAGGAAGGAGAATTGCTAGAAAGTGATGGGATCCACCTAATGAAGAGAGGGAAGAGCATCTTCATAGGCAGGCTCGCTAACCTAGTGAGGAGGGCTTTAAACTAGATTCGCCGGAGGCTGGTGACCTAAGTCCTGAGGTAAGTGGGCAAGTGGGATACCAGGAGGAAACACAAGGAGGAGGGTGCAACATAGGAGGCCTCCTTCTTCATATTGAGAAAGTATGACAATCAACTGTATCTCTACCCTGATATAATGCTGTCCTCGGGAGCCAAAAAAATCTTACTGTGTTACAGGTGAAACAATCTTATATCGACTTGCTTTGATCCGCCGGAGTGCGCAGCCCTGCCCCCCCAGAGAACTGCTTTACTGCGTTATATCCGAATTTGTGATATATGGGGTCACGTTATATCAGGGTAGAGGTGTAGTTATCTTAGGTGCTTGTACACGAATGCAAGAAGCCTGGGAAACAAACAGGAGGAATTGGATGTCCTGGCACAGGCAAGGATTGGACTAACAGGGGTAACTCACATGACTGGAGCACTGTCACTGATGAGTATAAGCTGTTCAGGAAGGACAGGCGGGGGAGAAAAGGTGGAGGAATTGCATTGTATGTAAGAGAGCAGTATGATGGCTCAGAGCTTCAGTATGGAGCCGGAGAAAAGCCTGTCTTTGGGTTAAGTTTAGAGGCAAGAGCAACAAGGGTGATATCACGGTGGACGTCTGCTGTAGACCACCAGACCAGGAGGGTGAAGTAGATGAGGCTTTCACTACTAACAGAAGTTTTCAGATCACAGGCCCTGGTTCTCATGGGAGACTTCAATTTCCGTGACATCTGCTGGGAAAGCAATACAGCAGTGCACACACATACCAGGAAGTTTTTGGAGAGTGTTGGGGACAACTTCCTGGTGCGAGTGCTGGAGGAACCAACTAGGGGCCGTGCTCCTCTTGACCTGCTGCTCACAAACAGAGAAGAAATATTAGGGGAAGTAGAAGTGGGTGGCAACCTCAGCAGCAGTGACCATGAGATGATCGAGTTCAGGATCCTGACAAAAGGAAGAAAGGATAGCAGCAGAATATGGACCCTGGACTACAGAAAAGCAGACTTTGACTCCCTCAGAGGGTTGATGGGCAGGATCCCCTGGGAGGCTAGTATAAAAGTGAAAGGAGCCCAGCAGAGCTGCCTGCATTTTAAAGAAGCCTTTATAGGCACGGACAACCCTCTGCATGTGCAGAAGATAGCACATATGGCAAATGACCGCTGGTTTAAAAAAAAATCTTCCGTTGAGCTTACACAACAAAGAAAGCTTACCAAAAAGTGGAACGTGGTCGATGAGACTAGGACGGAGTTATACCAATATGTTGAATGGGGTGAATCAGGAAGGGAAAATGGCAATTGGCGGTTGCGCTAGCCAAGGGTGAAAAAGATAACAAGAAAGATTTCTATGGGTATGTTTAGTAACAGAGTGTCGGGCATTGTGGACCTTTTCTGACATGGGGGAGGCAAACGCCTAGTGACAATGTGCGGAAAAGCTCAGTCCTCTGTCATAACAGATAGTTAAGGGTTAATGTCTCTTTTCCTGTAAGGTTAGAGCTCAGTAACCTGGCTTACTGCCGAGGACCAATTAAGGACAAGTACTTTCAACTTGGTGGGAGGGGAAGTCTTTTGTTTGTTGCTCTTTCTTTTGGGGTTGTCCGCTCTGGACTAGATGGAGATGTCTCAGCTCTCTAAAATCTTTCGAATCTCAGTCTCTCATGTTTCAAACTTGTAAGTAACAGCCAGGAAGCAGGTTAGTCTTTTATTTTTGTTGTCTCCACTATGTAACTGTCTTTTTTGCTGAGCGGATTTTACTCTGTTTGCTGTAACTTAACCTAGGCTAGCGGGGGTTCCTTCTGTGCTATATGATCTGATTACTGTAAAGTATTTTCCTCTGATTTACGAGCGATTTTTACTTTTCTTTCTTTAATTACGCTTTCTTTTTAAGAACTGATTGATTTTTCCTTGTTTTAGCTCAAGGGATGATTTGACTACCGGGGATGGTGGGGGACAGGAGGCGTATGTATTTCTCCTTGTTTTTAAGCTTCCACCAGCTTTGGATCTGCTTCACCAAGGTATGGTAAGTCCTAAGGCACCAGGGGGGGAAGTTTGGGGGACAGAGTGCTCAAGCATGGACTTTGGATTGTGGCAGTGTACGAGATCTAGTATATTAGCTTAAATGTCTTGCAGGCCCATCTTACTAAATTCAGAGTGGGAAGGATTGACTACTCATGCTTTTGTCTCTTGTCTTCAGACAAGTCTGTCCAGACTGCTGCCTGTTGCATCCGATAGGGTGAGGGAGCAGCCCCCGCGGTGAAGAACAGGTTAAGGACCATTTAGAAAAGCTAGACTGCACAATTGTCCATGGGACCAGATCTATGCATCAAGAGTGGCTCGAGGGGTTGCTGATGTGATTGCAGAGCATTGGCCATTATCTTTGAAAACTTGTGGCGAGCGGGGGAGGTCCTGGGCAATTGGAAAAAGGCAAAGATAGTGCCCATCTTTAAAAAATGGAAGAAGGCGAATCCGAGGAACTACAGATGGGTCAGCCTCACCTCAGTCCCCGGAAAAATCATAGAGCTGGTCTTCCAGGAATCCATTTTGAAGCACTTAGAGGAGAGGAAGATGATCAGGAACAGTCAACATGGATTCATGAAGGGCAAGTCATGCCTGCCCAACCTGACTGCCTTTTATGATGAGATAACTGACTCTGTATATATGGAGAAAGCAGTGGATGTAATGTACCTTCACTTTAGCAAAGTTTTTGATAAAGCCTCCCACAGTATTCTTGCCAGCAAGTTAAAGTAGTACGGATTGAATGAATGGACTACAAGATGGATAGAAAGCTGGTTAGATCATCGGACACAATGGGTAGTGATTAATGACTCAATGTCTAGTTGGCAGAGTGCCCCAGGTGTTGTTCCTGGGGCCAGTTTTGTTCAACATCTTCATTAATGATCTGGATGATAGGATGGATTGCACCCTCAGCAAGTTCGCGGATGGCACTAAACTGGGGGGGGGCGGAGACGTAGATAAGCTGGAGGGTAGGGATAGGGTCCAGAGTGACCTAGACATATTGGAGGATTGGGCCAAAAGAAATCTGATGAGGTTCAACAAGGACAAGTGCACAGTTCTGCACTTAGGATGGAAGAATCCTATGCACTATTACAGGCTGGACACCGATTGGCTAAGCAGCAGTTCTGCAGAAAAGGACCTGGGGATTACAGTGGATGAGAAGCTGGATATGAGCCAACAGTGTGCCCTTGTTGCCAAGAAGGCTAACAGCATTTTGGACTGCATTAGTAGGAGCATTACCAGCAGATCAAGGGAAGGGATTATTACCCTCTATTCGGCACTAGTGAGACTACATCTGTAGTACTGGATCCAGTTTTGGGGGCCCCATTACAGAAAAGATGTGGACAAATTAGAGAAAATGCAGTGGAGGGCAACAAAAATTATTAGGGGGCTGGGGCACATGACTTATGAAGAGAGGCTGAGGGAATTAGACTTATTTAGTCTGCAGAAGAGAAGGATGAGTGGGGATTTGATAGCAATCTTCAACTACCTGAAGGGGGGTTCCAAAGAGGACGGATCTAGACTGTTCTCAGTGGTGGCAGATGACAGAACAAGGAGCAATGGTCTCAAGGTGCAGTGGGGGAAGGTCTAGCTTGGATATTAGGAAAAACTATTTCACTAGGATGGTGGTGAAGCACTGGAATGGGTTACCTAGGAAAGTGGTGGAATCTTCATCCTTAGAGGTTTTTTAAGGCCCGGCTTGACAAAGCCCTGGCTGGATGATTTAGTTAGGGTTGGTCCTGCTTTGAGCAGGGGGTTGGACTAGATGACCACCTGAGGTTTCTTCCAACCCTAATCTTCTATGATTCTACATTGTAGATCACCCTTAAAAACACTAGCCTTCAGCAACACAAGCTTCCAGTCCTTACTCTCAGTATAGATTAGCAACAAGCACAAACCAATCCCCAAGTCTTGCACACATTCCCTGTTGTGTCCAATCCCTGATCTGCTAAACACTCACGAGAGTTTTTCGGGGCCCCTGGAGTGGGGTCCTTCACTCGCTCAGGGGCCCCCGGAAAACTCTCGCAGGGCCCGGGCCCCCGGAGCTTCTTCTGCTCTGGGTCTTCAGCGGCAATTCGGCGGCGGGGGTCCTTCCGCTTGAGGACCCGTAGCCAAAGTGCCCCGAAGACCCACGGCGCGGGGTCCTTGCACCCCGAGACCTGCCGCCGAAGTTCCAGGTCTTCAGCGGCAATTCGGCAGTGGGGGGGTCCTTCTGCTCAGGGACCCGCTGCCAAAGTGCCCTGAAGACCCGCGGCGGGGGGTCCTTCCGCCCAGGGACCTGTTGCCAAAGTGCTTCGGCGGCGGGAGACTCCAAGCCTCCTGAATCCTCTGGGCAGCCCTGCAAATTCCTTGATCAGTACCCCGGTGCAGGGACAAAAGGGGGCTCTGCTAAGCCTGCCTCTCCAGTCCAGAAGCGTGGCGGCTGTGGGTGGGGGGAAGAGACAATGAATGCTGGTGGGACGCTCCTCTCGATGAGGAATGGTATCGCTGAGGCGGGGACACATGCATAGGTCCCAATGCAGGTTTTCCCTGAGATCGGGGTACTGCGGGAGCCAGTGAGAGGGCAGTATCAGAAGTGTCAGGATCTCCTGAGCTGCTTGAAGGGCGTCAGGTATCAACAGCATCTGAAGCTGGCTGGGGCCTGCACCACTATCTGGAGTTCCAGGCAAATCATGGGATGGGCTTCACAACTTGACTTGAGCTGGGGCCCAATTTCTGGCACTGATGTATGTAGCGAGTATACTCACATAATATGGAATAGACATTAGCAAGCACTCAAAGAAGAATCACACAATACTTAATTTATATGTGAATAGAGAAACGTTTGTCTGAAAAAAAGCCTGCTTTTCACTTTTGCTGGCTGAACGGCCCCTAGATACAGACCATAAAAACATAATTCAGTTTAAATACTTAATTCCTTACACATGTAATGAGCAGCAGTTTTAAAACAAATAAAAGAAAGTTCTTCACACAGCGCAGTCAACCTGTGGAACGCCTTGCCTGAGGAGGTTGTGAAGGCTAGGACTATAATAGGGTTTTAAAGAGAACTAGATAAATTAATGTAGGTTAAGTCCATTAATGGCTATTAGCCAGGATAGGTAAGGAATGGTGTCCTAGCCTCAGAGTGTGGAGATAGATGGCAGGAGAGAGATCCAGGACTGGCGCTAGGATTTTGAATGCCCTAGGCGGATGGCAATTTCGCCGCCCCACGCGCTGGTCCTGTGGCTCCGGTGGAGCTGCCGCAGTGGTGCCTGTGGAGGGTCCAGTGCTCTGCGGCTCCGGTGGAGCTGCCGCAGTCATGCCTGCGCGCGGTCCACCGGAGCCGCGCGATCAGCCGTCTGTCCGCAGGCACGACTGCGGCAGCTCCATCCAAGCTGCGGACCAGCGGACCACCCGCAGGCACCACTGCGGCAGCTCCACGGGAGCTGCCAGCCGCCCCCTCTGGTGGCGCCCTGACCCAAGGGACACCCTGGGCTGCTGGCTGCCGCGGCAGCGCCCTGACCCAGGGGACACCCTGGGCTGCCGGCTGCTGCGGCGGCGCCCTGATCCAGGGGCCTCCTGGGCTGCCGGCTGCCGCGGCGGCGTCCTGACCCAGGGGACACCCTGGGCTGCCGGCTGCCGCGGCGGCGCCCTGATCCAGGGGGCTCCTGGGCTGCCGGCTGCTGCGGCGGCGTTCTGACCCAGGGGACACCCTGGGCTGCTGGCTGCCGTGGCGGCGCCCTGATCCAGGGGGCTCCTGGGCTGCCGGCTGCCGCGGCGGCGTTCTGACCCAGGGGACACCCTGGGCTGCCGGCTGCTGCGGCGGCGCCCTGATCCAGGGGGCTCCTGGGCTGCCGGCTGCCGCGCGGCGTTCTGACCCAGGGGACACCTGGTTTGCTGGCTGCTGCGGCGGCGCCCTGATCCAGGGGGTCCTGGGGCTGCCGGCTGCCGCGGCGGCACCCTGACCAGGGGACTTCCTGGGCCCGATGCCCCGGCTGCTGCGGCCGGCGGCCCTGACCCAGGGACATCCCTGGGCTGCCGGCTGCCCAGCGGCGGGCTGGCGCCTGATCCAGGGGGCTCCTGGGCTGCCGGCTGCCGCGGGCCGGCACCCTGACCAGGCACGGGAGCTGCCTGCCGCCCCCTCCAGGGGCGCCCTGACCCAGGGGACACCCTGGGCTGCTGGCTGCCGCGGCGGCGCCCTGATCCAGGGGGTTCCTGGGCTGCTGGCTGCCGTGGCGGCGTTCTCACCCAGGGGACACCCTGGGCTGCCGGCTGCTGCGGCGGCGCCCTGACTCAGGGGACAACCTGGGCTGCCGGCTGCCACAGGGGCGCCCTGACCCAGGGGACACCCTGGGCTGCCGGCTGCCGCGGCGGCGTCCTGACCCAGGGGACATCCTGGGCTGCCGGCTGCCGCGGTGGCGCCCTGACCCAGGGGACAACCTGGGCTGCCGGCTGCCGCGGCGGCGCCCTGATCCAGGGGGCTCCTGGGCTGCCGGCTGCCGTGGCGGCGTCCTGACCCAGACTCCCTCTCTGTTCTAGCAGCAGGGCACACAACCATAGGCTGCTTGCAGGCCCTTAAGACAGTTTTAAAACACTGGGCCACATTTATCCCTAGCAAAACCCACTATAGTCAATGGGACTCTGCCAGATATTAATTTGATTCACATAGTACGGCGGCATCTAGCTAATACCTTAGGAGTTATTTCAAGGGCTAGGCCTGGGCAAGGAACTGTTCAGAAGCACTGTATGGATAGAAATCATCATCGACTGGACTGGACTTTAAGAGACCTGAGTTCAATTCCTGGTCCTACCACAGTCTTGTTGTATGATGCCAGGCTAGTCACTTAATCTATCCTGAATCTCAGTTTCCCCATCCAAAAAATGGGGATAGCAAGCCTGCCCAATAAAAACTTTGGGACTGCTTCACACCTAGTGTGTCATAGTACCATCTGCTGGTTATCACAATTTTCTGTCCAAGGCATGGTAAAAGAAACTCCAGACAAGATTGGAGGTGGTAAAACAGAGACTGTCAAGAAAATGCATTAGAAGAGATTCCTTCAAAACTTATTCAGCTGGAAGCAAGGAAGGAAGAAAGAAACAGGAAAGTGCAGAATTTTGGACAGTAGGCTCAAATTAAATGAAATCTATGAAGGCAGAATACAAATTAATTTTAAGTGAATTTGACTGTTCACATAGGACACAGAAGAAGAATCCAGAAATGAAGCGTTCCTGCAGCCTCAGGTAATCCAAAGCTATTTTCTTTTATGAAAAATATCTAGATTCAAAACTTCTTGGACAAGACATAGAAGAGGTGATTAACCCATCTAAAAGGCTCTACATCATTTTTATATAGAAAGAAGATTAAAAATACATCCAGAGGAAACACCTCCATCATAATCCTGCTTGCTTTGTGTAAGTTAGGATTCTGGCTCTAGCTCTAGCTCGCACTGGGACTGTGCTGGTTAGATTCATAGACTCTAGGACTGGAAGGGACCTCAAGAGGTCATCAAGTCCAGTCCCCTACCCTCATGGCAAGACCAAATACTGTCTAGACCATCTCTGACAGACACTTATCTAACCTACTCTTAAATATCTCCAGAGATGAAGATTCCACAACCTCCCTAGGCAATTTATTCCAGCAGAACTGGACACAATACTCCAGTTGAGGCCTAACCAGCGCAGAGTAGAGCGGAAGAATGACTTCTCGTGTCTTGCTCACAACACACCTGTTAATGCATCCCAGAATCACGTTTGCTTTTTTTGCAACAGCATCACACTGTTGACTCATATTTAGCTTGTGGTCCACTATAACCCCTAGATCCCTTTCTGCCATACTCCTTCCTAGACAGTCTCTTCCCATTCTGTATGTGTGAAACTGATTGTTCCTTCCTAAGTGGAGCACTTTGCATTTGTCTTTATTAAACTTCATCCTGTTTACCTCAGACCATTTCTCCAATTTGTCCAGATCATTTTGAATTTTGACCCTGTCCTCCAAAGCAGTTGCAATCCCTCCCAGTTTGGTATCATCTGCAAACTTAATAAGCGTACTTTCTATGCCAACATCTAAGTCGTTGATGAAGATATTGAACAGAGCGGTCCCAAAACAGACCCCTGCGGAACCCCACTTGTTATACCTTTCCAGCAGGATTGGAAACCATTAATAACTACTCTCTGAGTACGGTTATCCAGCCAGTTATGCACCACCTTATAGTAGCCCATCTAAATTGTATTTGCCTAGTTTATCGATAAGGATATCATGCGAGACCGTATCAAATGCCTTACTAAAGTCTAGGTATACCACATCCACCGCTTCTCCCTTATCCACAAGACTCGTTATCCTATCAAAGAAAGCTATCAGATTGGTTTAGACACGATTTGTTCTTTACATCCATGCTGGCTATTCCCTATCACCTTACACCTTCCAAGTGTTTGCAGATGACTTAAAGAGTTCAATGGAAAAGCTTTGGACTAGAGAAAAAAGAAAAAAAAAAAAAAGAAAAGAAAAGAAAAGAGAGAAAAAAGAAAAAATTTAAAATTAATAAATAAAATAACAAAAAAATAAAATAATAAAAAAAGAAGAAGAAAAAAAGACGTCATGGGATTATAGCGATTCTGGTACATATGACAACTGAGAGAGACTTATGTGGTCGAGGGAAAAATTCAAATTACCCAGAAATAGTGGGCCCACTCTCCATACAGCCTCAACCACTGTGACCCACAGTGATTTTTAATTTGTTCCTCTCGTTTTCTATATTTATCTCTAAACCTTACACCACTTTCCTCTTCGCATTTCGATTATGTTGGCATTCCTCGACTCTCGTGTAAGACCAAAACAAGAATCATAAGGCATCTCTACCTTTCACGTTTTCCTGTTACTGTTTTCTCCCTCCTCACTGAGCGTGGCCTACCTCTGTCCTTGGTTTATCTTGCTATCTATGTATTGATAAAAAGTCTTCTCGGTTCCCTTTATTCCTAGTAAGTTTTGAGCTCTATTTTGTGCACTTTGCCTTTCTATTTGTCTCGTGCCTGTGTGTTTGCCTTATTATCCGGTCTCTATCTTTCCTAGTTTCCCTTTTTATATTGACCCCTTTGATAGAGAGGTCCGTGGTTAAGCCCTTAGGTGGTCTATTGGCCGACATTTTCTAGCTCTTCCTACCCAGACGTTAGCTTGCTTTTGGCCTTAATAGTGTCCCTTTGAAATAACTGCCAACTCTTCTCTCCGTGCCATGTTTTATAATGTGCCACTTCCATGTCTTGAGAGTTCCTGCCCGGATAGTGGATTTTACTCTAACATGGCTGGTCCTGAGACATTATCCAAAATACCGATTTCTTGCCTGAATCCCAATATGAGCCCCTCGGTGTGCTCGTATTTTGCCGGTGTACTATCCTCCTTACAGACTTTTTATATTTCTAGCAAGGTTGAAAAGTCTCTGCGTTGTAACCTGTTCTGACTTGATTGTTCTACAAATAGGGAGAGACTAATGAGAATGTTGAAAGTTGAAGGTTTTGGTGAATGGATCATGTCACTTCAATCGAGTTTGCGATTTGGATGTCCGTGCCTGCGTGTTATGCCAACATATCGGATAGGAGGGTCCGGGGTCCTCACCAAAGGTGTATGGCTGTTTGGATGATTTCAGTTGTTTAAAAAGCTCATCACCTCTTCACCTGGCTAGGTGGCTTATAGTAGATCTAGACGACACTTGTTTTTATTTTAGCCTAACCAGGGACTCTTCAACCTCCATCTCCCCCTTGTCCATCTCTTACCCTTCAGTCAGTCCAAGTGTGTACATTTTTAACATATAAGGCAACACCTCCTCCCTTTTCCCCTGTCTATCCTTCCTGAGCAAGCTGTACCCATCCACACCAACATTCAATCATGTGTATTATTCCACCAAGCTTCAGTGATGCCAACAATGTCATAGTTGTATTTATTTAGTAGCACTTCCAGTTCTTCCTGCTTATTACCCATACTTCTCGCATTTGTATATAGGCAGCTAAGATACTGATTTGATCTTGCCTCCCAGGATTCAGGAGTCATACCTAGCTCCCTAGGAGAGACAGCTCAGTGGTCTGAGCATTGGCCTACTAAACCCACGGTTGTGAGCTCAATCCTTGAGGGGGCCATTTGGGGCAAAAATCAGTACTTGGTCCTGCTAGTGAAGACAGGAGGCTGGACTTGATGACCTTTCAAGGTCCCTTCCAGTTCTAGGAGATAGATATAGCTCAATTTATTTAATTGGCCCCTATTCCCACTGTATTCAAGCAGAAAACTCAAATGGAGGAGAATCTGCACCATTATCGTTTGCAGGAACACATCTTTAAATCACAGCACTAGTATTTTCCTTCCTACAGGATCAGAAGTGGGCAAACTACAGGCCATAGGACCCTCCTGCCCAGCCCTGAGCTCTTGCCCCAGGGAGGCTAGTCCCCAGCCCGTTCCCCGCTGTTCTCCCTTCCCCACAGCCTCAGCTCGCCCCAGCACCAGTGTAATGCTCTGGGCGGTGGCGGCACTGTGAGCTCTTGCCAGACGGGGCAACTGCAGAGCTATGGCCTGAGCTGGTGCTCTGTACTGCACAACAGCGTGACTCCCTGCCCTAGTGCTCTGGGTGGCGCAGCTGTAGCACCGCCAGCCACTGGTGCTCTAGGCAACACAGTAAGGGGGCAGGGAGAGTTGGATAGAGGGCAAGGGAATTCCGGGTGGTGGTGTGGATAGGGTCAGAGTAGTCAGAGGGCAGGGAACAAGGGGGTTGAATGGGGGCATGGGGTCCCGGGGGCAGTCAAGAAGGAGAGGAGGGGGTTGGATTGGGCAGGGGATCCAGGGGCAATCAGAGAACAGGGAGAAGGGATGCTTGGATGGGGCAGGGGTCCTGGGGGGGCAGTCAGGAATGAGGAGGGAGTGGTCAGATGGAGCAGCAGGGGACAGTCAGGGGTGGGGGGGGTTGGAGAGGGCAGAAGTCCCAGGGGGCAAGAAGCAGGAGGGGTCGGATAGGGGGCAGGGGATAGGCAATGCCTGGCTGTTTGGGGAGGCACATGCCCCAGACTTTGGAAACGCAATGCAGCCCTCAGGCCACAAAGTTTTCCCACCCCTGCCCAAGATTATGGCTATTAACACATCCTAGCTGTTTGGCACACAGTAGTCTTGGTTTACTAAAAGTGCCAGTTATTAAAATTAAGACAATTGCTTCTCTGCTTAATGCCTATGTTTGATCTTCTTAGAAGAAAATGAAAGCCATAAACATAAACTGTAAATAACCATGATTTCTACATTGAGGGTGTAGGCTGTATAATGCTTTACTATACTTTGGATACCTAATTGATCTATGCACCACAATTGCATAAATACTGCATTTCCTTAAAGTCTGCATTTAAATAGTGGATGAAATTCTTTTATTATATTGGGTGCAAAATATACAGCAATTGAACTGAAGCTACAGGGGAAGCATAGGTGTGCCAGGACATTAGTTTATGGTGGAATTTAACCAAGACAGAGGGATTACCACTTGCGAAACATGCCAGGAAATCTCAGGGCTACAGATATTCATTGCCTCAGTTTTGCTTCATATAAAGATGAGAGTTTCTTAGCACAGTGTGAGGACGTTGATTCAGTAGGCAATCAGAGAGAAGACTAGTACTTGCTGAGTCATCAAAACCACTTGTTTCAACACCTGGGTTATCTAGTAAATGAGCACTGAACAACCTAGCAGATACACCTCATAAAATATGCAGTAAACATTTAATTATGAAAGCATTAAGGCCAACAAGTGTGATTAAAAATACCGTTGTTTTGCACTACAGATCCTACCATCTAATGAAAATTGACATACGCTGTTGACAAAAACTATGATTTACAGTGAAAATTGTATTAAATATCTCAATACCAAGTCCAGAATCAAAGAGAAACCTTTTAGCTAGAACACAAAATCATATTGAACTTGAGGCTAACTATGGGCATGGTGCTTTTTGCTGTTGAAACTGGAGGAAGTTTTAGGTGTTCATACAGGGCATATATACAACCCCAAGTATATCATATCAAGTGTTCCTGTGTAGCAGTCTTACAATTCACTAGAGAAACACTCATGAAACAGCTGAAAGATTAGACAGTTGTACACTGTCAAAAGATTAGATTAGTAACATTCTCCATTTTTTTTAAGTGTCACGGTGCATAGTCAGACGTAACTATAGCTGATTTGTGAAGAATTTCAAATATTTCCAATGCTTCAAAAACCATACATTTTAAAAACTGAATCTACTTTCAGATGTACCTCTTATTTTCAGATTTTTTCATCCAAGGTTTAATACTGACCACAGAACTGATGAGTTTTCTTACATACACAAGTACATCATAAATAAGTCTTCCCTCAGTTGTCACTGAGAACTAGTCATTCATTTAAAATAAAGTTACATTCCATTTACCTTTCCAGAACAAAGATTATGACAATCATTCACTGCATAAATGATGAAAAATATAAAAAAATTATAAAAAAGGAAAGACACCTTACACTATGCGACCATAGTAAGCCAAACCAAGTAATGTTTCTGCAACTGGAAACAGCATCTGAAGTCACTATGGTATACTCAGGGCCGGTGCTTCCATTTAGGCGACCTAGAGGGTGCCAGGATTTGGGAGAGCGGCAGACTGCTCCAGTGGACCTCTCGCAGGCGTGCCTGCAGAGGGTCCGCTGGTCCCGCGGCTCCGGTGGAGCATCTGCAGGCATGCCTGCGGCAGGTCCACCGGAGCCGCGGGACCAGCAGACCGTCTGCAGGAACACCTGTTAGAGGTCCACCGAAAGCCGCGGAAACCGGTGAGCCGCCCTGCGCTAGGGTGCCAAAAACCTGGCGCTGCTCCTGGGTATACTGAAAAAAAAAATGTTCAAGTTGTAATCAGTTCATATTCTCAAGGATTTCCTAGTCCCACTTAAAGGTGGCTACTGGCTGGCTCTGTAGGAAGCATATGATCTGGTCCTAGCCAGCAGCAGCAGTTTTGCTAAGATCCAGCCTAGAGCAGGAGGGCTGAGTTCAGCCTCTCTGTTTTAGAGAGACTCTGCTTTGTCTAACCATTTGAGTTCTTGGTGTTATTTTGAATTCTCAAACAACAAAAAAAAAAAAAAAAAGTGTCATGTTACAGCCTTCCAACAAGAGTATTTATGTTTTTAAAATTCACATGTGGGTGTGTGCTATGAACATAACACTTATAATCCCACCACACCACTACACTGTATTCTATGGCTGTTTTAAAAATCAAACTGTAAAAAAGTAAAAGTATCGAAAATTAATACTAGTTGTTAAATGGTGATAATTTGATCACAGCTCTCATTCAGCCAAGCAGCTGGTATATACTTTTTGGTTTTTTTATAAAAGCATGTGAGTAATTCTACTCCTGTTCAGCAAAGCATTTAAGCCCATGTTAAACAGTGATTAAAGGACATGCTTCAATGAAATTTGGCTGAACCAGGGCCTTAATATTTTATCTAACTCATTCCATTTAGAGAAAAGTATCCTAACACATTTTAGTGAATTAAGTCTACTTTTTTCCTTAAAACATTGAGCAATGCATGAAATATATAACAAGACAGGCAAACAGTGAATAGAGGAATATCAGGGTGGATGGAAATGAATTTATTTAAGCTTTGTTCTCATAATTACATCATATCTACATGTTTCTAGATATGATTTATGCCATAAGAAGTGTAAAAGGCTCTAGCCGTACTTATATTCAATAATTAAGAGTGTTCAATGTCTAAACTTTAAGCCAATAGAAATCAGTTTGATTACTGATGGATTCTTAACAGTATTTTGAAAACTCTTACTATAATTTGTGCATCTTCAGCCTGTTCCTGTATTGTTTGCAAAGCCTTTACCAGATCTTCATCTCCTTCTACAAGACTAAAATCATCATCTGCTGGAACCTAAACACAAATATAAATGAAGTCACATCAATGCATATTTTAATGTATTACATTTTCTTCCAGAATATAATTAAGTCCCAACAGCACACAGTTAAAAAAAATCTTATGCTAGTAGCCATATTAGAAGCTTGGTCTGATAATTACACAACTGATTATTGCTCTACTTGGAACAGAAGCATACAATAGTTATATTTTAAAAAGCACATACACACAGACTCTCAGAGTCAAGGGCAGCTCTAGACATTTTGCCACCCAAGCATGGCGGCATGCCACGGAGGGCGCTCTGCTGGTTGCCGGTCCCGCGACTCCAGTGGACCTCCCGCAGGCTTTCCTATGGAAGGTCCGCTGGTCCCGCGGCTTTGATGGACCTCCCACAGGTGTGCCTGCGGAGGGTCCGCTGGTCCCGCGGCTCCACCAAAGCCGTGGGATCAGCGGACCCTCCGCAGGCATGCCGCCCTCCCGGTGACCGGCAGAGCACTCCCTGCGGCATGCTGCCCCAAGCACGCGCTTGGCGTGCTGGGGCCTGGAGCCGCCCCTGCTCAGAATGGTATCCTTGCCCTATTTAAATAAGTGACAAAACTCCCATTGACTTCTTTGGAGATAGACTTTCAACCCTGGTCTCTCAGCACTTGATCTGAGGCTCAGTGGAAAGATTCTCATGGATTTCACCAGGCTTAGGGTGAAAGTCTGCTGTCTGACATGGTAGATTATTTGGGGAAGAAGCAGGGCCCGTGCAAGGATGTTTTGCACCCTAGGCGAAACTTCCACCTTGCGCCCTCCCCCGTCCCTAAGCCCCCGCCCTGAGGCACCTCCTCTGTCCTGAGGTATCCCCCCTGCTGCAGCTTCCCATCGCCTACCCTCTACCCTGAGGCGTCCCCTCACCCCCGCTCCCACTCACCCCTGCTCCACCTCCACCCTGAGCACACCATGGCTGCTTCACTTCTCCCGCCTCCCAGGCTTGCAGTACCAATCAGCTTAGGCGCCACAAGCCTGGGAAATGGGAGAACTGAAGCAGCCACAGCGTGCTCGGGGAGAAGACAGGGCAGGGGTGAGCTGGGGCAGAGAGTTCCCCTTACTTGCTGCAGGCAGCCCTCCCCGCACTCCCCTGCCCCACCTCCCTCTACCTAAATGCTGGCAGCAACCAGGGAGGCCAAAGGTCCAGTCACCCCCCAAATCCTAGTGCCCCAGGTGACCACCAAGTTGCCTAAATGGTTGCACCAGTCCTGCTTAGAAGTGCTACTTCTCCAATCCTAAGCACAAAATTAGCTCTTTTCCTACAGCTACCCTATAATTCCTTTTCCAGGGTAAGAGAACTGTAGCCCTCACACCTGTATCCCCTCTTGTAGTTTTCACTTCCCTGGTTAGTGAGACCCTGCTCTTCCTCAGCTGGGTCTGATAACAAATCAACACTGACACACCCTCCAGGTGCAGGAAGATGG
The DNA here is from genome assembly GCF_003597395.2 of Chelonoidis abingdonii. NCBI lineage: Eukaryota > Metazoa > Chordata > Testudines > Testudinidae > Chelonoidis > Chelonoidis abingdonii. Next base: position 12,484,806 of record NC_133778.1, read on the forward strand.
GCTAATTGAGCTCTCCAGCTCCTACTAACACTTTGTTCACCAGCATGGGGTTTACACTCCTCCCCACAACTCCAATTCAAAAAGAGATCAAGCACAGGCTTTAGTTAGAGGATTTTGTTTATATCAAAGACCAATATATTACTATACCGAAAACAATATCCAAGAAAGCAAGGATATATTATGTAATAATACAAACATATTTAAATAATGAATAAGCTGAAATCAGCTAAACTGAGTTACTGCTACCTTTTAAAAATTATCTTAATGGAAATAAGACAAATCAAATGTTAGTAGTTCTTTTTATTAAATGAAAATATATGCTTAATACCATGCATATTTTAAAGTATGCTTCATAAAATAGGATTTTCTTCTTTGGTGCTAAAATATCTTAGTGACTGGTGCATTTAAATAAAAAAAGAGATGGATACTACAATACAGATCTCTCTTAAGACTATCTCCTAAGGTTTGAGATCTACTGATTAAAGGCACTATAAAGGAAAAAGCTATTATTATTACTGGCAATATTATTATTAGGTAAATTACCTCTTCATATTGATAATCATCTTCTGAATCTTCTGTAATGGTAACTTCTGTATGTTTTGTCAAGTCTAAAACAGCTGACATGTAGTGCTTTCCAATGAGAATTAAAACAATTTTTATATGATCATTAAAAAAGAGCAGTTATTCATAAAGCAGTAATTATCAGGCTCTCCCCTGTTCTATGTAAGACCAAATTTCATATATTTAGGGCTAACTTTGGCTCTTGGATGCCCATACACAGCTCCAATGAAAGGCACGAAGCTGCATTCAAGAACAGAATTTAACACTCAAACTTTTCATTGCAGGATTGCACAGCATTAAAATACCACCCATTTGCTCTGCTATAGCTACATGCCAGTTGCTGTGCTTAACATAAACAGCAGGCCAAACTCTACTCTCAGGTACATAGTCACAATGGCTATATTGCACAGGGGACTTTCACTGTCATTATGCCTCTGGGTGAATTTCATCCTTTTAGAAAACTAACCATTTTTTATGAGGTTTAGAGATCTGATATTGCACATGTACATCTGTGGATCCACCCTTTGGGGAAAAATAACAGTAAATTGAACACTGAAGCTTCTGTTATGTTGGTTTAACAGTCCTACATCTCCTTTAGTTACATTAGGATTAACTGATTTTAATGGGAGGATTGAGAGGTGTGCGTTTCAATGAATGCTTTATAATCTCCTTCTAGCAAAGTGTCCCAGCAACAGCCCATGTGTCCATTGAGCTGGGCAAGGAGAACATAGCTGGGAACAGTTGCCCTTTGGACAGGACTTTGAAGAGCTGTCTTGAAGAACTGGAACCTGAACAACCTTCCAAGAGTTAAGAAGCTGTCTGGCTCCTGAGTCTCAGCTCCCCACTCCCAAAGGCAAGTGCTGGAGGCTTTACATTATCAGCCAACTTTGTTCTTTTCATTCTCTTAACTGGAGGGGAGAACTGGGCAGCAAAGTGGTCCAGGGACCACTAACTGTTTGCTAGAGGGGCAGAAAGAGCTAAGTGGCTGCTGTAGTGTTCACAAGATGAGACAGTGAGGGTGGGAGAAGAGTTACTGGGAGCAAAACACACAACAGGGAAACCACTGGTTTTTTTAAGTTGCTCTGGAGATTGGTAGGGAGTAGCAAAGCAGAGGAAGTCTGGTGGCAGAATTGATCTGGGAGGTCAGGAGTTTGGTTGATTGAGTTTGGTAAGTAGTCCAAGTATCATTTTTTAAAAGCTAGACACCCTATGATCAATTCACTTTTCACCCTTTCACTGTATATAAAGTGACCATGATGCTATTTTATGTCTGGGGAAGACATCCTGTGAATGAGACTTAAAAAAGTGAGGTCCTATTTGCACAGCATGGATACTAAGGCTCAACTTTTTATAAAGGAGGGGCCAATGTATGTGTGCTACTTATTTATTTGTACTTGACTGTGATTATTTGCCTGAATCAGATATTTGTACACCTGGTAGTGCCTCCTAAAATCCCTGGTTTATTTGGAAAATTGTCCTTGGCTGTATTATATTTTATCCATATATGTGTGTGTCTATATATTTAGAGAGAGAGAGGGGCAAGCAAAGGAAAAATTTAACTGTGTTATTGCTAAAGGTCAAGGCTTCATCAGCTGAAGTTACAAAAATCTTTTGCTGATTGGAAATGAGCATTTAAGAAGAGGGGTTATTTTAAATTTCTTATAGCATTGATTTTTAAATTTGCCTGTTATACACACAGCAAAGGGAGGTAGTAATTTACATGTGAGGTTTAGAGGGCTTGCCCCACAAATGCTTTTGAGCTATTGGTTGATAAGTCAAAAAAGTCTTAATATGCTGGGAACACTTTTCTCCCCACTCTCCAATAACTTCATATCATGAACAGATTTTGCTCCAGTTTTTAAATAAATAAATAAAAAAGCTGAGACTAACAATAGCAAGTTTCAGCCACAAAGGACTTTTCAGAAACCTACACGTGCATAATAGAAGTTTATAACAGAAATCACAATGTAACTGTAGCTGCTTTAATTATAGCAAAAGGTATAATAAAAGTAACATTTGAGACAGGTATGATCTAGTCATCTGGAATGGGGACTCAAATGTCTGAGTTCTAGTCCTGGCCCTGCGACTATCACATTGTGGGGCCTTGAGCAAATCAGATGAAATGTATGGTCCTTAGAGTCCCTTATCCATAGAACGGGGATGATAAGTTACCTACCTTGCTGGGTATATAACAATTATGATTTACCATTAATTCACTAGCAGCATAACTGAATGGTACTTTAATTAAAGTTTGCAAAGCACTCGGAAGCTGAAAAATGTACTAAGTATCATTTTATAAAATATCTAATAATAAAAAGGCAGGATAATGTCGCTGTAATCAATTAAGCAGCCTTTTGGTACTGTCATATTGTAGTAGTAAACAGAGGATTGAATGTTTATATGATACAATTTAAATATAATATATTGTGCATCCAGCAATTTGGCTAAAAATATTTCTCTCACTGGAAGCTTAATTGTATAATAAGAGAGACTGATTTTGTCAAATTGTTTTACATATGTACAACACTTCATTCCTTTTTCTCCATATTGACACTTCTATTCTACAGTTATAGAATCTTTTACAATGTAGACATAAATGTCACTATGTCATATCCACCAGACATTGCAAACTAATGCAAATAGTCTTGGTGATTTAGGTGCTTCCAGGATGGGTAGTTTGCTGCTAGTTTTTTAAGTGTTTTACTGACTTGATAGCCCTTACGTGCCATTATGGTCTAGAGTACAGGTGCTATGCATGTGGAATAAAACCTTGTGTTAAAAATCTTGAAATTATTCTTCAAAAATTATATTTCAGATGCACAATAATCTTTTAAAGACAAAATTCCTCCATTCAGCTACATTTTTGAGCAAACATTGTCTACACATTTTATTTTAAATGTCTTTTATAATATAGACACTTATGTAGTGTCTTTTATCAGCCACAGGGCACTGAAGAATTTCTGTTATAAAGAAATAGAAACTGAATCACAGAGAAATGGCTTATATAGGATCACAAAGCAAGTCAGTCAGTACCAAGGTTGGGAACAGAACTCAGATCTCCTGATTGCCAGCCTCTATATATACAAAACAAAACAAACCTGAAACCACTAACTTATAATTTGTCTTTGCTCTTTTTATAACTGAAAAGGAGTCAAACTGATTGTTTCTAAATGTTATAACTCAGAAATAAACCTTCTAACTTGTTGTACTGCAATCTAAAATTCCTATTTTACTTGTATAAACTACTGAATTAAAAATAGAATTTTAGGGAATGATTGAATAATTCAGGCCCTTGATGACAGAATTGGAGCCTTTCACTCTAGGTCTGTGGTTCAAATATTGCCAAGTGGAGGAACAAGCAAATGTGGGTTACCTTGTGATAGGTATTTGGTGCCGCTTGGAAAAAACTTACCAGATGCTTGCTACAGAGAGACAAATACAAAAAGGAGGAAGAGGCAACAGCTCCAGTACTTCAGTTGTTGCTCACAGCTTTCGCAAGAGAAAAGTGAAATTGTTATGGTTCTTGTTAATTTCACACAGGGATTCTAAACAGCAATGGATCTTGGCAGCACACTGAAATGAACAAGACTCTAGACATTCCAACTGTTACTATTCAGAACCCCTAGGCGAAACTAACAAGAATCAGAACAATTTCACTTTTGTTTCCATACCAGAGGCAGTGGAGTCATTTGTTGTAGATACAGCAAGATGGCTCTGCATCAACCTACAGTCAGTTCACATCGAGAAGGTCCTCTTAATCATGAGGGCTGGAGACTTAGCTGTCTTCATGCAAATAAAAAAATTAAATTCTGTGCTAACTTATGGTTTATTTCCCAGGGAAGTTCACTACAGATGCTCCCTGGGTTACGCAAGATCTGATTTATGCAAATTTGCACTTAGGGAAAAAGTTCCGTAAGCCAGAAATATGATTTTGAGGTTGTGAAAATTTTTGCATAAGGTACAGGTATACATTTCTAATTTACGTAAAATTCGAGTTATGCAAGGCTTTCTGGAATGGAATGATTTGTAAGTCAGGGGGCACCTGTATTAGCCAGCAGTAAGTAAGAGAGTGTTAGTAAAATCAATTGTTAATCTCAAGTTTTTCCTACCATAATTGCTTAATTTTGGCCTGGCTCCTACTGGTCAGGTCTGTACATGACAAATACAACGATACGGGCATCGAGTGAAGGTTTTACTGCAGGTGCCACTGAGAAGCCTGGCTGAATGGGCCACAGAGGTGGTCCTTCCCCTTCCCCAATCCTGGACAGAGCTCAGGTTGGGGGTGGGGTGATCTATGCAGTGGCACTGATCCATGCAGACAACTAGGGGACCCCAGCACACCCCACCCCACTGCTTCAACTTGCCCTGGATTCAAAACCAAGGAGGGGGTGGGGGGTGCCTGATATTCATGGAGATTGGTTCTCCGTTGAATCAAACTCTCCAAAAATCCCCAGAGGCCAGAGCCCAACAGCCCTCCCCGCCAAGCGAGACTGAAACCCCCAACACCCCCTGCCCTGGGTGAAGACCCTCGGCTCCCCCTCTCCCGGGGTGAAGCCCCAGAAACCCCGCTCCCCAGAGCGAGGAGCCCGGGGGGTGAACACTCAGCAAATCACCCCCCGAGCATTCCCCCCCTTATCCCCAGCGCTGCCCAGCCGGGACCAAGGAGCCGCTGAGGGGGCGCGGGGCGAGGATACGCTGCAGGCAGAAGGGCCCCTCGGCTCCGGCCGCCGCCGCCTCCCCCTCCATCGCCGGCTCTCCGGGTCGGTTGTTTACACTCCGCTCTCGCCGTTGCCAGGGTGCCCCCAGAGCCTCTCGCGAGAACAAGGAAGCAGCTCGCCCCTTCACTCCGCCTGGTTCTAGCCGGATTTCACGGGGGGGGGGGGTGGGGGGTTTGCTAAAGCAAGCCGGTGGAACGGGTGGACGCGTCCCGGTCGCCATAGCAATCGTCACTTCTCGGTTACGGACAGGGGAAGGTCCAATGGCGCTTCAGTAGGGCGGTGCCGAGGGACCAACTGGCCAATCGGTGTAAGGCGGGGGGGAAGTCCCTCCTTCTGGCCTAGGCTTCCCCCTCTCGGCAGAGAAGGGGGCTCCGAGACGGTGACAGGGAGAAGGGGAAGTGCAGCCCCTCCCGTGAGGCCCCCACACTGGGTTGGGCCCCCGGCATCTCTGAGGGCGGGGCATAAGGCAGGAGACCCACCCCTGCAGGGTCAGCCAGTGCCCCCAGCTTGCCCTGGGATCAGAGCTGCTGGGGAGAGCAGCACAGAGCTGTGATGTTTGCACGTGCCAGGTGTATTGCACTAGAAACCCCAGGTGCCATGGTGCACGCTGTTGAGCACCGTCTACTATCACCTTCTCTGGCAACTAACACTATGTATTTATCTACTAGGGTTGTCAAGCGATTACAATAATTAATCGTATAGTTAATCGTGGTGTTAACAATAGAATACCACTTATTTAAATATTTTTGGATGTTTTCCACATTTTCAAATATGTTGATTTCAATTTTAACACAGAATATGAAGTGTACAGTGCTCAATTTATATTTATTTTTATTCTAAATATTTGCACTGTAAAACCAACAGAAATAGTATTTTTCAATTCGCTTAATACATGTACTGTATTAAGAGAGCAATCTCATCATCATGAAAGTTGAATTTATAAATGTAGAATTATGCACACAAAAAACTGCCTTAAAAAATAAAACGATGTCAAACTTTAGAGCCTACAAGTCCACTCAGTCCTACTTCTTGTTCAATCAATTGCTCAGACAAACAAATTTGTTTACATGTGCAGGAGACAATGCTGCCCACCTCTTGTTTACAATGTCATCTGAAAGTGAGAACAGGCATTTGCATGGCACTGTTGTAGATGGCATTGCAAGATATTTACATGCCAGATGTGCTAAAGATTCACGTCCCTTCATGCTTCACCCAGCATTGCAGAGGATATGCATTCATGCTGATGATAGATTCTGCTCAATAACGATCCAAAGCAGTGGAGACTGACGCATGTTCATTTTCATCATCATCTGAGTCAGATGCCACAAGCAGAACATTGATGGGGGGGGGTCAAGTTCTGTAGTTTCTGCATTGGAGTGTTGTTCTTTTAAGACTTCTGAAAGCATGCTCCACATCTCATCCCTCTCAGATTTTGGAAGGCACTTCAGATTCTTAAACCTTGGGCCAAGTGCTGTCTTTAGAAATCTCGCATTAATACCTTCTTCCAATTTTGTCAGATCTGCAATGAAAAGGTTGTTAAAATGATCAACGTGCTGGGTCATCATCCAAGACTGCTATAACATTAAATATATGGCAGAATACGGGTAAAACACAGAGCAGGAGACATACAATTCTCCCCAAAGGAGTTCAGTCACAAATTTAATTAATGCATTATTTTTTAACGAGCGTCATCAGCTTGGAAGCACATCATCTGGAACGGTGGCCAAAGCATGAAGGGGCATATGAATGTTTAGCATATCTGGCATGTAAATACCTTGCTACAAAAGTGCCATGCGGATGCCTGTTCTCCCTTTCAGGTAACATTGTAAATAAGAAGCAGGCAGTATTATCTCCTGTAAACTTGTGATTAGCTGAACAAGAAGTAGGACTGAGTGGACTAGTAGGCTTTAAAGTTTACATTGTTTTGTTTTTGAATGCAGTTATGTAACCAAAAAAACTACATTTGTAAGTTGCACTTTTACAATAAAGAGATTGCACTACAGTACTTGTATGAGGTAAACTGAAAAATGCTATTTCTTATTTTTACAGTGAAAATATTTGTAAAAAAAATATAAAGTGAGCACTGTACACTAATATTCTGTATTGTAATTGAAATCAATATATTTGAAAAGGTAGAAAAACATCCAAAATAGTTAATAAATTTCAATTGGTATTATATTATTTAACAGTTTGATTAAAACTGCAATTAATTGTGATTAATTTTTTGAGTTAATTGCGTGAGTTAACTGGGATTAATCGACAAGCCTAATGTACACACACACACACACACTCTCTACTCTTGTAACATCCTGGTTTTGCTGGACTGTGCCCACATTCCAGGCATTTCTGTTTAAGCCAGAGCTTCCAAATCTCTGCTAAACTAGGGAAATGTTATTTATAAAATGGACTTTTATGAGATAATTTTAAAATAAAGCAAAGTTTAGGCCTCTAACCAAGGTTTGTTCCAGCTCCAGGGATTCCTAGTCAAGAGGAAATACAATGTTGCTAACTCACCTAAGATCTAGATTTTTTTTTTTTCTTAAAATTCCAGCTCAGGGCAGTGACGTGACTACCTGAGACTCTCAGCTTTCATTTTAAAAACTAGTTTTTAGCCATGATGGTTTCAGAGCAAAGTTTTGATAATGTGTATCCTAATGGCTCAAGAACCAGAAGGCAAAAAGAACCCTGAATGTATTATTTTTAAAAATACCATGATTTTTAAGTGAACCTCAGATTTTTAGGGTTGACTCAAGGTTTTTGAATGCTTGCCATTGGCACTGCTGAAACAGTTCATGGTATAATTATGTGTAATAAATAAGATTTTGAATTTTAATAGCACTTTTCATCTCAAGGACTTTATAGATGTGCAATAATTGTCACTTTGTGATAGGTAAGGTATTATACCCATTTCAAGTAAACTGAGCCACTTTGCCACAGACTCTGTGTAACTTTGGGCAAGTCATGTAACTTGTATAAGGTCTCACAGTGAGTCACTGAGAGACCCAAAAAATAGAGCCCATGAGTTACTCTGATTTCTAAATCTGTTTTATACTAACTTGAGATATTTTTGGTGACTGTTCTATGCAGATAATATGGTAATATACGTGAAAGAATAAAATGAGAAGAAAGGAAAGTAAACTATCAATGTGTAAGCCTTTTAGACTGGCATTAATTATCCCTTTAGAGAAAGTAAGATCTTTTTGTAGTAGAAACAGATGTCCTGGAGTTGATGTTGCACTGTAGCATATCCTTGAGGGAATTAATTGTTCAAATTATCTTTCTATGGTATGCTATTTCTCTGTAGTTTAATTAAAAATATGGGCAAAGATTTTGAGGTAACAGTGTATTATACACTATATTCTTGAGGTTATAGTTTATATGCTCTTGAGATGCCTGAGCTCAGGTTCTTTGGAGTTAGTGGAAGTCTGTTCACTGACTTCGGTGGGTTTTGGAATAGCCCATAGGGCCCAGTCCTAAATTCCCATAGATTTTTTTTTAATGAAAATTACACACAATAGGGAACTCAGGATTGGTTGAGCAAGAAAGGTTATTTGCATTCATGCACAACAACTGGAAAATACATTCTTAATTTTTCTTTGAAAGGGTTCAGAAAGGAGAACTGCTAGCAGTCAGACTCAAAGGAAATGTACTGATTGTGCTGGCCAGATGTGAGAGTATCTTAGGAAGTTAAGGGTACAAAGAGAGGATCAAACAAGTTAGAGATGGAGAACACGCATTAGATCATCAAATCCAGCCCTGCAAATGCAGGATCTAATCAGAGTGAGGACATTTAGCATGGGAGCCATAAAAAGCTGCAAACAAAATGCTCACAGTGGGTTGGATGTCCTTTTCATTTGTGAAGACAGAAGTTTGAGGGAACTGATCAGATTTGCAGTTCCAGTGACTCCAAATTGTAGTGAGACAGCAGTTGAGAGATTTGACAGGAAGTATGGGACGCATGATGGTCTGTGTAGTGGAAGAGTGTTTTATGGTGCTATGTGGAAGAGTTTGTTTGTAATGCCTTCCTAACTCTCTGCGTCATGGCCTCTTGGCTAAGAAGACTTTTCTATAAGTAAGGGTTGGAAATTGCAGGGTCTTAAGTGTGTGAATTAAGACTGTTGTTGCTTTCTTCTTGTGTTGCAGCAGGGAAAGTTTTTTTTGTCTGTTTGTTTGTTTTTTATTTCTTCCTTGAAGAGGAAATGATCTGCCCAGAATATGGATGAGGATGCAATCCTGGGCTGTTTGAGTGAAACAGCAGCTGAAGGAATAAAAGTGTTGCCAAATGGGAGAATTCAAAAATCATGAGCCAGAACCCCCCAAATCATGAGTGGCTTAAGACAGTTTTTAAATAATAAATGTGAGGTTCTTTTTGTTTGCCTTCTGGTTTCTGAGTTTTTAGTGTGCACTTGCTTCACACTTTCTAGCTTTTCTTCATGACCAGGAGGATTAACAACTTTTTTTTTAATGAAAGCTGCGATTCTTCTAGAAATTCTTGATTCCAGAAATTGGAACATTCAGAAAAACACCATAAATTATAGACACGGTGGGGGAGGTAATATCTTTTATTGGACCAAGCTCTGTGTAAGTTTGTATCTCTCACCAAGAGAAGTTGGTTCAATAAAAGATATTTCCTCACTCACCATCTCTCTGATATCCTGGGACAACACTGCTACAACACTGTATACTACAAATCATGGCAGTTGGTAACAGTAAGTGTGCACATATTTAAAAGTCATAGAGAGATGCAGCTACTTTTGGTCACATAAATTTAATATTGCTTTTCTTTGGTCCCAAAAGGTCTCTTTATTTGCTGCTGCTGCTGTAGGACTTTCTATGCTTAGAATACTAAAGACTAGTTTATTCATTCTTAATGCTCTTTTACTGACCAACTGAAGTTGAACAGACTCAGTTCCCATCCATATCCTTCTCTCCCTCTTCCACCCTAGTTGGAGCTCCACTTAGCTCCTCATTCTGCTAATTCCTTCTCTTCTCCACTTTTACCACCCTCACCTCCCATAAACCCCAATGAGCATCAGAAGAATTCCACTGCATATGAGAGGAAAGCTTCTTGCTTCCTGCCTACCTTCTTCCCCTTTCACAGTTGAGCCTGCCTTCCCCCAGGGAATTAGGTTCCGCTCCAGGCTCTCTCCTACACTCAAATCACCAGTGCTTGTGGCACCTTAGAGACTAACAAATTTATTTGAGCATAAGCTTTCATGGGCTACAGCCCACTTCTTTGGATGCATCCGAAGAAGTGGAGCTTATGCTCAAATAAATTTGTTGGTCTCTAAGGTGCCACAAGTACTCCTGTTCTTTTTGCAGATACAGACTAACACGGCTGCTACTCTGAAACCTGTCAATCACCAGTGTTATCTCCCTCTACTCATTCTTGGCTTAGGTCAGGAATTGGCAGTCATCTGGAAGTGGCTGTCATTTGAGGAGGAAACTGTGTTGGAGGTAGATTATGGTATGAGGGAAGCCAAGTGGGTTAGGATTGGACCCTCCCAAAAGTTCTAACCTGCTGTTTAGCCCATGGCTAGAATGCATCTGTGACAGAGGTGGAGCAGCTTTGTGATAATCTAAAAATACTGAGATGTAATACTCTTCTGAACACTGTATGTGACCTGGTCAGTGAGGTGAAGTTACTGTATTTTGGATTATAACACTTTCCTGTAGAATGTATTAATCTAGTTCAGTGGTTCTCAAACTAGGGGGTTGGCCTCCCAAGTCTGACAGGTGGGAATGTGTCAAGGGAGACACAAGCTGTGTATGGGTGTTTTTGTTTTCTGTCTGTTTGTTTTTTAAAAGAGCTCTGGCTGTGAGCCCTGAGTGACTGGGGCTTGTGCAGAAGGGCTGCGCACACTTGTGAGGCAGGGATAAAGGGGAAAGCCACATCCCCGCTGTTTCCTAATCCCTCACCTGGAGTTGGCAGGGCTCTGGCTGTCAATCCCAAGATGGCAGCAGCAGCAATGAAGTAAGGGTGGTCATGGGGAGCAAAGTCTGCTGTGAAAAGTGATATTGATGATATCAGTCTGTGGTGCTGCCTTCAGAGCTGGCCAGCCAGCCAGCAGCCACTGCTCTCTACCCTGGATGATGGTACATGTACTTGGGGGGTGGGGAGAACGTAAATGGCTACAGATGCAAAGAAGGGAGGTCTGATCAAATAAGTTTGAGAAGCACTGATCTAGCTTAATAGGGGGTGGTGGGAAAGACAAGCCGGAAAGAGATACAATAACTGTACACAAGCAAACCTCCCAACAAACTGTGTGAGGGGACACTGATGGGACAATAACCTACTTCTAGATATCAAGCCAAAGTGAGACAGCCAGGCTGGGCAGGGCCAGCTCCAGGCACCAGCTCAACAAGCGGGCGCTTGCAGCAGCCAAGGGGAAGGGGCAGCACGTCGGGCTCTTCAGCAATTCGGTAGTGGGTCCCTCAGTCCCTCTTGGAGGGAAGGATCTGCCACCAAAGAAGAAAATGGTGCAGTGGAGCAGGCTTTTCTTTTTCTGCATCTTGGGGCAGCAAAAACCGTGGAGCCAGCCCTGAGGCTGGGAACCCTCTTAGAACAGGATGATATAGGTAGGTAGGGTGTGCCTGAGCCTGTCCGGCGGGAGTCTGGGAAGAGAGTTTAAAGAAGCAGTGTCTTCTCCAGTATCTAGAGTATGGTAGCCTTAGGGAGAGACTATAGATTAGTGTATTATTTAAAGATCTGTTTTCTCTTAAATGCTGTGGTTCTAAAGTGCTTTAAGAAGGCTATCCGATCACGGTTACCACACTCATTGCTCCCTGAAGGAACAAAACCACAGGATCTGAAGATAAATCAGGCCAGCTAAAGTGATCACAGATGACCCCAAAATTGTGTGAGTCCATGCCTACAGAGAGGAGATGGTCCAGACCTGAACGGGTGCACTCGGAAACAAGGAGGTATCAGAGGTACAGTTAGTGACAGCCTCTCACCTGAACATCACAGCACAACTCATCCCAACAGTGGCCACTTCCAACCCCCTGGAAACTTTCTAGTCCCCAAAGTATTGAAGAAATGGTGCTTGAGTCCCTTCTCACTTCCACTAGTATGCATCAGGAGTAACTCCATTGCAGCCAGTGGAGTTGTATATGTGTAGCTGGCTGTCATTTTACATCACTGAACACAGAAGAAAGTGGGTAGATTGTTACTTCTGGGGAAAAAAAGACCCAGGAGGAATTTCACAGTGCTAGAAGTATCCAGTCCTTCTGTACTCAACATTAAAAATGATCATATCATCACATTTGGTATGTGCAAACAGAAAAGTCCAACCCAGTAATATATGTGATAGTCTAAAAGCTAGTTGCACAAAGCCAAATCACGTTACTAGATGTCCCAAAAGCCACAATCAAAAAAGAAGGCTACACTGGTTAAACAAACAGCCTGGTTTAGGAGGGAAATGAAGGCAGCTATAAAATAAGAAAACTGTATAAAATGGGTAAAAGGGAAAGTTGACAGCAATTAATATAAATCAGAAGCTATGAATTGTATAATATTGATAAGGGAAGCAAAATGACACTAGGACAATCAGAAGGAGGTTTTTGGAGTATTCTAGTAACAAATGAAATTCTAATAATGATAATGGTCCATTACTAGATGGAAATGGTAGAATTCTCCCTAATAACACAGAAAAGGCAAAGTGTTGAATAAATATTTATGTTCCATATTTAGGAAAAAAGGCATGTGATGTATTTGACTAAGTACCTTGCATTACAATAGTAATGTAGAATGTTAAACACTAGATGCAGATAACTTATATTCAAATATTTTGAAAAAGCTGACCAAAGATTGAGGAGTGATATATAATGAAGAGGACAGTCATTAATACAAGAGATCTGGATCACTTGGTAAGCTAGATGCAAGCAACCAATATGCATTTTAATATAGCCAAATGTAAGGTCATCAATCTGCAAACAAAGAATGCAGGCCAGGCTTACAGGATGGTGGACTTCTTCCTGGGAAGCAGTGACTCTGAAAAAGACTTGGGAGTCATGGAGAATAATTAGCTGAATATGAGTTCCCAGCATGACACTGTGGTCAAGTGATCCTTGAAGGTACAAACAGCAGAATCATAAGTGGAAGTAGAGAGCTTATTTTACCTTTGCGTTTGTCATGATACGATCACTACTGAAATACTGTGTGCAGTTCTGGTGTCCACAATTCAAGAAGGAAGTTGAAAAATTGGAGAGTTCAGAGAAAAGCCACAAGCGTGAGTAAAGTATTAGAAAACATGCCTTATAGAGAAAATCTTGAATTGCCCACTTTGTTTAGCTTAACAAAGAGAAGGCTAAGGAGCAACTTGATCAGAATCCATAAGTACCTACATTGGAAATAGGAATTTGATAAATAAAGGACTCTTCAATCTAGCAAACAAAAGTCAAACAAGATCCAAGGGCTGGAAGTTAAATCTGGACAAATTCAGACAAGAAATAAGATGTAGGTTGTTTTTTTTGTTGTTTGTTTGTTTTATTTATTTTAAACAGTCAAGACTACTTACCAAGAATTTGGGTGGATTTTCCATCACTGAAAACTTTTTAAAATCAAGATTGGATGTATCATGGTTTCAGGGTAACTGCATCTGTGTCCTCTGCGGTTCACTCCAGGAGTTCCCAGTTAGGTGCTAAGAGGAGACCTGATATCTATCTCTGGGTAGGGACTCTTGTCCTCCTCCCTCCTGATCAGGGTTTTGAGGCTGTGCTGCTCCCTGCTTTATGGTGTGCTGTCAGTCTGAAGCCCAGAACCTGTGTTTTGGTTTCTCTCCAAGGACTATGAATAGTGTATTTCCAGCCATTACAAGTTACCATACAGCTCTTTTTAAGCAACCACATTTATTCTTAAGATAAAAGCATTAAATCTGTTCATTGTTTTTATAGGTTTTCCTCTGTAAACACTAAACTTACCAAGAGTCAGCCATCAGTCTTATGGGGTGCTAATGGACCAAAGTCTTTCCAACCCTTCCCCAAGAGTTAGGGCTCCCCTTGAACAGAAGGTCGTGTCTGTTTGATAGATCAGAAGGAAGGCCATGAATCCATTCAAGTTCATTCTTTTATACCAACAGCCCTTTCTTTGTTTCCTAGTCTCTGGAAAACCCAGTCTGATCCAATATATGCAAACCACCCCCAAGAGGTGGAACTTCTGGAGTCATTTACAATCTCAGGGGTAATCACCCCCACTGGCTTTAGTTCCTGTAGAAACTGTGATGATTCTCCCCTATGGATTAGGACACAGACCAACATAAACCATTCAAAATTTAATATAACAGCCCTCCAAAATACTACATGATGTTGCAATATTTGTCACAAAATGCTCTTCTAAAATATATACTCTAGTTCAGGAAAGTCTTGTGATCTCTGTTCTGCAAGAGATCAGACTACATCATAGTGGTCCCTTCAGAACTTACAATCTATTACAAAACAAAATGATAATCAGGCACACTTATGGAGATTAACCAGTATCCTAAAGATTAATTTAAAAAATATTTCAGTATTTATTCTAAAGTTTGTTCAGTGTCTGTCTGTTTGTTATTCTTTAAATAGTGTTCATCTTTGTTTGGAAATAGCTAAGAGGCTTTACTTGGGAGCTGATGTCCTAATCACCTCACGTCATAAAGCTCCTGTAACATGAATGACTTGATATCACAAACCATCATGCATTTTCTGTACGAACCTGAGAACTCCCCATGCAAATATTGCATTTGATTATTGCAATACTGAATTCCAAACACTGATGAATGGAATTTAGAATGAATTAGGAGACAGATTCACACTGGTTTACAACAGCATAACAGTTATAACTGAATTATCAGTGATTACATTGTCCCTGGGTAAAATCACAAACGTTGATACTCTATCCTGTTATTGCTCTTGAGAAATGGACGCTTCACAGCTTCAGCAGTCAGTTAAATGGTCTGACATAGTATTTGCCCTCTGGGAAGGGAAACTAAATACTTCAGCCATTCAGTACACTCACTAGAGGAGCATGAGACTTTGCTTCCACTGCAGCAAAGAGCCCAATCCCATTTCCACTTAAGTCAATGGGAATCTTAACATTGATTTCCATGGGCACAGAAACAAGTCCAAAGCATCCACCCATACTACTTTCATAGACTGTCACTCCACCTCAGGTAAATACCTAGAAGGTGAATCCTGTGGGTTCCATTCAACAGACATGCAGCCAACATAGCATTTTCTGCCTCATTAAACACATGAGTTTCCTAAACATCAGAAAACATTCATAAAGTCGCACAGTTTTCCTTTTTAACAAGCACAAAAGAGTGGATGGTACAGTATATAGAGAGCATCATGGGAGTGGAAGAGCTATCAACTACATAGCCATGGCTGGAGTGTGGAACCATGGCTGGAAGTGAGGATGAGTTGGCAGCCATCTTAGATCAAGCAACTGACAGCAATTGTATTTTCTATGCAGCACCACTGGGCCTCTGTTTGTACAACAACAGGATAGCATGTTGAATTTGGCTAACAGTTATTCTCTGAAGAGAACATGCAAGATCCAGATTCTGAAGCATGAAAAGCTTTACAAGATGGGAACTGTCTAGTTTATGTACTGTATGCATAGACATATGGGAAAACAATTCTCTACAGAGAGAAATCAGAAGTAAGCAATGTACAAATATCACATCATCATGTAGATATAACCCACAGACAGAGTATGATACCTTTCCACCCTGGGTGAATTTGGTCCTTCATATTTTGTAACATCACAGAGGATACAAAATGTTTCAGACAGCATTTATTTTAAGATGGCTAAACAAGGCATCTAATGAAGTCAATTTTTTTCCTACATATGTGAATACTGCAAACAATACAACTTTTGTCCATGAAAAGTAACATTTTTGGCATGATTTGAGAAGCCTGAGTACTTCCATTTCTGCACCTAATAAGAATAGCCGCTTCCAATACACTTTCTATCCATTTATGCAAGGAAAGAGGGGACATTTAACCAACGCAAATACAGAAAACGAGAGAGAGAATGATCATTTGTCTAGTGGGAACATTAATACAAAATCACAAACCTGAGTGATAATTTCATTTTGACAAAAATATAATATAAAATACAGAAATATTAGCAATTCATTAATCATTTCCAGAAATGGTGCAACACTAATACTGACAGAGATACAATGAAGGTACGCTGGTTACTTAGCGATTTGCCACATGAAGATTCCAGCACAGATTATTAAACATAACCCACATTGTCTTTTCTTGACCCCTCAGTAGAGCATATTACATTTTGGTCTTTATTCCATTTTCATATCTTCTTTATGGCCTTGTTGTCCTTATGCCTGTGTTATGTTTGTAAAATCTCTTCTTGAAATGAAGATACGGTTCCAGACTGAATCTTACAAAAAAAAAAAAATGTTTCCACATGAATCAGTACACCAGCCAATTTTTGTTTCTGTAGACAGCATTTTACTGAATGTATTAACAGGAGCCTTGAACACCAGCCATAATTCAGTCAGTTAGTGCCAGAACCCTGCTTTTTTTTTTTTTTTTTTAATGAAGGGTTTATCTTGGCTCTTTTGACTAGAATGCACTGAATGTGTGTATATAAATGTAAATCTTTCCTATGACAGGAGGTGCACCTAAAAACCAACATTCTGTTCAAGGACATCCATGTTGTGTGTCTACACATTGGACTGTAAGAGAGATTTGGCCCCATATTTGTACACATTTTAAATCTGGGCGTGAGAATTCAAAATATTTCAATCACAGCAGTAGAATTGATTAGTTCTGATATGACTGCACAGTGTTAAACTTTGACATTCTACTAGATCAAGTTGTTTTCCACTTGTAGGTGGCACACACAAATGCTAATCTGATGCATAATAGACTCTGACATGGTCATATCTCTCTTTTTTCTATGCTGATGCTCCAAAAGCTGCAGCCTCCGCATCTTCTGCTGTTGCAAATTCAAGGGGAATTGGACAGATGATGTAGTCTGTATCTCCTCATGGCAGACTGTGGGTAGCTTTACACGGCTGGTGTGACAAAATTCCTCCTCTACCTTGGTGGGTCCTGTGCTTATTGGCAGATTTGCTCACCTCAGTGTTCTTCCCCTCTTGTAGAACCCACAGCCTGGGTCAGCTCCTCCTGTGTCTGATCAGGAGTTGGGAGGTTTCAGGGGGAACCCGGGCCTGCCCTCTACTCCAGGTTCCAGCCCAGGGCCCTGTGGATCGCAGCTGTCTATAGTGCCTCCTGTAACAGCTGTATGACAGCTACAACTCCCTGGGCTACTTCCCCATGGCCTCCTCCAAACACCTTCTTTATCCTCACCACAGGACCTTCCTCCTGGTGTCTGATAACGCTTGTACTCCTTAGTCCTCCAGCAGCACACCCTCTCACTCTCAGCTCCTTGTGCCTCTTGCTCCCAGCTCCTCACATGCACTTCCTCTCCTCTGGCTCCTCCCCCCCTGACTGGAGTGAGCTCCTTTTTAAACCCAGGTGCCCTGATTAGCCTGCCTTGATTGGCTGCAGGTGTTCTAATTAAAGTAGCTATCTCCACTGCCTTCTAGAAAGATCTTAATTGGCCCCAGGTGCCTTGATTAACCTGGAGCAACTGCCATTTGGTTACGAGGGTACTAGGGATTTGTTTAGCGGGCTAACATACCTGTTTCTCGGTACTTTACTGTAGCTATCTGGCCTTGCCCCATCACACTGGAAAGAATTAATGAGGATAGGAGAGAAAAGAGTTTTGACTTATGCAGTCACTTTTGCTTATATAAGTGTCACAGACCCATGCCCTCTACAAAACTAGTTTTGTGAATATCATTATATTTTACATAGCTAGTAACCACTAGAGATTATTTCTATTCACAGGCTAGTCTCCTACATCTTTGTTTTTTCCTCCTTATGCTATTAAATTTCTTTACTATAAAGACAGATCATAGTGTCATGAGTAACCTATTAAATAAAAAATAGTTAAACCAACACTCTTATTAGAAGTGAAAGAAAATATTTATTTATAAATATGTTCACAGGTTACAAAAAGGAAAATCACACATTCATAATACTAAAAAACACAAAGAAGGGACAATTCTGCATTGTAATATATATCCTTATTGCTGCTTAAATAACACACAGAGACAAGAATTAAGTTTCCTTCAGATGACACAGAGGGAAAAGACAGTTAACAGAAATGTGGATTAGTTCTTATTTACCTCACATTAATGCCTCTATGGATCTACCAGCCAGATGAATTACCTTCACTTTGGAACTCCCATCCACACATTGACCACCGCATTCTAGAGTAATTTTGACTGGTTTCCTGTTCTTTTTCTACTTGTTTTACCATCCTTTAGATATTTATATCCCAGTCCTTGAGTTCCCCATCCTTGGCAATTTTAAGAGGCACATAACTATAGATGCATAAGCAAAATAGAAAGAAAGAAATCGGCTGCTTAGCTAAACCATTTGAAGTTATCTTCTCTCTGCATCCACTCTTTCTCCCTCCATAATTCAAACCTCCTCTAGATCCTCTCTCTTCCCTTGACATCATTTCTTTCCCCCCCCCCCCCAATCCACATCCTGTTTTGCTTGCTGATCGCTTTGACTGGAATGAATACTTCTCCCACTATACTTTCCAACCTGACTAGGATGGATTTAAAAAAAAAAGGATGTAAAAAAATCTTTTTTTTTAAATGTTTTAATTAAATACAGGTTTATTTTTTAAATTTAAAGTAGGTTGTCAATGTTAAGGCCTACACTTATTATAATCTACTAAACTCATTTGAATTTAAATACAAGTAGAACATAGTTGTTGCCAGTGTTTAAAGAAAGTCAAACCACTGAACTGATAGAAGTCAGTGGCTAAGTATCTGGGACCAGAGACATCTGAAGTGCTAAAACAGCTTTTGCCAGCAGTAGCCCTCTCTGTAGGTGCAGAGAATATTTTCTTCATTTCAATTTATTCAGTTAGTGGAGTTCAATGACTTAGTCATTCAAAGTTAAAAATCAACTGGGGATTGAAAAAGCAGGATAGCTTGTTTTCCTCTTACAAAACTAGGTGTGAGAGGATGAGATCTACTAATTTTAAGATGATAAGTAACAGTTAGCACGGATTTGTCAAAAACAAATCATGTCAAACCAACCTAATAGTTTCTTTGACAGGATAACAAACCTTGCGGATAGGGGGGAAGTGATAGATGTGGTATATCTTGACTTCAGTAAAGCTTTTGATACTGTCTTGCATGATTCTTTTCATAAATAAACTAGGGAAATGCAGCCTAGGTGGAGCTACTATAAGGTGGGTGCATAACTGGTTGGAAAACCATTCCCAGAGAGTAGTTCTAAATAGTTCAGTCAGGGCATAAATGGGGTCCCACAGAGATCAGTTCTGGGTCCGGTTCTGTTCAATATCTTCATCAGTGATTTTAGATAATGTCATAGAGAGTACACTTATAAAGTTTGTGGATGATACCAAGCTGGGAGGGGTTGCAAGTGCTTTGGAGGATAGGATTATAATTTCAAATGATCAGACCATTTCTCCAGTTTGTCCAGAAGTAAATAGGATGAAATTCAATAAATACAAATGCAAAGTACTCCACTTAGGAAGGAACAATGAGTTGCACACATAGAATCATAGGACTGGAAGGGTTCTCGAGAGGTCATCTAGTCCAGTTCCCTGCACTCATCGCAGGACTAACTATTATCCAGACCATCCCTGACAGATGGTTTTTCTAACCAATGATGGAGATTTCACCACATTGCTAGGCAATTTGTTCCAGTGCTTTACCACACTAACAGTTAGGAAGTTTTTCCTAATGTCCCCCCCTTGCTGCAATTTTAGGCAATTGCTGCTTGTCCTATCCTCAGAGGTTAAGAAGAACAATTTTTCTCCCTCCTCCTTGTAACAACCTTTTATGTACTTGAAAACAGTTATCATGTCCTCTCAGTCTTCTCTTTTCCAGACTAAACAAACCCCATTTTTTTCAGTCTCTCATAGGTCATGTTTTCTAGACCTTTAATCATTTTTGTTCCTCTTTGCTGGACTTTCTCCAAAATACAAAATGGAAAATGACTGCCTAGGAAGGAGTGCTGTGGAAAGGGATCTGGGGATCATAGTGGACCACAAGCTAAATATGAATCAACAATGTAACACTGTTGCAAAAAAAGCAAACATCATTCTGGAATGTATTGCAGCAAGACAAGAGAATTCTTCTGCTCTACTCCGCGATCATTAGACCTCAACTGGAGTATTGTGTCCAGTTCTGGGCACCACATTTCAGGAAAGAGGTCGACAAATTGGAGAAAGTCTGGAGAAGAGCAACAATAGAATGGACATTTCTTCAAAGTTTATCCATTCTGAGGCACACCTAGCAGCACCCTAGAATGTATGGTGTGTCTCTGATGAAAGAGTGAACCAGTCCAAAAGACATCGCTGAGCCTGCAGGGAACTGGTGGTGAGGTTTTGTGGCTTACTGATTAAGGCAGGAGGGCCAGTTGGGAGCAAAAGTGATTTTTATTAAGTATTCGAATATAGGTATTTGAGTACTTAGAGAGATTCAGGGTTATTGTGCTGACTGAGGTTCAGGCTGGAATTTATCTTTTGTCTGTTCTTAGTGCAGTGCCAGTTTGTCAGATAAGTTATGCTAAAAATATAAGTGATATGGAACTGGATCCTCAATGTATGTAAATGATCTTAACTCACTTGATGTAACTAAAAGCTACAAAAATTTACGCCAGCTGAGCATCTGGCCAATTTTGTATAAAGAAAGTTAGACTACAGAGTGCAAAGTAAGTATAGCAGTCTTCCTGCTTCTTCTTGTTAATAAATTGTAGCTTTTAGAGCAGTGATTCTAAGAAATCCTACATTTTGTATCATGCATAACAATTTTAAAAAGCCCTTTTTATGTAACCCTTTGCATCCTATTGATTATAGTTTGTGTGGGTGGATGAAACACTGTGGTTTTCGTTTTCATGTATCTCGGATGACAGCTACAATACGATATATTGCTATTGTAAGCTTAAATGTCAAACCTCTGCTTTGTGGCTTCATTATATTTTCTGTTTAAATATCAAAGTGACACAGACAATGGAAATCTGAAAATGTTAAAGTTTAAGCTCCTCCGCTTTGGTTTCCCATTCTTTGCAATTTACAGTGTGGTCATCACTTTGGACTATGAAGCCATTGTATTCAGTGGCACATTTTGGTAGAGTAAATGTTAGAGATTCAGCTTTTCTTTATCATTATCTAAGTCAGGGGTCATCAACCTTTCAGAAGTGGTGTGCCAATTCATCATTTATTCACGCTAAGGTTTCGTGTGCTGGTAATACATTTTAACGTTTTTAGAAGGTCTCTTTCTATAAGTCTATAATTAAACTTTGTATGTAAAGTAAATAAGGTTTTTAAAATGTTTAAGAAGCTTCATTTAAAATTTAAATTAAAATGCAGAGCCTTCTGGACCACTGGCCGGGACCTGGGCAGTGTGAGTGCCACTGAAAATCAGCTCGCATGCCGCCTTCGGCACCTGTGCCATAGGTTGCCTACCCCTGATCTAAGTCTCAATAACTTGCTATTTAACTGCAATCTGCTTCAGTGGATGTTAAATAGGTTAAAGGATGTGCAATCAACCCTCCAAATGTTTAGATAGCAGCATATATTTTTCAAATAAAAATCAAGCTATGCAAGAGATGCTGTTTTTCCCTGACTTTTAGAAGTGTCTGCAATTTATCATTACTCTGTAGAAAGAATTAGTTTACTGAATTAAGTTAAATTCTTCTATAATATATTTTGAACAAGATTTCTGTTTGTATATTGACATAAGTCCTGTATTGCCACTAACCAGAAATTGCCGCCATGACTGCTGTCTATCCATCCTCTAATCTACAGAGCATTTCATAGTCTCCCGAGCTATGTAATTTGTGGAGGTTGATGCCTCTTTGACAGAGATTCTTCCATTCAGAAGTAATCACTTATGCAAATTTTGACCATAGATGGCTGCATAAACTTCTGTGTTTCCAAACGGCAGAATCATATGCTTCACAGTGGCTCTAGATTTATATCCTTACAGTTCACTCTTTGGTTCCAGGGAATCCAAACCCTAGAGGTCCCACTGGTGGGGGCATACAAGGTTGGACAAAAAGAGAAAGAAGGTTCTATTCAGCAAACCAAAAGTGGAGTTGATGGAAAGATGGGTAAGTGTCCTTCAGACCGAGATATGTTTGGCTGGTGGAAAAATAGATGGAGTTTCTGCCACAGGTCAGTGATGTGGTCCCCATACCTTCATTGCTGTTATAGAGGGATTCAAGGGATCCCTTCCCATCTTCCCAACCTCCCAGTTACCGTTGCAAGCATTACATCAAACTCTCTGCCTAAATAATCTCCAATTCCTCTGTCTGACAGAGTTCAATTTCAGGACTGTCATTCAAGGAGACTTGCTCTAGGCCATGCAGCACCTTTAAATATTCTTCCTTTTTGATTGACTGCCCATCATCCAGGGGAGATGTTGAGTATGATCAGTGCACTTGCTGGTGTCTTTACCTGCAGCCCAATTACCATCCATATTCTTCCAACTTAGAATGCTTAGGCTACAAACTAGCAATCTTTCTTCATCTTTAAATAACGAACAAGAGAAAAAGTTAGATATGGCTTGAATATACTGCATGCCAAATATTGTATCACCTTGATCAGTTGGTCCTTCAGCCTTCATATAGATTGCACCAATCACAACACATCTTTCATTCTTCTCATATCCTGGCCTTCCTTCTCCACGTGTGGCCATGCTTTTTCACAATAAAATCTTCCCTTCTCTTTGGAGGTCAGCCGAGTGGTCGTTTCAATTCCCGTGGGTACCACTCAGAGACAGCTACAGTCCATTTATTGTCAGTGAGCCTAGCTATATGCCCAACTCATTGCATTTTACTATGCCTGCTCTCAACAACGATGTCCTGCCCTCCACTCTGCTGTCTGAGTAAAATATAATATACTAGGCTGTATATAATATAGTGTATGATTGCAGGAAACTGTAGGATTTAAGTATCAGAGGGGTAGCTGTGTTAGTCTGGATCTGTAAAAGTAGCAAAGAATCCTGTGGCACCTTATAGACTAACAGACGTTTTGGAGCATGAGCTTTCGTGGGTGAATACCCACTTCATCGGATGCATCCCAAAGCCAATTCTCATCGATCCAGCTGTGATGGAGGTCAGTTATCCATAATAGTTGAATAGAAACAACCTGAAACCCCCTCAGTGACTAAATGGAACTTCTAAAATTGGGATGTGATGCCAATGGAGAAAATTAGACTAAAGAATTACCCTTTGAACAAATATACATGCTCAGATCACCACATACTCCCTCTGTGGCATGGTGCCAAGCACCTAATTATACGGGCTGGGGGGGATGGGGAGGAGATTGTTGAGGGTAGAGTATGCAGAAAGATGCCTATGCAGGACGTTCTCTGTAGCCATTACTGTCCCCTCTGTGACATTTCTGCATAGCTGGTAGACTGAAGAGCTATATGGTTGTGGACAGTACTTTCTGTATATTCTGAGCCTTTACATACTTGGGAGGTAATGACCCTTCATGTTCCACCTCCCTCCCACGAACACAAACTGCCAGAGTTCCTGTCAGGTGAAGAAGAAGAAGAGGATGATAGATCCAAGGCATGGCTTTGTGATTTAATTTGTTCCTTTCTGTGGCTTTTAAGACAGAAGGGGAACATAAAGATTTTCATTTCCTTTCTCTCACAGAAAACATTTTTTGATTAAAATGACAACTCCACTAATTTGTATTCCCGGACTGACCAAGTACAACTCATGGACCACTAACCCACACTCTTAGAACCTCATCAAATGTTATTACTTCTGTAGTATAATCTCTACCTTTTTAATACCAATGTAGACCTATGTTCTTTACTTTAAAATATACTGTAGATTGATTTGCATAACCAAACTGCTATTTAATTATGCGTATGTATATTACTTGTGAAACTAATTAAGAGAACTTAAAATTTTCAGATTAATGAAGTTGTACACGTTCTGTCATTTATTTCTTTTTTTAATCCCTGGAAACCAAACAAATATTTGAATAAGAGCTAGCATGAGAAGCCAGTCAGAGCAGGAGAAGGACTGAAGAACCAGCCATCTTTGTTCAGCGAAACTTTAGCTGAACACAATAGCAGTCCTAAGTAAAACATATTATATTTATTACAGACCAATCAAGATATTTGTAAATAAACACTGAGTACAAAGGAACTAAGTTCAGTTTCTTCAGGGACTTGATGGCTGCGCTTCTTATTAAGTATGCTGCCCCTAGTGCCGGAAAGTTAAACCACAGCTTGCCATCGCTGCAGATTACAGAAAAAATGTTTGTTTGCCATCCTCCATGTAAATATGCTGCAATATTGCAGCTGAACTCAACAAACAAAATAGAATAGAAGTAAAGTAGAAATAGAACAGTAAATACTCTCAAATGTATATAATGGGAGACATTTTAAAGTTCCCCAAAATGAATGTGTATGAGAATGGATGCCAATACATACACTACACTAGCATACAACCATTTGAGATGTTATTCTGAGTGTGTTACAAAGGGGTACTTGTATGTCAGAGTGATCATGTGGTTTCAAACTACATTTTGGACCCCTTCATCCCCTCTCAAGCATATCCCTTAGGTGACAGGCCAGACTTCCCTGCACCTCATGACAATGCAGGACAACTCCATCCTCTGAGAAATGAGAGGATTTTTCCTCTCCCTTGCCCACTTGGTGTACTACAAGCCCTTCCCACCATAGGCGGTGAGTTATATGGTCTCGAGGTGCCCGGGCTCCAGGAATGTTCAGGGCCGGGTGCCCTGCTCCAGCAATATTTGGAGCTGGGTCTCTCCCCCGGCCCTGCCTGGATTGGGCCCCGGCCCTGGCCCTGGCCCCCGCGGGTCTCCCCGCACCGCTCCGCCCCACTGCGTCCCTGCCTGGAGCGGGTCCCAACCTCCGCTTTCCACCCCTCCCCCTGTGTCCCCCCTCCGCCGTGTCCCTGCCTGCTCGCAGATCAGCTCCCGGCAGAACTGCTGTCTGCTGCCCCAGGGTCCTAGCGCCTGCCATCTGCTAATGGCAAGGCAGGCTGCCCTTACCCTGCTCTTCTGCCCTAGCCCTGAGCCTCTCCAACACCCCAAACCCTCATCCTCAGCCCCAACCCTCATCCCCCTGCGCCCTCATCCCTCTGCACCCTAATCCTCATTCCCAGCCAGAGCCCTCATCCCCCCGCACCCTGAGCCTCTGCCCCAGCTCTGAGCCCCCCACATCATGAACCTCTCATCCTCAGCCCCAACCCTCATTCCCCTGCAGCCTGATCCTCTGCCCCAGCGTGCACCACCTCCCCCTTCCTACACCCCTCCAGCTGAGCCTGCACCCAAACTCCGTCCCAAAGCCTGCACCCCTCACCCCATCCTGCACACCCACCCCCTGCCCTAGCCCAGAGCCTGCACCCAGCACCCAAACTCCTTCCCAAAGCCTGCACCCCTCCTGCACCCTAATCCCCAGCCCAGGACCTGCACCCCAGACCTCCTCCCTGAAACCCACCCCAGAGCCTTAGGCAGGTGGAGGTGGAGTTTGAGGGGGCAGAGTTGGGGGTGCGGTTCTGGGCACCACCAAAATTTCTACAAACTTGCCTCCCATGCTTCCCACTAAAGGGAACAATTGACTGACAGATTGGCAGCGTGAACATGGTACATGCTGAGAGGCCTGTGTGTCTGGTAGCAGCTAGGCTTACACTCCAGAGTCCCTGGTATCGCACCAAGCCTGCAGCCTTGGTCCTTCCTGACCCCCTTTCTGCAGTTCCAATCACAATACTGGAGAATCTTGCTGAGTTTTTGTTCACGCTTTGGCCCCCATCTGCAGGTTTCTCAGTGATCTGGCCAAGTGTAATCACTCAGACGGATATTTGGTCAGGTCATGTACGTCAAACGTGCTTTACTCATTTACCGGTGGAAGATTCTCTCATGAATAATTCAGAAAGGAATAATCTTGTTCATTGAATCGATTTTTTTCAAACCCGGAATGAGCCTCGGGAGACGTGCTGACCACAGAATTAACAATTTAAAAACATATTGTGTACCATGCTGGCAAACCCTCTTCTGTCACAGTTAGAAGAAAGAAAACAGACTTTTGGATCCAAACCCACTCCCTTGGAAATTAATGGGAATTTTGACTTTAGATCCAGTGCTGCTCCCACTAATCACCTGCATGTTAGAATTTTCTTCCCATTCATTCTCAGTCATTGAGCACATATTATTTTACTAGAGTTCAGCAAATATCAGCATTTTTTTTTCTTTAACAGCCACAGGATATTGTATGAAATGAATATATTTATAAGTAGATAAATTACAAATTCCTTGAGAAATCTGGACACAAACAGGCTTTCTAATGGTTGCTACTGATGTTATTTTTACCCATGTCAATAACGCTTAGTAAATGCATGAATCGGTCTGTTTTTATATTACATATGCAAGAAATTATATTTTATAGCAATACCAGACAATTCAGGGGATCCATTCCATTACATATGTATGATGTCCCAAAAGTTCTCCTAGTTGGATTAAATAAATAGTTCTAGTTCCAATTTCAGCATTTAAGTTACACAGAAAAACACAATTTGTTTTAAAAATTGATTTAGAATGTTGAAGCTGTCCAAAAATCTTAATGGCTGACTATTCTTTAGGCCCAATCCTTCATTTCTTGCTGTCTCAAAATGCTATGGAAGGAATGCACGGGGTGAGCCCAACATGTTGTATGCTAAAGGATTATTTCAATTCTTAGATAATTTAAATAATTTGGCTTTACGGGAAGTGACGTCTACAATAGAGCATAGCATATGGTGTTGGGATATCTAGTTTCTATTTCCACCTCTGCCACTAGCTTGTTGTAGTATCTTGGGCAAGTCAGTTACAGCCACATTTTCAAAAATGTCTATTCATATGTGCTCCTGTTTTTGGAAGCCCAGACTAAGACATCTACATTTTTTTTAAATTGGGCACCCCAAAATAGAGACAACCAGAATTAATGGACACTTTTGAGAATAATATCCCTGAGCCGTAACCTCGCAGTACTTACACTTCCCTCTCTGTATAATGGAGACAGTAATGCTTCCCCAACTTTGTAAGCACTATGAGATCTTCAAATCAAAGCATCTGATGTAAGTAAAGTATTATAAGTATTATGCTCTATAAAACCACTTCATCTGCTCCATAACTACACAGGATACATCTGTTTGTTATTGCTTAATTAGTGTTAATAACTAAAGTTCAAAGTTAACATGGACTCTGAAAATCAAGAAGTGATCAGTAAAGCTGGCCTTACTACTGGGAGATGACAGTGGCATGGATGGTCTGCAACCAAACTTAGTTCTGAACACTCCTAACTTTGGAGTGTAATCTTGAACCTCGAGCTGGATCCAAAATTTGCAGTTGTAGTCTATAAATCAAACCCAACCCCCTCCCCCCCCCCCCCCCCCCCCCCGTGTGTGGTGTGCTCATCTGTAAATCCAGAATGTATAGCTTTGTAACTTTACAGATTTGCAGTTCAGGCCTGTCTTTAGGTTGTTAACCATGACCACATTTCCAAGGAAATGTAATTGCTTTTCTACATTCACAAGATATTATGCCACTACTTTGTTCATCACAATTTAGCCACCTCAATTAATCTTGTACCTACAACATCATACATTTGTTAGTAAAAATAAAATATACACCATTTTTTACTATTATGTTAAATATTTTATTACATTCCTTCTACTCCCTGTACCTATGCAAGTGTGTATCTGCTGCTGCATCACTCTAGCTCTTTCTCTCATCGGTAGGGTGACCAGACAGCAAATATGAAAAATCAGGACGCGGTGGGAGGTAATAGGAGCCTATATAAGAAAAAGACTCAAAAATCGGGACTGTCCTACAAAGAGTCCAGAGTTGGATGGAATGATCCACTATATTCAGAGTCAAATTCTGCAGTACTGTACTCAGGACCAGTTGCTGGCAACCCCCCACATGTGCATACAAGCGGAGAGGGCAGAAGGCACCTGTGAGTGATATTGCAACCCCATACAGCATCCTGAGGACTGCTGTATTAAGTTTATGAATAATTTATTTATGACTGTGTTCTACTGCATGGGGAAGTGTTACCACAGATCCTATAGGGATTAAAAACAGTGAATAGTAATTAAAGCAAGTCATTCAACTCCAGAGAGGTACCACCCCTTGGAGTGTCTTGCATATACTGGTTCAAACTGCATTTTGCAGAGAACAAGAGACAAAGAAAGGCTTTTGGTATAAAAATCTGAGTTAAAACACCTCAGGACCTTCCTTTTCATTCAGCAAACAGGCAGGACCCTTTGGTCCTAAGGAGACCCCAACCCATGCTGGACGGTTGGAAGGGATGTTGGCTACCACACGCCCCATGTGGAAAATGGGTGATTTCTGATATGGTCAGTAAGTGTGTAGGAACTTTTATCATTTTTGTGTTCTCTGTATTTTTTGTTATCCTGAATAAATGTGCTCTGCTGAGAAAGAGCTGTGTGGTAACTTGTAACTGATGATGAACACACTGTATTTGTCCTGGGAGATAAAGCAAAGCCCAGCTGTTGGCCTTAAAACAAACTTGCTTGTTGGGGATATCACTGTGAATGGCAGAGGAGTGTGCAACCTTAAAACCACCTGGTTGGGAGTGGGACACTGGTCCCTTCCCAAAGACAGGTGATGTCTGGAGCCCTGAGACCTCACTGGACGCTCCTGGAGTGGGGAATACAGCTGCAGTTACCCTGACACTTTTGCACATGTGGGGTAGTTGCTGTTGCAGTCTATGTGTTCTTCTGACCATAGGAACTACTCCCCGATAGAGCCTTGTGGAGTGCACACCACCTCAAAAGGGTCGGGGAAGGACAAGGAAGAAGCTGAGGTCAGGCACAAATGTACCTTCATACTAGCATGTGAGCCTGGCCAGTAATGGAAGGGAGTATATCCAGCACCCTCTTAAGGAACAGAACAGGCATGATGACTTTGAACCCCCACCCCTACTCAAGCTAAAAAGGATAGGTTGGCTCACAGTCCTTGTTCAGTTACAGTCTCATCCTCAACAATCATTTTGTCTATATGTAGATTGCAGGATTTAGCCATATGAGTCCCTTCTAACCTTAACTTTCCCATGACTATCTTTAAAGTAACAAGGGCCATAACTGGGACACTTATTATCTTGTCCAAACTGTCCTTTGTTGGTTAGGCATTATTTTTAAAAATCCTCATTTGCATAAGGAATCTGTACTGCAGCTGCGTTGATTTATAAATAGCATATCAGTAATTCCTCCCTCAACAACATGCCCGTAGCCACATGACGTCAATGGAAAAATTTCTGTTGATTTCAATGGTCTTTGGATCAGTCCTCAGTTGAATCTTGCTTCTTCTGTCCAGGAAGAGAACATTTACAGAGACCAAACATCATTGTAGCAATTTATTAAAGGAGGGAGTCAAGCACATTTCCAGTGCTTCTTCCCTTTTGATTTTTGTCTTCCCTGCTGTAACACTGTCTTTTTAGCATGTCTTTCCATCTTCTAGCAATATCAACATTTCCTTAAAGATGATCTGCGAAAGACTTTTTTTTAAATGAGATTTCCCCCTCCCCCTTTTTTAATATATAATGACTTTTGAATTGTTGGGTTTCTGTTTGTTTTTTTCTTTGGGGTATATTTTATTCTTAGAAAAGTCAAGTTAATGTTTTCAAAAGGACCTCTGTATGTACCGATTTCTTGAACAGTGGGACTGAGTATGATGAAAGAAAAGCAAGTGGATGTGATTCTTCTGAGTGTCAGCATGTTCAAAAGGGGATGCTGAGCATTAGCAAGAGCACCCATAATATACAACATAAGAATGGCCATGGTGTGTCAGACTAATGGTTCATCTTTTGATAGTGGCTAGTGTCAGATGCTTCTGAGAAAATGAACAGAACAGAGCAATTACTGAGTGATCCAGCCCTTGTCATCCAGTCCCAGCTTCTGGCAGTCAGAGGTTTAGGGACACCTGGAGCATGGGGTTGTATCCCTGACCATCTTAGCTAATAGGTTCATCAATGGCTATCCTCCATGAATTTATCTAATTCTTTCTTTGAAAGGATTTTTATGCTAAGAACTGGCATATGGTTGAGATTGACTAATTCGGTGCCAGGTGCTGCAGTGCTGGGAATCAACAGCTGGGCCAGGACTCTGGTCACTTAAATGACAATTAATTCCCTCCATGATGGACCTGATGGGGCCTAATTAGTGCATTATAATGGGCTGGGGGAGGACTAATGAGCACGTTGGTCCAGTAACACAGTAGGTAGAAGAAGGCCTAGGAAGGGAGAGCTGGGAAGAGAGAAGCAGGCTAGCAAAGCCAAAATCATAGAGGACTGCTGGATAGAGAGAGCTTTTTCCTCTCCTTGCCTCTCCAGAGAACTGAGGAGAAACTGAAAGTGGAGTAATATGGTGTGTGGATCAGTAAGTTGATGGGAAGAGAAAATGTAAATCAACACACTAGTGCAGTTTAACAACAGAAGGTGTCTGAATCTGTATAGATAGAGTAGATGACAGGCGCACCCTGTCGCACCAGGATACTGCCAGTACAGTAGTTTTTGTTTATCATGCAAAAAGAAACACAGAAAACAAAGGTCAGCTTTCTACAATATTTCATCCAATCTACCCAAATCAAAGGTTCATGCATATCAATTTCACCACTTACAGTGCTGTAGTTTCTGTGAAAAAAAGAGTAAGAAAGAAATGTCAGACATTAGAAAAATGTTAGTCACACAGTCCTTTTAAAGACACTCATAGCAAACCTCAGATGTTCTCTTTCTCTTTCCCCACCCCCAACTGCTATGGAAAAAACAAGTAATGCATAAACTGCAATACACATTTTAAACTGATACTCTAACGCAAAGAAAATTTTTGTTGGCCATTCTTGCCTCTGTGAAAATGGAAATCCTGATATAACTTTATACGTGGTGACTCTATTCCTCCTCTCCTCCTTGCAGTGCCACAATAGGTCTAGGAGTAGAGTTCGTGGTGCAAGTTGGGGTCATGTGGTCGAGGGGTTCCTCAGATAGAGTTCCCAATAAAGATTTTAATCATCAAAGTGCCCATGTGCATAATACAATTTCCTTGAAAATTGCAACAGGGGCTGTGATATACTTTAGGAAAGTGGGAGAACATCCACTGAGTTGAATGGGTGAGTTCACACCTCTGAGCTATTGTGTCGGGGTATTGCATGGGATGGGATCTCCATGAGAGACTCATCTGAGAGCATCCCATTGTGCTGAATGGGCCACTTTGCTCCCCTGTAATCCTCCTGCATTGCAAGGGATTGCGCAGAACCTCTTTCCCCTACGCTAGTCCCTGGGGCTCCCCTCCACCTTGCTGCCTCCAGATGTGCTCCTTTCAGCCCATTGGTTACCAGCTTCCTTCCACTCCATGGCCATTGCAGCTGTAGTGGGGTCATGGAGAAGCCAGGAGAATGGCAAAGGTGGCAGCTGAGTAGCCTCATTTTGCCTCCACATAGGTGTCCCCAATCATGCCCTTTCACTACCACACTTTTTCCTCCAAAACCAAGGGAAATTCACTGCCCAAAAAACTTTACCCTGAAACCTTCTTTTTGACTGATGCCCCAGACAGACATCTTCATACTCTATCCAGCCAGGTGATAGGAGCTCTGTGTGGACAGGAAGAACAGGAAACTCTCTGGATGGGTCCTCCTTAAGACAAAAGTTATATTTAGGGGAGACTTAAAGAAAACCAGCGGGCTACATGTAGCTTAGACTCGACCACTTCACCTGCTATGCACAAGCTGCCTTAAGGCATGTCTACTCTATAGTGGCACACCTACAGCTCTGTATCTGTGCCGCTGTAGTGCCATAGTGTACATGCTTCCTACATGGCCAGAAGGGGTTTTTTCATTGATGCAGTTAATCCATCTCTCCTAGAGGCAGTAGCTAGGTCGATGGAAGAATCCTTCTTTCAACCTTGGTTTAGATCTGGATAGGTGAGGTTGACCAAACTACAGTGCTTGGGGCATGCAATTTTTCACACCCCTGAGCAATGTAACTAGGTCAACCTAAATTTTATGTGCAGACCAGGTCCTGAAGTTGCCTGATACTCCCATCAGAATCTTATCTGCACTCTCCCCAGCCCTAAACTGCACTGTTTGGAATGCTACCAGACAGCTGTACATCCCCACAGCTACAATAGACTATTGCGCTCTTCTGCTTGCGCAGCAGATATAACACAACACAGAACTGAGGGGTTCATGAGTCTTTTGAGTGCAGACACACCTCTCCTCATATTCCAGCATGAGCGGTGGCAACCTCCTACAATTAATTCCGACCCCAGCCAATACAGCTATCCCTAACATAGTGAAGGGCATTTGCAATGCATAGAGACAAATGACAGTACACAATTCTATGGAATATATCACACCCCATAACATGGTTCATTTACATAATCATTCTTCATGGCTGTCTTATTATAGGGCAGCCCTGCCTGAAACAGACCTAAAATATATCCCCAGCGACTCCTGTCAACTATACTGGGCAGAGTTGAGATTGCAGCATCGTGGGGCTGGTGTGTACCGTAACTCTATGCTGTTAAAGCTTTTGGGTAGACAATTAATTATATATAGTGATCATTAAAGAAGAATAGGAAGAGAGAACATCAGTTTTAGTATTGAAAAACAGATCAAGAGAAGAAACAATGATTTCTTGTTGTTCTTTTCAAAGGCAAATGGCATTTGAAGAGTCATGGAAAAAGGAGTCTTAAGGATATTTTGACAGCATATAATTAACTGTAAAGGATTCAGAGGGCCATCTCAACAGATCGAAAATGCTCTAGGTAACATTTCTAATGGCTTTTTTGTATTCATGTACTGTAGATAAAATAAAATACTATAGCAGATTATTTAAACTACTTTTTCTGTGTCCCCTCTCTCTCTGAATAGGTTCCAAGATTTTTGTTTCTTGAACTAAAATTTCTCACACAGCATATGTTGCAAGAGGTTTTTTTAACAATTTTCCTCCTCCTGTTAGGAAAATGACAATGGTGACATCTACTGTTCAAAGAAAAAGTGCTACTTAAGTGCTAACACCAAAGACTTATCCTTTGTACTTGTTAAGTTATTAACAATTGTATGCACTATAACAATCTGCAAACAAACATGGCATAGTAATAAACTAAATGATTTAACTAATGCTGTGATATTTTAGCCCTCGTGAATTTTAGGTGCAAACACATTTATGGAGGGTTCTACTCAGCTAATCTAATATGTTACTATAACAAAGGTACATTTAAATTGTACACATTTAGTACAGGTAAACATTTTCTTTCTCTTAGGAGACCTCTAAGGCCGCTTAAACACTAATTTCCTTCTAGATTTTAGGTTTTTTTCCTGATTAGGTTTTTAACTGCTCATTTCATCCAGTTGGTACTGAACTCTTGCTTCTCATGCCGAGAGACTTGATGTGCAGATAGGAAATATGTTTTATTTCCTGAAGCAGAAAAGGAAGAAACTGACGCAACTCACTCTACCCCCAAAAAAGATTGCAAATGAAGATTATAAATGTGTTTGTGACTCTGCTGTGGTATTAATGACATTTAAGTGGAAATTGTGAATCCCTTATTGTGTACGTTTTCTTAACCATCTTATGGTGAGGATAAACTTAAGCAGCAGACCAAAGAGAACACAAGGAGGGAATGGCAAATAACCGTACTGGTAGAGCAAATGGGTGCATATGCATTGTAGACGTTACAGAATATGTAATATCCACAATATTGAGCATATCATTTTAGTAATTTTTTCCATTTCATTCCTCAAAGTTTCCTTCCAAATAACAACAATAACCATAAATC
Source organism: Chelonoidis abingdonii (assembly GCF_003597395.2). Lineage (NCBI taxonomy): Eukaryota > Metazoa > Chordata > Testudines > Testudinidae > Chelonoidis > Chelonoidis abingdonii. The sequence continues at coordinate 12,518,972 of NC_133778.1, forward strand.
TGCTCATCTTCTATTTGATGATCAAAAAAATTGGCAGAGTTTGTAAGTGCTGAATACATGATTTCTGTCACTCGGTGTCCTTTTATTCTTTGCTTTCTGGGTTTGGGGTGTTTTATTTTTATTGCTAGAGGGTAGAATGCATTGTGCAAATTGTTTGGTTTATTGATAGTTAATGGCTTTTTGAGATGCCATATTGAAGCTATGAGCAATTTATTTATTAACTGGCAGTGATAGTTATTTTCATTAGTATTTCTCAGGAATTGCTTCCAAATTATACATCAAAGAAAGGCAGTTAACATGCTGAGATAGCACCGTGTGAATGGTCTTCTGTGATGAGCAGACTATTTTTCTCTTCAACCCATATCTCTATGAAAAGTTGTTGGCCTGGTTTTCCTCTCATGCACAGCTATGTAAATTGGGAGTAACTTTATTGTATCCAGACATAAAGTGATCCTTCTGGTCATTTAATCATCATGTATTTATCATGCATATTTAATATTTTAAAGAAACAATGAAGTAAGGACTAGATCGTTGATTTAACTGATGGTTCATGCTGGAGGAAGATGGGAGTGAGCCATGCTAAAGCTCTAGAGGCGATTCTGGCAATTACAGGCCACCAAGCATAACTTCAGTACCAGGCAAATTGGTAGAAACTATAGTAAAGAACAGAATTCATACACACAGATAAACATGATTTGTTGGGGAAGAGTCAACATGGCTTTTGTAAGGGATAGTCACCACTGTGTTAGAATTCTCTGAGGGCATCAACAAGCATGTGGATAAGGGTGATGCAGTCAATATAGTTAAGATCCAAAAGCTCTTAATGAAACTAAGTAGTCATCAGAGAACAAGGAAGGTCTTCTTCTGATGGACCAGTAACTGGTTAAAAGAGAGGAAACAAAGGGTAGAATAAATGATCAGTTTTCACGATGGAGAGAGGTAAACCAGGGTGCTGTTCAAAATATTCAGTAATTATCTGGAAAAGGGAGCAAACAGTGAGATGGCAAAGTTTGCAGATAGTTAAGTCCAAAGCTGACTGTGAAGAGTTGTAGGGTGATCTCACAAAACCAGGTGAGTGGGCACCAAAATGGCAGATGAAATTGAATATTGGTAAAAAATAATCCCAACTACCCATATGTAATGATGGGGTCTAAATTTAGCTGTTATCACTCAAGAAAGAGATCTTGGAGTCTCATGGATAGTCCTTTAAAAACTTCTACACAATGCGCAGCAATGATCAAAAAGGCTAATAGTATGTTAGGAAAAAGAGAGAAAATATCACAACACCACTATGCAAATCTATGGGGCTCCTACCCTTGAATACAGTGTCTCGTTCTGGTCACCCCATCTCAAAAAGGATATAGTGGAACCAGAAAAAGGTACAGAAGAGGGCAACAAAGACGATCCTGGGTATGGAACAGATTTCATACAAGGAGAGACTATAAAGATTAGGACTTTTCAGTTTAGAAAATAGATGACTGAGGGCAGATATGATAAAGGTCTAAAAAATCATGAATTGTGGTGGAAAAAGTGAATACAAAATGTTATTTACTCTTTCCCACAATATAAAAACCAGGGATCTCCTGATGAAATTAATAGGCAACCGGCTTAATACAAAGAAGACTAAATATTTCTCCACCCAGTGCATAATTAACCTGTGGAACTCTTTGCCATGGGATGTTATAAAGACCAAAACTATAACTGGATGCAAAAAATAATTAGATACATTCATAGAGGATAGGCCCATCAGTGGCTATTAGCCAAGATGGTTAGGGAAGCAACCTTATGCCTGGGGCAAACCTAAACTCTGACTGCCAGAAGCCAGTAGCAGAAGATAGAGGTGAATCTTTCCACAATTGCCTTGTCTGTACACTCCCCCTGAAGTGCTGGTGCTGGTCACTGCTGGAGACAAGATCCAGAGCTAGATGGACCATTGGTCTGACCCAGTATGGCTGTTCTTATGTTCTTAAAGTGGGAGCCTCTGGAGGAATTCTAGCTGACACAGCACAATTATTAATTTGTATTGCAACATAGCTTAGAGGGCCCAACACCATTGTGCCAGCCACTGTACTAACATAATAGAGACAGTCCCTGCCCCAGAGAGCTTACAGTCTCTGTGTAAGCTGAGGCAGCACCAGCTCTACCAGCCTTTGAAAGGAAGCAGTATACCTGACTTATTTTGCTGTTTGCTATAGAAGGGGTGGCAGGGCCATGTCACTGACTTTGCCTCAGTCCTCCCCCAACCCTTTTCAGGAGACTGACTCAGTGCTAGCAGGAAGCAATGCCTCTGCTCCACGATGAGATTGTGCCCATCCCCTACACAAGGAAAGGGGAAGTATTTATATTATAGTAGCAACCACAGGCCCCTAAGTGGAAATTAAGCCCCATTATTGTTGGAGGTATAGACACTGAAAAGACAATTCCAGTCGAAAGGTCCGATGCTCTAAAGGCATAAATAGACAAAATAAGGATGAGGATACAACATACAAGCAAATGAACATGGTGAAGAATTGGCTCAGCGTTGTTAGTTACAGGGATTGGGGTTTGGAGGTGGGGGTTTAATCAGAGGCAGAGAGAGGAAATGAAGAATAAGAAAGGGAAGAAGTGGAAGAGGATAGTCACAGCTTGTCACCCATCTAGTCATGATCAGGCTGGGGTTGTAGGCACCATGGGAGACATGATCTTAAGGAGGAATCTGAAGGAAGATAAGATAGTAACTGATTGGATTTTCTGAGGGAGATTTTCCGACTCGTAAGGGGTAGTGTGATAGACAGTATCGCGTTGCATAGCTTCTGTCCTCTTCTCCCCATTTCCATTCATGGAGAGCTATCCACAATCTAGCCCTCCAATCACCATCCCAATGCCATTGGGATAATGACATAGATCTATCTATCATGCATACATGAACTTGTCCATCACTGTCTGAACACCAGTGTAAGGAGGATCCATTCATCCCCTCTGCTTTTGTGGATGAAGTGGATCCAGACACGATGCAGCCCAGAAGTGGGGAGTTCCAGCTTTGTGTTTCATCTGGCCTACCGCGGGAACCTGAAGGAGCTCCTCTGTGGAGATTCACAGATTTGGGACTCTGTGGAATTTTGAGGGCAGGGCCTGTCTACAGCATTCACACCTCCAGTGTCAGGGAACTCCAGTGGACAGCTACACCTGAGTTAATGAGGCCAGAGGTTGCACCTGCAGCTCCCACAGAGGAAACATTTTTCTCATGAATAGAGTGGCTGTCCTCTCCCCACTAAAAGCCCTTTTCATCTTGAAGGGAGATGGAAAGAGCAGAGATACAACATAGATAACCCAATCTTCTGTGGGACCAAGGATCTCCAGATTTCATCTGAGTGGAAGGCTGCATGACTCTGCCACAGATTCCTCCCTTTTAGAGCACTTCAGAAGGAAGTTTCTTGGTACTTCTACTCTCTTCCCTTGGATATTTCCATGGGAGGTAGAATTTGGACTTCAAATACCAACAGAGGAGGAGCAAGCACTTAGTCTGCTCACAATAATATTCACACATAGGAGCAGTTAGGCTGGCACGGGAAGCTGAATAGTCTCGGTACTTGTGTCCCACAGCAGGAAACAGATGTGCTACCATGCTATAGCAGGAAACAAGATGACAACTAGTGTGATCATAAAATCATTGCAACAGATAGGGCTTGATCTGAAGGGGAGTCCTGCTGTTCAGATAATAATACTAAAATAAAAGCAATAGTTTAATAAATACAGTACAGGAAGAAAGACGAAGACAGGTGCATTTCTCTCCCCATCCCCATATTTTAAAAAATATCACTCAAACTCTCATCACACACCACAGTATCTTAAAAAAGTTGACAGATTATGATGGGAGAATGACTACATGAGGAAAATATTGGTACAGATCCTGAGCTGCTGTAAGTCAGGGTAGCTCCTCTGAATTCAATGGTGCGACTACAATTTATATAGGCACTTTCCAATTTCACTGACATTTGGTGAAGAAGCAGATATTTCAAGGCAATGATATAATCCTACTATAGTTTTTAGTGTGTGAGGTAATGAACATCTTTAGTGCTTAAAGATGCTGTGCAAACCTGCAGGGCATGTGCGAATGCCAAGATTTTTATGAAAAGGGTGGTTTTACTGCCAACAGACTTTAAAAAAATCTCTGCCGTTTATATTAATAAGACTGGATGTTATTGCATGTCAGAAGTTACTGTGATTTATAAAGTACTTCCTACCCAGTGTGTACTGAAAACACTTGGCTTTCAGTTCCAGTAACTAACAGCAGATGATAATAGCTTTATCTCCAATAGCCAACTTGACCTGGAACCTTTTATCATTTCTGGTGATCTTAGCACTGCATTTGGCTTTCACCTTTGCTTAGGATAGCTGTGACTTTTTTCTTCTAGTTTGGACCACAAAAAAGTAATTCTTATAACAAAAAAATCATATTATTGCATCACAATTGTAGAACATTGGAATGTTTTGTATTGTTTTACATTAGGGTTGGTTTGTAGCTTCAACCTGTTATTTTCCTTTCTAGAATTTGATACACATCTTGAGGAAAAATGTCAAAAATGTAGTGAAAGAGAAAGGCAGGAAAAGCATAGCAGGAGGGATGATCGGTTTGAAATAAAAGTGTAGGCTATGTTTCATGGGCCAGAACTAGTGCACTCATTCTAACTGACCTTCACATCAAAACAGGCCATAGTGCTACGAAAGAGTGTTTGTGAAAAAGAAAAGAATATGATTGGTTGGGAGTACTGAGCCTCATTCTAGGACACCTTTCACATTCTGAGCAAGGTCATGTTTTAGATGGTTGTATACAGTGGGTCAGATCTCCACTATACTGTGGAACCTTTGTGCCAATCTCTTTGGTCAAATAGACTGCAGGTAGAATAGGGCTGCTGAAGTTTCTACTATGTTACCACTATCCCCCTGGCCCTGGCTGTAGGAGTGTGGCTAGAGTTTCTACATCCCAGAAAACCCTAGCTACTAGTATGGCTTCTTGGTGCCATGGACAACAGGGCATAACTTGTGGTAGCCCTAAATGCAAAAGTAGAAGGCTCTGGGTTCCACCAACTGAGGTGGACAGGATCTGGATAGCGATCACTGGCTAACAAGAGGAACCCACATCATCCCAGGAAACAAATGTCAGAAATGCCCATGCTATTAGGGCGGGTCAAGGCAATCTTTCACGTCATTTACACTGCTCTTGCTCTGGCTAGCTGCAGGAGAAGTTTTACCAGAAAGGAATGTACACCAGATAAGGGGCCACTGCAGCATTCTTTGTCTGATGCAGAAACACAGAACTCAGTCCCCTCTGTCTTTTCCTGACTTGTTTTGGCTGGCCAGCTGCATACACCACAGCTCATCTATAGCCTACCCTCCATTCTCCCCCGCAACACTTGTTCTCTGACTGAACAGTGGAATCTGGCTTTCTCTTTACACTGTGTCTATTGGGGACTTTTTTAGACATACAGGGATTCCCACGTGTGTTATGCAGAGCAGGTATAGAGTGCCTGGCCTGAGGGGCTTACTTTGTGCTTGTTGATGTAATCCTGCTCCTGACATGGCTAAATCAGAACCACCTTGGTGACCCCATGGTTCTTGAGCATTGTTGAAATAGCTGATTGAGCTGCTAGCTCCCTTAAACATGGCCCAAACTGCCACAGAGCATTTGGGGAACTTAGGCACAAAAACTCCGCTGAGCATCAGCTGGAATGCTCGACAGGCCACCTGTGCCCACGCAAGCACTTGAAGATACTGGTTCTAATCCTTCTGTGGCTAAATTTCCATTTTGGTAATGAGAGACTACATATTTACCAACCTCACAGGCATGTGACCAGGATGCTGATAGTGACTGTGAAATGCTCAGGGAGGTTAGAGAGGCTGTACAAATAGACAACTCCATAATAATGGGGGATTTGAACTATTCCCATATTGACAGGGTACATGTCACCTCAGGATGGGATGCAGAGATAAAGTTTCTTGATACCTTAAATGACTGCTTCTTGGAGCAGCCAGTCCTGGAACCCACAAGAGGGGATGCAATTCTTGATTTAATCCTAAGTGGTGCACAGGAACTGGTTCAAGAGGTGAATATCGCTGAACTGCTTGGTAACAGTGAACATAATATAATTAAATTTAACATGTGGGGGTGGACGAGGGTAGACACTAAAACAGCCCACCATGGCAGCATTTAATTTCACTAAGGGGACCTACACAAAAATGAGGAAGTTAGTTAAACAGAAATTAAAAGGTACAGGACCAAAACTGAAATCCCTGCAAGCTGCATGGAAATGTTTTAAAGACACCATAATAGAGGCTCAAATTAAAAGTATACCCCAAATTAAAAAATAGTAAGAGGACCAAAAAATGCCACCGTGGCTAAACAACAAAGTAAAAGAAGCAGTGAGAGGCAAAAAAGCATCTTTCAAAAAGTAGAAGTTAAATCCTAGTGAGGAAAATAGAAAGGAGCATAAACTCTGGCAAGTGAAGTGTAAAAATATAATTAGGAAGGCCATGAAAAGAATTTGAAAATGGATAGCCAAAGACTCAAAGTAATGGCAATTTTTTTTTTTAAGTACACCAGAAGCAGGAAGCCTGATAAACAGCCTATGGGGCCACTGGACGATTGAGATGCTAAAGGAGCATTCCAGGAAGAAAAAGGCCATTTAGGAGAAACTAAATGAATTCTTTGCATCCGACTTCATGACTGAGGATATGAGGGAGATTCCCAAACCTAAACCATTCTTTTTAGGTGACAAATCTGAGGAAATGTCTCAGATTGAGATGTCATTAGAGGAGGTTTTGGAACAAATTAATAAATTAAAGAGTACTAAGTCACCCGGACCAGATGGTATTCACTCAAGAGTTCTAAAGGAACTCAAATGTGAAATTGCAGAACTACCAACTGTGGTATGTAACCTATCATTTAAATCAGCTTCTGTACCAGATGACTGGAGGATAGCTAATGTGATGCCAATTTTTTAAAAAGATTCCAGACGTGAGCCTAGCAATTACAGGCCAGTAAGCCTAACTTCAGTACCTTGCAAATTGGTTGAAACCATAGTAAAGAACAGAATTATCAAACACATAGATGAACACGATTTGTTGTGGAAGGATCAATATGGATTTTGTAGAGGGAAATCATTCCTCACCAATATATAGAATTCTTTGAGGGGTCAACCAGCATGTGGACCAAGGGGACCGTGAATATAGTATACTTAGATTTTCAGAAAGCCTTTGACAAGGTCCCTCACCAAAGGCTCTTAAGCAAAGTAAACTATCCTGGGATAAAAGGGAAGGCCTTCTCCTAGATCAGTAATTCATTAAAAGATAGGAAACAACGGTAGTAAAAAATGGTCAGTTTTCAAAATGGAGAGAGGTAAATAGTGGTATTCCCCAGGGGTCTGTACTGGGAACAGTCCTGTTCAACATATTCATAAATTATCTGGAAAGAAAGGGGTAAACTGTGAGGTGGCAAAATGATACAAAGCTACTTAAGATATTTAAGTCCTAAGCAGATACGGAGGAGTTACAAAGGGATCTCACAAAACTGGGTGACTGGGCAACAAAATGGCAGATGAAATTCGATGTTGATAAATGCAAAGTATCACACATTGGAAAACATCCCACCTATAAAATGATGGGGTCTAAATTAACTGTTACCACTCAAGTAAGAGATTTTGGAGTCATTGTGGATAGTTCTCTAAAAATATCTGCTCAATGTGCAGCGACAGTCAAATAAACTAACAGAATGTTCTGAATAATTAAAAAAGGGATAGATAATAAGAGAAAATATTGCATTGCCACTAAATCCATGATATGCTCACATCTTGAATGTTGCATGCAGATGTGGTTGCCCCATCTCTAAAAAGATAGATTGGAACTGGCAAAGGTTCAGAAAAGGGCAACAAAATTATTACGTGGAGGGAACAGCTTGCATATGAGGAGAAATTAATAAGACTAGGATTTTTCATCTTGGAAAAGAGACAGCTAAAGGGGGATATGATAGAGGTCTATAAAATCATGACTGGTGTGGAGAAAGTAAATAAGGAAGTGTCATTTATTTCTCATAACACAAAAACTAGGAGTCGCCTAATGAAATTAATAGGCAGCAGGTTTAAAGCAAACACAAGGAAGTATTTATTCATACAACATGCAGTCAATCTGTGGAACTCTTTGCCAGAGGATGTTGTGAAGGCCAAGACTATAACAGGGTTCAAAAAATAATTTGGTAAGTTCATGGAGGACAGGTCCATCACTGGCTATCAGCCAAGATGGGCAGGGATGCAAAACCATGCTCTGAAGTGTCCCTAGCCTCTGTTTGTTAGAGGCTGGGAATGGGTGACAAGGGATGGATCACTTAATGATTACATATTCTGTTCATTCCCTCTAAAGCACCTGGCACTGGCCACTGTCGGAAGACAGGATACTGTGCTAGATGGAGCATTGGTCTGACCCAGTATGGCTGTTCTTATGTGACAGGACCAAATTAAGAAATGCTTGTAAAGTGTTTGAGATCCCTGGATGGAGGAACAATCCATGTACAAAGTATAGAGGTGTAAGATATAGTTACCCTATATATTAGTAATACTCTAAAATGCTATATCCCAGCTGGCATTATTCACAAAATAAGAACAAGACTGGACCCGTATTGGAAATAGGTCAGAAGTCAGCACAGAGGGGAAAAGACTGCATTCTAGGGTCTAAAATACCCAGGAAGACTTGGCCCAGATCTTTAAAAGTATTGAGGTGCCTATCTCCCATTGAAATCAATTGGAATTAGGAGGAAATGGAAGTAAGGTCCCTACATACCTTTTGAGGATCTGCGCCATTTGTACCTTCATTCATTGCAAATGTGAGATAGCAAAGCTGGGTAGCTCAGGGCTAGAGTAGAATTATGGTAAACACTCTTCTACAGAACTACTGTAGCATCCACAGGCGCCAAATACAGAGTAATTTAAAGCAAGACTTCCTCTAAAACATGAACAGGGGATGACCACAAATGCTTATTGGAGATGTAATTGTCCTTGTCAGCAAAGGTCATTAACCATATAGAAACATATGTGCTGCTTTTCAGCATAAAAGTGCATATTTCAAGAAACTGTTTGAAATCTGAATCTCTTTAGTGTCAAATTCAAGAAGTCTGGCCTAGTTTTAAGTACATTGGTCAGTTACTGCGTATCTATTGTATTGCAGTGAGGATCACACTACTTTCCTAAGCAAAGGAGAGAAGGTTGTGAAATTAAGTATGCAGCCGTGATCCCTATAGAAATGTCAGCACTTGAGATGACGTAATGCATTCTTAGTGTGGCGAACGGGAGTCCTTACAGTGACTTCAACAGGCTTTTTGGATCAGGCCCTTAGAAAAGGATGTAACTGAGGAATAATTAAATGACAGCTTTGTAGCAACTCAGCAAATGTTGCCTTTTTTAATAGTTTCCTCTGTACTATTAATATAAAGGCTCACATATATAAAAATAGCAAAGAGTCCTGTGGCACCTTACAGACTAACAGACGTATTGGAGCATGAGCTTTTGTGGGTGAATGCCCACTTCGTCAGATGCATGAGATTAGGCTTCGTCAGCAGCCTAATTCTCTGTAGTCCTTCACATTTAGTCATTTACAATAGCAGAAGCAGGTATGACACTACCAGATCACTACATTCATTCCGCACTGGTATAAGTAGATGTACAAGACCCAAGAGGAAAAAGTGATTTCCTATGTGCATTTTGGCATGGTGTGTTAGGGAAACAGGGAGTAGTCAGCTATTTCCCTAATGACATTCACCAAATACATGAATTTCCACCCACGCTTGATGTAAAGCAGAACCTTTTTCTTAGTAACGATAGAGACCCATGAGCTTCAAAGAATGGATGTGTTTAATGTTGGGAGTGGGCATAGAAAGAAGAGCCTTTGAAGTATGAATTGAAAGCTAATGGGTTGGGCATGGAATGAGACGGGGGAGTATCCTGACAAGCAGAACAGGTTGGGTGAAAAGAGAGAGGGGAAATTTTTTTTAAAGCTATTCTATCAACGTTAACTCAATACCTGTTCATGTCTCTACTTGCTGCCTGTTCAGATTTAAAAATATTAATTTCTCAGATTTCTAATGAATGGATATGTACTCTAGTTAGTCAAGTGAGTAGATGTGTGTGTTATTTATATCATAGTGGAGTTGCTAGGAAAGATATTAGTTGGGCAAGGTGATTGTCAGGATCCGATTATACCCTCCACCTTCATGAGCAGAGGTCAACTGAAACAAGTTGAGTCAGAGGCTACGTCTACACTGCGGGATAATATCGAATTAGCTATAATTCGTCTAATAAAACTGATATTATTAAGTCGACTGTGAGTATCCACTACTAGGATGTTAATTCAATTAGTCTGCGTCATTGCTCCAGGGCTAGCATCGATTTCTGGAGCGGATGCACTATGGGTAGCCTTTCCGTAGCTTCCCGTAGTTCTCCAGTCTTCCCGCCCTTGGAATCCTGGTTGAAGCCCATTGGCATGATGGGGCAGAATTCACTGTCATGGTGGTTCTGGGTACAGCCTCACCCTCCCTTTGTGAAAGCAGCAGACAACCGTTTCGGGCCTTTTTCCCGGGGTGAATTGAGCAAACGCCATAGCACAGCAATCATGACCTGAGATCAGTACGCTATCCTGGACCGTTGTCAAACACCTCGCGTACTCTCGTGCTGCTATGCTGAACCATGAACTGCAAAGGCAGGAGGAGAGGCAGGAGCGCTACGCCGTATGTGGTGCAGAGCTCGGGGCAAGAAAGAGCGGACATGCGCAAGATGACCGAATTTGGACTAGGATGAGCTGAATTCTACCATTATTACCGTAGGGGGCCCCAGCTGTTGTTGGAGCTACTGCTTTACGGGCATCTTTCTACCCACTTGAACGGCCGATTTTGGGCACGGGACAAGCACAGACTTGGTGGGGGAACATGCAGAAGAAAAATTGGTTGTTGCATGGTGTGGGACGATCGCAGTGCTAGCGAAGCTTTGCGATGCATTAGAGCACTGTTCTTTGAACTATTGGTGACTTGCTTCCCCTCTGCTCTGAGACGCCAAACATAGGCAGTGCAACATGAGAGGCAAAGCCTCACAGTGGAAGCCGAGTGGCAATAAGCTCTGAAGCTTGCACGCTAGAAGGCAGCTAGCCGTCAGTCGGGAATCAATTTGGGTGGGCAATCTACTGTGGGGGCTGCTGTGATGCAAGTAGCCAAAAGCAGTCGTTAAGCGCTGGCTTTAGCAAGGTGTAGACTCTGGGAAACGTGCAGGTGATAGTGGATGGCTTTGCGTGCAATGGGATTCCCTTAACTGTGGTGGGGCGACTAGAATGGAACCAGTTGCCCTATCTATGCCTGCCCACGAGCCGCCAGGGCACCCAGTACGCCTGAACCGCAAGGCGTGTACTTTTCAATGGTGCTATGCAAGCAACTGGTGGAATCATCAAGGGATGTTTCACCCCACAGTACCTAACATCGTGGGTATGGCCAGGAAGGCGGTTCATTGACGCTCGCCGTCTTCAGAAAGCCCACTTCTTCTGTTTAAATGGCTGCAGCGCAAGGGATTTTTACTTTCCCAGACCAGAAATATACCAGTTGGTTGTTCAACTGCCTTATAGTTACCTGGGGGACCCAGCCTACAGCCGCTTGAGCATGTTCATTGAAAGCCTTATACACAGGCAGCCTGGACAGTTGGTCAGGAAGCTGTTCAACTACAGGCTGAGCAAGTGCATGTTGTAGAGTGGTCACAGTATTTGGGTGCGTTTAAAGTACCTGGAGATCATTACTTACGTCGCTCAGACTCAGCCCAGACACCCATGTACCGATTTTGCTATGCAGCTGCTGTGTGCTCCCACAATCCTCTGGAGGTAAGGGGGCAGGACATTTATGGCTTGGGTGGTGGAGAGGCTGAGGCAAGATACCATGGCACGCCTGTAGAGTAGCGCCTAGAGTCGACCAAGCAGGGCGTATTAGATATACGTCACCCTGGATGAGCGGTGCGCATGCATGGAGAAGCTTTGAAAACAAGTTTCAGCACGGGCTCAGGGTACGTTGCGATGTGTGGTTTGCTTCCCCTTCTCGATGAACCCTCGCCTTGATTGATCCATCCTTACACGCTGTCTCATCAGCATTACCCACCCTTCCCTTTGAATCAGCTGAGTTGAGATGGAAATAAAGTCAAGTATCATTAAAAAATCCTTTATTTTTATTTAGAAGTAATTCTTGTATTTTAAAAATCATGTATTCTTTCTTAAAATACTCACGCCTGTTAAGGCACGCCACCCCTCACAGCCGCCCTTTGGATGTATCTCTTTTTAACAGTATATTATTCAAAGACGAGCAGAGAGTTATGAGGTATCTCCCTGGCTGCTGTTCTTTTTGAGGAGGGGGACCATGGAACGGCCATTAAGCACATCTTTCGCGTAATTCGCCTTTTGCTGAACTGCTCCAGGGGGGTGGAGAGTAAGGTCGAGTTGCAGAAAGCTTCCCCATCAGGCAGCGCTAGGCTGCTTCTTTAGCACGTCCTGGGTGAGGGAGTATATGGACGTGGGGGCTTTGAGGCGGGGGTGGGTTTATCACAGGGCTTGCAGCGGCACTCCTGCTACACCGTGTCTTCCTGAGACGCGACCATGGTTGGAGGGAAAAGTTTTAGATGGCACACATCAGGGATCCGCGTTGCTCTTCGCCACGCTGAGATCCCTTCCTTGCGTACACTCTGACTTCCTGCCAAGCCTGTTTCTCTAGATTGTTCACTGGCATCTTTCCTGGTAGTTCTGACTACCAGCCATCATCCCTTCCAATCATTTGCGTTTATAGCCTTGATCACCTGCGCTCATAGTGGTGTTATTCCTCCATATTCTGTGAACATTTCATCTCGGCGCGTCTTCTTCTTCCTCGGCTTATTGACGGCAAGGCCTTCGAAGGATTGTGTGTAGGGTGCACTGAGAATTGCGCTGCATGGAGGGAGGGAAAAGGGAGCTAATAGATTGAAGATACATTTTACAGACAATGCTATGCTATCCTTTACAGTGAATAACACTATCCCCTTAAGAGTAATGGTATTCTCACTACAAGCGCTCGCACTTTTGCATTCGTTAAATTATTCAGTCGTCTGTGTGAGTGGTTGTGGCTTTATCTCCACACACAGACGCAGTCGGGACCACTTCTCAATGTTGCGATGGTAGGCTTAAAAAGTTTGACTCTTCCACACCGTGTTGATCTACAAGTGATCGCTTATGATGCCTTGTTCCTTGTAAGAGGAACCTGCAAACCCCAAAGCACTTACTCTTTCCATTCTCACCACAGTCATGGCTTATCATGTAAGATTGCTGCTAATGCTCACTGCGTCCTCACCCCCGCAACGCGTGGCTGGTTAGCTGGGAAGATCCTGTCGCACCAAAACGCTTGAGAATCTCCTAATGCCCTTCCGTCCTCGTCCCCCGTGCTCTGGCCCAGTAGCAAAATTCCATGTCTGCCCCCTACTGGAAATTTCCTGATTGATTTAACAGTACAATGGATGATAGTACTCTCTTGAGAATCCACACGCAGGGATGCTGATCGCTTTGTTTTCTTGAATTGCCATCATGCCCCGGGGCTTCTAGCAGCCGCGGCTATGTGAAGGCAATGATTTCTAATTACTTGATAATGCATGGGGGGGAAAAGTTTCCTACAATGGGGACCGGATAAGGTGACCTTCCCAGAAATGTTATTCATAAGGCTTTTTTGAGTACCTCCAAGATCGATTCATGGAGATTTCTTTTGGAGAAAATTTTCACTCCATCCCCAGGAATGTTTTAACGAAATTTTCCTGTAACTTGATGGCTGCGAGTGCATCACAAGCCCTGGGATTGGCCAATGCAATCAGAAAACCCCTGTTTTTAATCCGTGTTTGTGATATAGATAAAGGCTTTCACTTACAGAGTCGCTTCCATGGCTTCATCTGGTCTGGGCTTTGTGCTGGGGAGGGCTGGGACTGTAATCTGGGGTCTCAAAAAGATCACTGGCTGTAGGCGGGGTTTACGGACTGGCCCTGTAGTGGCTCTCACCAAGCGTCTTTCTTCTCTTCATCTTTCCTCCCCGATCTCCCCCTTCCGCTAAATCCTCAGACCACGGTTGACATTCAGCCCGAAGTCTGAATCCAGGGACAGGGGTGGGTACTGGTTAGCGCAGCTCCCCAAAATTGCATGCAAGCTCAGCATAGAAGCGCATGTTTATTCGGCTCTGAGCCTGACCTTCCGTTTTGCTTCTCTGGTTTCCGGATGGCCTGTCTTGGCCCTTCCTTTTTACTCTGCACTGCACGGGGAGTCCCTGCTGTGCCCTTTTCCAGTCATAGACTTTTGGAAAATTCTTATCAAATACTTTTTCATTTCTTCTTTGCGAAGGAGTTCGGTGAGCACTGAATCCTCACCCCAGATATGATCAGATCGAGTACCTCTGTGTGGTCCAGCTGGTCTCTTTTTTTCGATTCTCAGGAGACTGCATGTTACCGTTGCTGATTTGAGCTCTGCGTGGTTACCTGTGGTGTGGCTGAAGCAGGAGGCTCACGCTGGCCAACGAAATGGAATTCAAAAGTTCGCGGGGATTAGGGGCATTTCCTGTATACCTGGCCAGTGCCTCAGTGTACTGTCCGCTGCTATCATGAGTGCCCGTGGGAGAAAATTTCTGAAAGCAAAATTGGATTGACTCACTTGGGACTGAGTCTATCGCTCCCTTTATGGTTTCTAAAATAGAGTCCGTCCTGCCTGGACTGTCATAGCCCCGGCTGGCTGCCTCCAAGTGCCTCCCCCCCCCCATTGTATCTCACTAACAAGTCTCTGTTTCTTATTCTTGTATTCTTACAACTTCATGACACAAATGGGGGGGGCACTGCCACAGTAGCCCAGGAAGGTTGGAGAGAAGGGAAGCAACGGGTGCGGTTCTTGCGGGGCACCCCCTGTTAATACTGACACAGAGCAGCTGTGCTCTTCTAATACACTTGCCTCTTATTCCTAGGCAGGACGGACTCTATTTTTAGAAACCATAAGGGAGGGATTGACTCAGTCCCAAGTGAGTCAATCCCAATTTGGCTTTCAAAATTTTTTCAGCCAGGGCACTCATGATAGCAGCGGACAGTACAGAGAGGGGAGATAACCGTCATGTCATTGCCAGTTTTCTCCGCAGTAGACGGTACAGAACAACTGGTAACCATCTCTGCTGTCATTGCAAAAGCAATTGAATGCTGCTGTGTAGCGAGCTGGAGTATCGCCTCTGTCTCCGCGGCATCTAGTACACATACGGTGACGGGAATAAAAACAACCGGACGGGCTCCAGGGTTGCCGTGCTATTGTGTCTGCAAGGGCAATCCAGGAGAAAACGGTGCGAAAGGACTGTCTGCTGATGTTTTCCCGGAGCAAGGAATGGCTGACGACATTTACCCAGAACCCCCCCCGCGACCATTAACATTCGCCCCTGAATTTCAAGGGCGGGGGAGCATGGAGGAAGGGAAGGGGGTGCTGAGGACTCCAGCTATCCCACAGTCCTCAGCAGTCTCTGACAACTATTTGCATTCTTGGCGGAGCGCCCAATGTCTGTAGCTTAAAACACAGTGTCTGGCGTGGTTCACGGAACAGCTCATCAGTCTCTTCCCCCCCACCCCACACGTGAAAGAAAAGTTAAAGAAATCATTCCTTGAGTACTTAAAATGTCACCCTGTGTGTACTGAATGCTGCTGGTAGACGCGATGCTGCAGCACTGAAGAGCAGTATCCCGCTCCTCTCCCCCTCCCCCTCCCCCAATTGCAGAGGGTTTCAGTAGGACTATGAACTGTCCTCAGCAACATGTGTAATGGTGATATTTACAGTCTCACCACTGGTTCTTCACAGTAGATAGGACAGAACGGACTGAGTGCCCCTGGCTGAAAATTTTTGAAAGCCAAAAATTGGGATTGACTCACTTGGGACTGAGTCAATCCCTCCCTTTATGGTTTATAAAAATAGAGTCAGTCTTGACAAGAATAGGGTCAAGTGTATTAAAGAAGCAGTGTATCACAGCACAGCTGCTCCATGTCAGTATTCTCAGGGGGTGCCCCTGCAACTACCGCACCCGTTGCTTCCCACCTTCCCAAACCTTCCTGGGCTACCGTGGCATGGCAGTGTGCCCCCCCCATTGTTGGCATGATGTTATGAAGAAATGCAGGAATAAGAATCAGAGACTTGTTAGTGAGATAAAATGAGGGGGGAGGCAGCCTCCATGGGCTATGACAGTCCATGCAGTTCAGAATCTTTTCTTTACACAGGAGAGGGAAGGGGCTGATGAAGTTCAGCCCCCAGTTACTACGATGAAGACAGTTACCAGCCGTTCTGTACCATCTACTGGAGAAATTGGAGTCATTCCCATTTTTACCCAGGCGCCCCCGCCAGCCTCAGCCAGGAGCACTCACTGGCTGACCGTCTACCACCGGGGAGGGGGAGAGGAGCGGATACTGCTCTTCACTGCTGCAGCATCGCGTCTACCAGCAGCATTCAGTACACACAGGGTGACATTTACAGTAGTCAAGGAATGATTTCTTTTACTTTTCTTTCACGTGGTGGGGGGGGGGGGGTGAGAGACTGATGAGCTGTTCCGTGAACCACGCCAGACACTGTGTTTTAAGCTACAGACATTGGGCGCTCCCGCAAGAATGCAAATAGTTGTCAGAGACTGCTGTGGAGAGTGGGATAGCTGGAGTCCTCAGTACCCCCCCTCCCTCCCTCATGAGCGTCCATTTGAGTCTCTGGCTTCCCGTTACGCTTGTCACGCAGCGCTGTGTATCCTGGAGTTTATTTTTCAAACGCTTTGGCATTTCCTGTTCTGTAACGGAGCTCTGATTCAACAGATTTTTCTCCCCATACAGCGATCAGATCTAGTATCTCTCCGTACGGTCCATGCTGGAGCTATTTTTGCATTTGAGACTGCATCGCCACCCGTGCTGATCAGAGCTCGACGCTGGGAAAGCAGGAAATGTAATTCAAAAGTTCGCGGGGCTTTTCCTGTTTACATGCCCGCTGCATCCGAGTTCAGATTGCGGACCAGAGCGGTCAGTGGTGCACTGTGGGATACCTCTCGGAGGCCAATAATGTCGATTTCCGTCCACACTAACCGTAATCCGAGTTGTTAATATCGAATTTAGCGCTACTCCTCTCGTCGGGGGTGGAGTACAGAAATCGATTTAAAGAGCCCTTTATATCGATATAAATGACAACGTCGTGTGAACGGGTACAGCCTTAAATCGATTTATCGGCCATTAAACCGATTTAAAGGCGTAGTGTAGACCTGGCCCGAGACAAGGGAGTAATTCCACCTCAAAAGCATATTCCTCTTTTCTGTCCCCATCCCAATTCTCACGCAGTCCCTCTGGGCTTTATAAAGGCAACAAGACAGGGAAGGGCCCAGCAGCTCTCTAAGACATTGTCCCCCTCATGCACCCTGTGGAAAATTCCAGGCCAAGTTAACAATAACCCTGTCAGCATTATCTTACATAACCTCTGCCGCACTGAAGGAGCTTGGAAGCAATGGTTGACGTGGGATAGAGTTAGATATGCAGGAGAGCTTGGAGTCAGTATGGAAGAGCATTGACTCAGCGTAGATAATTCAGCTCTATGGCAACATCTCTGACATTCAGAGGTTTATATCCCCCACAACACAGACTGAAGACAAAACTCCACAAGTACAAACTTTTGAGGCTTCTTTTTTCCCTAGAGCTGAAGAGTGCCTAAGGGAGCACTGGAACTTAAATTAGGGCCAAGCACTCCCTTGTGTTAGCTTTTCCCCAAAAATGGGATGGGAGACTTTGTGGGCATTTACTCAGTTTCATTAAACCTCTTCTGTTGAGGTGAACAGAGGCAGAAGAAACAGATAAGAAGGGTCTCCGTGCAGAGAGCCTTCCACCTAGCCCACAGTGGCACATGACTGACAGGAACTGTGTTCCCTGGGATGACCCCAGTGTCCTCTTCCCTCAGTCCATCCTCAGAGGGGAGCAGGTAAATGAATGCTGACAGTGACAGCATTAATTCACTCACTGATTTCCCAGGGGGTAGGTGGGAAATGGGGAACAGCTACTGACCCAAGAGGAAGAAGTGATTTCCTATATGCATTTTGGCATGGTTTTGGCATTTTGGCAACCCTGCCTGCTGCCTCTCCACCTCTTCCTTTTATCTTTGATCAAGAATGTGGAAGCTCAGGAAGGATTTAATAATGTAAAATAAATTTTAAGGTTTTTAGATGTGCACACCCAAAAACCTCAGAGCACTTTAACAAACGCAGCATTTCCAATTCTCACAACTTCTGCTGTTTGGTGGTTTCTGTAATTACCTGATTCCAGGAGCTAAAGTTTTATGAAGGAGCTCAGCTTTCATTTAAAAAAAAAAAGTTTAGGAGAAAAGCTCAAAAACCCAACCTTAAGAAAGATAACACAAATTTGTGTGTGTGTGTGTGTGTGTGTCAGGGCCAGCGCTTCCATTTAGGCAACCTAGGTGGTCACCTAGGGCGCCAGAATTTGGGGGGTGGCATTTTGCCATCCTCGTCGGCAATTCGGAGGCAGCGGGTCCTTCACTCGCTCCGGGACCCGCCGCTGAAGTGCCCCGAAGACTGGGAGCGCAGAAGGACCCCCTCACCGGCCGCTGACTGGGAGCGCAGGAAGGACCCCTGCCTAGGCAGGGCCGGTTCTGACCGGGAGCGCGGGAGGGCGGCAGGCGGCTTCGGTGGACCTCCCGCAGGCGTGCCTGCTCAGGGTCCGCTGGTCCTGCGGCTCCGGTGCAGCATCCGCAGGAATGCCTGCGGAAGGTCCACCGGACCTGCGGGACCGGCGAGCGGCAGAGCGCCCCCTGCGGCGTGCCGCCATGCTTGGAGCAGCGAAATGGCTACAGCCAGCCCTGCGCCTAAGGCGCCAAAGACCCTGGCGCCACTCCTGGTGTGTGTTAGTTAAATCTCCATAATTTTATGCCAATCTAATGCAGTGTGAACACCTGGGTTCAGCAACACTGGAAACAACAGAATTATACAGTTAAAGTCTTTAAACCTCCCCCCACAGATTCCCTAAAAAGAAACTGATTCTACAGTTGGCTCCTATGTGGATTCTTACACTCTTGAGGACCCTACACAGCTTTCCTTGTACCCTCTGCAGGTAACATTGACAAAGCTTCAGAGTAATAAACACAGAGGGCCCCATCTGCTGTTCTTACTAAGGACACATCTACACTACCCGCCAGATCGGTGGGTAGCGATTGATCTATTGGGGATCGATTTATCGCGTGCAGTGTAGACACGATAAATCCATCCCTGATCCCTCTCCTGTAGACTCCTGCACTCCAGCAGTGCGAGAGGCGGAAGCAAAGTTGAGGGGGGAGCCGTGGCTGTCGATCCAGCGACGCTAGGACGCAAAGTAAGTAATTTTAATTTGATCTAAGTTATGTCGACTTTAACTATGCTATTCTCATAGCTGAAGTTGTGTATCTTAGATCAACTGCCCTCCCCCGCCCCCATCGCCATAGACCAGGCCTCAGACAAGACTCCCTTTTGGAATCAATGGAAGTTTTGCTTCAGTGGAATTGGAGCGTCAGTTAAAATTGTCTATTGGAACTCTAGGGTCAACTGCCCAATCTTTTGTTTTCTAACATGAAAAAGAGGAGAGTGCATGTGGTATTGAACAATACCTTGTTACCAGGTCAATACTGCACATCAATTCTGCCTAATGAATCTGGCCCACTTTTACCATATATGAAAGAAAATACTCTAAGAAATCCCCAAGTCATTATGCAATGAGCATCTTAGATCTTGTTCAGTGTGAACTTCATGCAGGGTGCTATTCTAGTCTACATAGGTTTTTATACCATGCTCATTACCATAACATCTGAGCATCCGTGCTTGTTTCCTTCATGTATATTTTTAACCTCTCTCTTTCCTAGAATTGCAGTACTGCCCAGCACAAGTATTCACAAGTCAGGTCCTCCCAAAATCATGACATTTTTTAGAATACGTTTTGGGGTTATTTTCTTTCTGGTGTTCAAACCTTAAGGGTCACATTTTCAAGCTTTTCCATCCACTATGAGAGCCAAAAACTTACTTTCCCTCCTGCACACTCAAATAAAAGCTAAGATTCATAACTTCAGTGCTAGGGTTCGAAGAAAAACCCCAAATATCAGCAGACTAGTACTAAAATCACAACAGCTGGCAACACTGTAACACACAAAAGAAATAAATATAAAACAAAGACCAAAAAAGTAATCAATAAATGACTATCCATTTTCATTGGCTGTGGGTAGCCATGTCTCAGTCTTTACAAGTCTGACCATGCAAGCTGTTGTCCTGTTGCCAAATTCACTCCATGAAAGCCTAGAATGAATCTGGACTTACTGAAATCAATAGGGGCTTTACTATAAATTTCAGTGAGAGCGTGGCCGGTCCACACCTGTGGGAGTCCAGGATTGATGACTCCAAGCCAATCTGTGTTTTTTCCCTTGTGAGAAGTCCTTCCTGTCTCCTCTGGCTAGTAGAACTGACGAACATTGATAGCAGACTTTTCTAACTTACCACCACTGGCATGACTACACTAATAGCTTTGTAAAGTCCCTATTCTGAATTGAGAACAGTGCAGAGTGGACCTCTGCAGAGCCTCATTAAAGCCAATGCAGAGGGACAAGAACAGGCTTGAGGCCTCAAGAGGCCTCAGAGGAGGAACTCATCAAGAAAATACCCTAGACAAGAGAAAGAATCTGGTTTTATTGCTCCTTAGAATACTCCACATTCTCAACCTTCCAAACCCTGAGCATTGAAAGAGGCACCAGAGTTAAGACGCCGGTAAGACACCCAACCAAATAGATATACAGAGTGAACGCAGAAATCACAGGTTCAATGTGGGATGTGCACACTGATTTGGTCTGGGTGCTTGCTCCTACCTGCAGTTTACACAAACAAATCAAATAAATACATATTTGATGAACATGGGGATCTGGGAGAGAAAGAAAATAAACACACACATCTTGGGCCTACTGCGGATTGCTCTGTGGGATGAATGGCTTTGCCACCTGTATGAGTGATTAATAACGTTTTGATTTTTCCTGGTATTATGTTTTTCTAAGGCTAAAAAAAGGCACTGGTACTTTTTTTTTTTTAACCAAAACAACCATTCCTTTGTGCATCAGATTGAAAACAAAAAAAAACACAAGACTAGTTTTAAAGGGAAATCCTCTGCAGGTCTCCTTTAATGAACTTAGACCATGGATTCCAACTACTGCAGCAGTGTCAACTCCAAACATTCAAAAATCATGAGTCAGGCCCCAAGAATTGTGAGATTGTTTTAAAATCATGAGATTGGGAGAGAGGGGGGTACTCCTCTCCCCTCCTTTCTGATTTTTGAGCCTTTATGATGCACCTGGGTCACATTGTCAGGTTTTTCTGCAAACATGAGTGCTAGAAATTTACATTTTTAAACAAATGAAAGCTGAGATTCTCACATAACCTCTTGCCTCCATGAGCTGGAGCGTTAAGAAAAAGACCACAAATTGTGAGACTTTCTATTTAAAAAAAAAAATCACAAGAGTTGGCCAGTATAAAGTTATCATGGTAACCGCTTTCAGTTACAAATCCAGCTGGTATTGCATGGTAACAGCCTGTGATGCTTTGCCCTTCTCATCACCCAGCGTGTTGTCTGTGTGTAATATTTTATCATTTGGTTAGTTTGAAAGATCCTAGAGGGCAGGACTTACATCCTTGATGTTCAGTAAAGCACACTGTTGATGCTCAGAAATCAGTAAATAATGTGCCAGAAATAACAACAGCCAGAGCCTATTACCCATAAAGAAAGAAGTATTTCTATTCTAAACCTCCTGTATCAGCATTAATGTTGTGGAAACAGCATGGTCTGGATGATCGGGCACTGGGCAACTCCAGGAGATATCTGAGTTCTATTCCCACCTTTGCTACTAAACTGCTGTGTGACCTTGCATGAGTCTCTTTACCTTCCAACTGTCTATCTGGTCTTGCCTATTTAGCCTATAAACTCTTCAGAACAGGGACTATCTTCTACCATGAGTCTGTAAAGTTCTTTCCAAAGTGAGGCTGAAATCTCAGCTGGGACCACTGGATGCTACTGTAAATGTTTTATTTGCAATATTGGATTAGCCACCGCCTTGATCATTTTCACAAATATGCAGTTTGTCCAACCTGCCCAGATTTCAGTAGTAGGGCATTCACCTTCCCCCACAGCTGGATGACATTCCAATCCAATTATCGTCCGGTAGTAAGTCACATGGATCCTAAACAAAGTCATAAATTTTCTGAAATCTCATGCTTGGTTGATCATCTATGTGGAGAGCTAGCTCAGAGCACCTGGAATATTTGGTGTGCCCTCTGAGCACTGAAGATCTCTGTGATAAATCTTCTCTTTATCAGGATGACAACAAATAAATTTGGTTTGCTGGCCAGACATTCATAGCTCAGGGCTATACATAGTCAGTGGCTATCAACCTTATTAGTAAAAACAACGAGGAGTCTTTGTGGCACCTTACAGACTAACATATTTATTTGGGCATAAGCTTTTGTGGGCTAGAACCCACTTCATCAGATGCATGGAGTGGAAAATACAATAGCAGGTATAAATACACAGCACATGAAAAGATGGGAGTTGCCTTACCAAGTGTGTGGGGGGATTCAGTCTAATGGGGCAGTTCAATTAACAGTAGAATACCAAGGGAGGAAAAATCACTTTTGTAGTGGTAATGAGGGTGGCCCATTTCAAACAGTTGACAAGAAGGTTTGAGTATCAGCAGGGGGAAATTAGTTTTTGTAATGACCCATCCATTCCCAGTCTTAATTCAGGCCTAATTTGATGGTGTCCAGTTTGCAAATTAATTCCAGTTCTGAAGTTTCACATTGGAGTCTGTTTTGAAGGGTTTTTTTGTTAAAGAATTGCCACTTTTAAGTATGTTATTGAGTGACCAGTGAGATTGAAGTGTTCTCCTACTGGTTTTTGAATGTTATAATTCCTGATGTCTAGGGCCGGTGCAACCATTTAGGTTACCTAGGCGGTCGCCTAGGGCACTAGGATTTGGGGAGGTGCCATTTTCTTCGGCAGCAACTGTGGCGGCTGGATCTTCGGCTGCCCCAGTCGCCACCGGCATTTAGGCGGAGGGAGCTGGGGCAGGGGAGTGCAGGGAGGGCCTCCTGCAGCACGTAAAGGGGAGGGGCAGCACGCAGGGGAAATCTCCGCCCCGGCTCACTCCTGCCCCGCCACCTCCCCGAGCACACCGTGGCTGCGTCACTTCTTCCACCTCCCAGGCATGTGGCGCCTAAGCTGATTGGAGCCGCAAGCCTGGGAGGCGGGAGAAGTGAAGCATCCATGGCATGCTCAGGGAGGAGGCGGGGCAGGGGTGAGCTGCTTCACTTCTCCCGCCTCCCAGGCTTGCGGTGGGAGGTGCCCCAGGGCAGAGGGGGGGAGCCCCCATGGGGGGAAGGCACCTCAGGGAAGAGGGGGGAGCGCCTCAAGATGGGGGCGTGGTAGGGGGAGGGCGCCAGGTGGAAGTTTCATTTAGGGCGCAAAACATCCTTGCACCGGCCCTGCTGGTGTCAGATTTGTGTTCATTTATTCTTTTGTGTAGAGACAGTCTGGTTTGGCCAATGTACATGGCAGAGGGGCATTTCTGGAACATGATGGCATATATCACATTGGTAGATGTGCAGGTGAATGAGCACCTGATGGTGTGGCTGATGTGGTTAGGTCCTATGATGGTGTCCCTTGAATAGATATGTGGACAGAGCTGGGACCGAGGTTTGTTGCAGAGTTTGGTTTTTGTTGTGTGGTGTGTAGCTGCTGGTGAGTATTTGCTTCAGGTTGGGGGGCTGCCTGTAAGCGAGGACTGGCTTGTCTCCCAAGATCTGGGAGAGTGAGGGATCATCCTTCAGGATAGATTGTAGATCCTTGACAGCTAGTGGCATTCTTATTAGTGGTATTATAGTAGAGCTAGGGGACAGCAGTTGAAATCAGTGCCCCATTGTGCTAGTTATGGTACCATACACATACTAAGAGAGTTTCTGCTAATAGACAAGAGGGATAAAGTGTGGGAGGAGAAACAGAAGTGAAGTTTATTGCCCAGTGTCATGCAATGGCTCAGGAGCAGAGCTGGGAATAGAAACCAGATCTCCTGGTTTTTAGGCCAGTGCCCTATTCACTGGATCACACTACCTCTCAATGCTATGTTCCACTCAAGCCCCAAGTCAAATATTACATAAGGCCTGTAAAAATTGTGATAGAGATAACTTCAAATGTTACCCAATCTATTTTATCTCTTATTGATTCTTAATAATAGAAATATAGGGTTGGAAGAGACCTCAAGAGGTGATCAAACCCAGCCCTGCACTGAGGCAGGACCAAGTAAACCTAGACCATCCCTAGCAGGGATTTGTCCAGTTTGTTCTTAAAAACCTCCTATGGGACAGGCGGGAGTTTCCACAAGCTCCTTTGGTAACCAATTCCAGAGCTTAACTACTCTTATAGTTAGAAAGTTTCCCCTCCTATCTAATGTAAATCTCCCTTGCTGCAGATTAAGCCCATTACTTTTTGGCCTACTTGCAGTGGTCATGGAGAACAATTGATCATGGTCCTCTTTATAAAAGACCTTGACATATTGGAAGACTGTTATCGGGTTACCCCCCCTTAGTCGTCTTCTCTCAAGTTTTTTTTAACCTTTCCTCATAGGTCAGGTTATCTAAACATTTGATCATTTTTGTTGCTCTCCTCTGAGCTCTCTTCAATTTGTCAACATCTTTCCTAAAGTATGGTGGCCAATGTTGGATACAGTACTCCAGCAGGGGCCTCGCCCATGCCAAATAGACAATTACCTCTTGTTTCTTTCATACAACACTTCTGTTAATATACCCCAAAAGATATTAGTCTCTTTTGCAACTGCATCACATTCTTGCTGAAGTCCGAACTGATTTACTCCAGCAATGAAACGCTGTCATTTCGCAATAATCTCATGTTGCTTTTGCAGAGGAGGGACATCCCTTGCCACAGGGGTGATAGGAGGCTGGTTGTTTTCAGACACACTTACTTAGCATCTATAATGTGGGAAAATTGGCTCATTGACATGAAAGTGATGATACAGCTAGATTAACAGACATGGACACAAACCATGAAATCGCTACTTTGCTTATAAGTGTTTAGGTTGGGAGAAGTACACTTGGTTGGGAACATTCAACCGTCAGAGGAAAGCATTATAATAAACCTCCACCTTCTTTCACTCTGGGCCAAGCACAAAGCCATCTCATGACAAACGTTTTTTGAAGAGCCTGATTTGCTATCAAATGAGACATGCAAATACATTCTGAGACCTATTTGTACCCTGGTGATATTTCTGCTGAAGAAAGTCTTTATAGGCAAAAATCAAAGTCACTGGTATCTGTTCCTTTTCCACAACCCCCTCGCCACACACACACACACTCTTGCTAAGCTATTGTGAAAATTTAAATTTAGTAAGAGATAAACTTCAAAGGGTATCATTTTCGGATGTGCTAAGGAAGAGAGAGATTGTTCTCTCCCCTCCACTCCCCCCCACCCCCTGGCAAGAGTACGGCACAGAAATGGCATCATTCTGTGCTTCAAATCAGACAACATGATTTAACTCAGACACCTCCAGGGCAGGGATCACAAAATGCGTAACACAATATGTTCATAACAACTTAACTAGATGCTAAGTACGATGGGACACAGCCACCCCTGCCTTGAGTAAAATCACTTAGAAAGGAAGGATTGCCTCAAAACATGCAGGGCTTCTCTTATCTGGAAGTGATG
The DNA here is from genome assembly GCF_003597395.2 of Chelonoidis abingdonii. Classification (NCBI taxonomy): domain Eukaryota; kingdom Metazoa; phylum Chordata; order Testudines; family Testudinidae; genus Chelonoidis; species Chelonoidis abingdonii. The sequence continues at coordinate 12,544,783 of NC_133778.1, forward strand.
TTGCATTCTTCCCTCTGTGAGGCCAGGCTGGAGTTGAGAAGGGAACTGGCAGTGGTTGTAGCCTGTCAAACATGTGAATGCAGAGGATGTGGTGGAAGAAGCAGATCCCAAACCACACAGAGCCTGGGCCACCTGCCCACAGCTGGCACCATAGCTGGCTTGCTTGCTTTGATGTTACTAGAAGGGCCTGTATACTTCTTGGATGATGTTCTGAGGCCATGTCATGGAAGTTTAATGCTGCCTTTGGCAATATTATAAACTGACTTTTCCAATGCAACGTGTGTGCTGCTGAGAGAGTTTGGGAATGGAGCACTGCTCTGTGTGGGCTGAGCCTTCCCAGTTAGAACCTTAGCATGACCCAGCAGTGTCAGTCTTGCAGAGTGGTTAGGCTGCTTTCACCCCCATAAGGGTCTTCAGGCTTATTTTGTAGCAAGTTGCTAGAGGAGTCTTTCCACTGCATTATAAACTTGAGAGGATAATATGATCCTATGGGTCTGCTAGGTTCTTCTGGTCATATCCTATCTAATCAATTCCTTATCATTGCTGGGGCCTTGGGCATCGGTGACACATCGATCTCTCCTGTTCTCTGCCTGTGGCACATGATCATTAGTCTCCTGAGAAATTAAATGCTTTAGTGTAACTGAAGATAATAGGGTCAAAATAAGGATAACCAGGTGAAATTAATATCCTATGTTCTACAAGAAGGCAGACTAGATGTTTTAATGGGCCCTTCTGATCTTAAATTCTATGAATCTATGAAAGTACACATGGCCCTCTGTGTGTTCGCATCTCTTATGTAAACAGTAGAATTAGTGTAGATTTTCTCCTGTTGAACTCGTGTTCTAAGAGGGGTAGAGAATGCACTGCGGGGCCAGTAAAATCCTGAGCCTTGTTCTCCTTTCATTAAATGCCTGATCTGCAGTATTGAAGTAAATGTAAGTTTTACGACAGACCTAACGTAGAACCACCGCAAAGAAATAGTTCTGCACTCAAAATGAAACAGTTAAATTAGGAAAATTGAAGTTGCTCCATTCGGAATAAATGTAAAGTCTGTTTAGTTTTTTTCCCTGCTAACTAATAGAATGTAACTCCCGAGTTACACATTCTTAATGGCCAAAAGGTATATTTTGCCTCTGATATGAGATAGAACTAGCTAAAACTTTTTGAACTTTAATTTGTAATTTGAAATTTTGGTTGAAGACTTGTATTTCCGCACTGTGACCTACCAGGGTATAGTCCAGACTATTAAGCAGCTGTGTTACCCCTTGTCTGCAACTTTGGGTGCCGTACAATGCCTTGCTGAAGTAACTCCCACCTGGGCTGCTTACAAACAGCCTTCCAGCATGCAAGCCACTTCCTGAGTGTGTGTAACTGTAGCCTGCCAGCCATTCTTGGATACATTCTGGCTTTCACCAGCCTTCATTATACTGCAAGGTGACTCAGCACATCCCAGTCTGAGATTTTTTTCCCCCCAGACATGAATGTCCTGTACTGCCCAGCCCTCTCCTGGACAATACAAGTTATATTAAGTCTGTTATTTCTTTAAAGGAAAAATATGCCCATGGCTTGTTACCGCACATGGAGTTTCCCAGGCACTTCAATTTAAACACACTGGATTAGATAAAATCTGCTTCTTTATAGTTAATAAACTTGTTTGATTGTTTTCAGTGAGTACTAGCAATGAGGCATAAAAGTCAGAAATGATTACAAGAAACATAAAAACAAGACATTTACTAACACCTCACTTAACAAACTATATCAGATTCAAGCAAACTTTCTCACCACATGCTTTTAGCAGTCTTACTGACCAAACTCTCTAGGTCAGGACCCCTTCTCCTAAAATCCAACAAATCTTTTCTTTGTCATTTCAGGTGCCATGTATGTGATGGGAAGGGAGAGAGGGAGGGGTCCCTTGGGGTGTTTGTCCCTCCTTTTCATAGTTTCGGTACCCCTCATTTCTAGCTGAGATTCAGGAGATAAAGAATCTATGTGGAAGAATGTTCCCTGCTGCTTTTTATCATCCATTTGAGCTTCCCTTGTTTCCCATCCTGCTTGATGACTCTGTTTACTGCTTAAATGCAAATTAAGCAGAGCACATATTCTTTTGTTCAGGGTCGACCTGTTTGCCAAGTGTTGTTTGGGCAGGGCTGTGGGGTTTGGAACATGTGTTAATAACATAATACAGGGAAATCTTATAACTTCACTTACAGTGTTGCCACACACATTATCAGGACAAATAATGTTCAGCCAATTATGAGTTTTCAAATGATACTTTACAAGGCATACTTTGCACAGAGATTATTATAATAGTGTGTAAGGTGTGAATACAGGTGTATATTCTGTCACAAGCCCATACACCATCTTCCCTCCCCCCTGAAATACATTGATAACCTTTTTATTCCCCATGTTTTTTCACAAGCTGGTTGAAATTTTTTAGGTTTGGAAAAATGTCTGTGAAATTTAATTTTTGTTAGATTTTTGAAATTGAAAAAGGTTTTTTAAAAAGAGCAAATTTTGTTACTCTCTAGATGACAGTAGCTAGCAATGTTTAGAAGTGCATCTTAAAGTCTGTTTATATAATTACTTGAAAATGATGGGTTTGGAAATGTAAAAACATTGCAATGATAACCAGACGTGCGTGCATGTGCGTGTGTGGTTAGTTATAGTTATATAAAATACAGATAATACAAGAAGTCAAAATACACAGGGATACTTTACAGTGGTCCTGAGAGACAATGGATTGCCTTATAAATGTTAACACATGGTTCACATGAAAACTGATGCTAACAGCTATTGTTGGCCGTCTGCAGAAAAGTCAATGATCCCCAATTCAGCAAAGTACTTTAGCACGTGCTTAACTTAAAGCACATTGGAGTCAAAGGGATTGACTACTCATGAGCTTGAATGTACTTAAGTGTATGTGTAGCTTGCTGCTTAGGGGATTTAATGAGCAAGAAAACTGAATTACCTTCTTGTCCTTAAAAGGAGCTACAAAAGGTTAGGTTTAAGGAATCTTAGCAAGCTGGGTGAAAGTTTGTGTTCCCAAAGTTGGGATTTTAACTCCTAAATTTCCATGGAGGCTTTAGTCATGTGACTCATGACTGTTAATCAAATTTTTGAGGTTAAATCCCAAGCCACCTCTTGGAAAATATAAGAAACCACCTGTACTAGAAAAATATGGTTTGTAATATTACATACAATAAATCCCAGCTATTCACTGTTAGAGCATATCTTACCCTGAAAAGCTCAGTGGCGATCAGACCTTAAAACTGCTACAGCTCCAGGACTGAATATAACAAATATAATTATTAGTCCCTGCTCCTGCCTGATCCCAAGTGCCACCTGTGGAAGAAGGGAAAGGTAATGCTGGGTTGTTGTTTTCTTTTTCTTTTTAAAGTAATGGCTATGTGAAAATGTTGACAAGCTGAGAATGTCGCATGATGTCCCCAGAGAGCTAGGTCTCTGGGTAAAGTGTAGGTGAGAAAATAAATATGTTATAAATAAATAAGTCATCAAGCTTAACATGCCCACATACTGTCAAACAAATGTATACTTAAGAAAACAAAAAGCAAGCTGCACATTGGTGACCTGTCACTCATTAAATACAATGTAACAGCATAATGTATCATGTTTTAGATATCTATTGAATTTCCTTCATTATACATGGAATTAAATATATATTGCCATAACTATATATACATATGAAAAATGATGTTTTATTATGTGTGTATACATATAATCTTGTGTGTGTGGTTGTGGATATATGGATTTTATTAAAGGAGCAATTTCAAAATGAAATGTCCAGGCATGTGACCAACTAACAACATTTCTAGCTGTGCAATGTAAGCTAACATTAAGTATAATGGTTTGGAGCATAAAATAATTGCCTGTAAGGGTGAGGAATTATTTTATTATTGGTGTTGCAGTAACATTTAGGAGCCCCAATCATAGACGAGGATCCTATTGTGTTACACACTGTACAAACGCAGAAGAAAAAGACAGTCCCTGGCACAAAGATCTTACAGTCTAAGCCCTAGTCTACACTGGAGGGGGGGACTGATCTAAATTATGCAACTTCAGCTACGTGAATAACCATGGTTACCATGGTGTCTTCACTGCGATGAGTTGATTGCTGATGCTCCCCCATCGACTCTGCCTGTGCCCTTTGCAGCGCTGGAGTACAGGAGTCGATGGGAGAGCGTTCAGGGATCGATTTATTGCGTTCAGAGTAGATGTGATAAATTGATCCCCATTGGATTGATCGCTGCCCACCAATCCGGCGGGTAGTGTAGACATACCCTAAGTATACAACAAGACGCAACAGACAGAGATGGGGGGAGTACAAGGAAACAATGAGGCAATATATGTCAGCATAAGCAATATTGGTTTGGATACATTTCTCCATACAACGTACTAAATAATTGGTGTAGTGCCTGTTAGGAATTTCTTTGTGTGTGAAGCATTGGGCACTGACTACTGTCAGAGGCAAGACGCTAGACTAAATAGACCAGTGTCTGATCCAGCATGGCCAATCATATGGCTAAAACATTTGAAGATAGGCATCTTCATATCACTGGCCTCTTTTTCAAAGTGCTGAGCACCCACACTTCCCGTTGCTAATCTTCGGCACCTATGTTTGAAAATTTTGGCCTATATTTCTATATTTGCTACTATGGTAACTGAGCTACATCTGCTTTTAATCTGAAAAGTTATAGGCCCAGAGCTTTGGGCAGCACAGAAAGGGTAGTGTGGAAAAGTTGCAATGGCACTCCTCCAATTCTTGGAGCAGTCCTATGCTGGGCTGGCTCTCCAGAACAGCTTCCCCTAGAATAACATAAAGATTTAAGATGCTTTAACTTAAAGCTGCTTGTCATTGCTACCAATGGCATAAGGGCTGTTATGGTGGCCAAGGGTCACAAGTTGACAAGGAAACCTTGCCATGTCTCCATGCCAGCAGGAGTGGAAGGAGTTACTCTGGGTCTATTCCTCTTACCGGAGCAGAACTCCTGTGGCTTGTGACACTGGCTTTGTGCCTATGGTGTAGTGCAAAGTGCAACAACATAAAATCTAGACAGTAATGTAAACGTTATGCAGAATTGCACTCTGTTTATCAAAGGGTCATGGTGTGTTTCCTAATATGTTCGTTGAACTCAAAGTAATTAATTCAAGTGGAGCACATTTGTTTGTGTTTGTGCCCACAGTAATTAACTGAAGTGAAACACGTGTACTACTAATCTTGCACACTGTGGTTAAGATAGAAATGAAGATGGTCATCAAATTGAATTATTTCTTTATTAGCAAGGCTCAGGGACATTTTTACAGCTATGTAATTAATTTTAATTGTGTGCGTGAGTGTCTCCTATTATAGGTTTAACTGAGATATTATATCAGTATTCTAGGAGGCAGGAAATACCTATTAATATTTGAAAAAGTACCAAAGAGTAAAGATGTAGTGATCTGATTTTCTTTAATGTTTGCTTTGAAATTTTCCAAGATGATATAAAGAGAAAAATCCTTCGCGAGCATGTCTTTCTTCACTAAATAAGAGATCTTTGTTCATTAATGTGTTAACCAGACTGTACTGCGCACTCTTTGGCATACATTCAACAAGATAAACAGGACAGGAAATTTCATTGAAGGAACTTCATCTTTTGCATTTCTTGCTTTTTTTCTTCAATTGGAATAGTAACTTAACCTTTGCCTCAGCATTTTTTGCAATTAATTTCCCTATTTTTTATTTTATTTTTTAAAGGACAAAGTTAACAATCCCCTAGAACTATGTTTGGGATTTAATGCAGCACATCCATTTAAGCATATGTTCATAGTAAGTTGGCAATAAGGCCCCAGTTCTGCATACATGTTTCATTGGCTTCCATGAGATTATTCATATGAGTAAAGTTAGACATGTGTGTAAATGCTTGCAGGATTAGCACCCAACACTCAGATATTTAAAGGTACTTAGACATTGATCCCCACTGGATTGATCGCTGCCCACCAATCCGGCGGGTAGTGTAGACATACCCTAAGTATACAACAAGACGCAACAGACAGAGATGGGGGGAGTACAAGGAAACAATGAGGCAATATATGTCAGCATAGGCAATATTGATTTGGATACATTTCTCCATATAATGTACTAAATAATTGGTGTAGTGCACTGTTAGGAATTTCTTTGTCTGTGAAGAAAGAGTACGTGAGGTGGAGCAGTGCTGGGGAATGGCAAATGGAGCTGGGGAGCTCCAGCCTGGTAAACCCCCAGGCTGCAGGCCTTGTCAAGGCCTACAAAAGTACTGGGGCTGCAAAGGGGCAGCCCACAGATAGGCAGAAGCAGCAGGTCCAACCCCCCTTGCTGATGATGAGTCGTCTATAGGCTGCAGTCCGCCCCAGGGAGTGGGGGCTAGAAGATCACTGATAGTAGCCACTGAGGCGAGGTGGGGATAGAGGGTTGGGGGTTCCCGCAGGAACGGAGACCCAGATCTGTGGGGGCAGAACCCAGAAGTAGAGAGGCACACGGGGCCAGCGGCAGGCATGACACCTGCCTGCAGAGGGCGCGTCAGAGGCAGGAAGAGCTAATTACCAGGACGACCAGCAGGAGGTGCCACACTGGTGAGTCATCGCCCTGCCACAGGGGGATTTTAAAACACATTAATATATTCACAGAGAGGTAGTCATAGCACAGAGAGTAGGTCTCATAGCTTTCTTCTGTTCTCTGTCATTAAAATGCTCTGGCTCCTTGGAAAAGCTGTTTAACCTCTCTGCCCCTCTTTCCCCAGCTGTAAAATGGGAGTAACATTTCCTTGTCTCCTCAGAGCGTGGTAGTGCTCTGAGGTTCTTCAAAGGGCCTGTAATAGTATAAAGCATGAACGTGATTGAGAAGCAGTATGGCTAATGGCTTGAGGGCTGGACCCATGGACTCCTCAGTTGTAATTGCTGCTCTGCCTATGACTGTTTGACTATGGGCAAAACCTGTGTCTGCTGCTACTCTCTTCAGTGTTCCACAAGATTATTAGTTAAGTGCTATACCTTAGATTATTAGTTAAAATGTGTCAAGGCCTTCAATGTAAATGCTAAAATAACTGCTAAGTATTATAAACAAAGACGATATATAATTAAAGCCGCACTGTGCCCTTTCGTTTTGCACAGAAAACATTTACTCTGTATTCCAGGCTTCACTGCACTAATGAAATACCCCCTAAAATCAACATGATAAGTGACAAACTATGCTATGTTTCTCCTTGTAGCCCAGCTTCTGATCAGATGTGTGTTTCTAAAAAAGAACTGTGGCTTTGTGTATATTCTGTGTTACATTATTATTCAGTAAGTCCTAAACCACAAAGAGCTCCTAGGGGAAGAGTCATCATAGCATTAAGCAAGAGATACGCAGAGGCTGGCTCGCTAGCAGTCACAGACAGGGTGCTTTTGTGTTTTTATTTTGTGTTTTTTTTGCTTGTTGGTGGTGGGGGGGCGTGTGTGATAGAAAACAGTTTGAGATACAGTTGCATGGAAAAAAAAAATAAAGACGCGACTGACCGCAGACTGAAGCTGTGCTGCAGCAGAATGAAGGTTTTTAACGGTTCCCCTCCAACTTCAAACATCTCCCCAGTGTGCAAACAGCCACAATGTAAACTTATCAGTCTGATAATCATCTAGAATGAGAGGGTCTGGTGCAGGCTCCTCTCCCTCCAAGAGTCCCCCTTGCCTCAGAGCAGTGGCATGCACAGCAAATCATCTTCCCATCTGCCCTTTTACAGGAACTTTTTCCCCAATGTGCCTTACTGGGACTGGCCCTTTAAATTAAGGCAACAGATGCTTGGCTACAGCTGCTTGGCAACTGAGAGTCTGTTTTGCAACTTGCTTCTGTTTCCCACATCTCCCTTGCTTCCAGCTAATAAATATTCTTAGAGAGGCTGTGTGCTCCAGGGGAGAGGACGCTCAGCTGGGGGTCAGTATTCTGTCCTCAGCTCAGCCACTGACCTCAGGTGAGTCACTTCACCTCGGTTTCCTCTCCCATCTTTTGTCTATTTTCTCTTCGGGGCAGAGGCTGTCTATTCACAGCCGGAGCCTCCTGGTCATCAGAGGACACTTGGGGGTCATAACACAACCAGAGATTGAAGATTATGGAGGGACTTCATGGGGGTCTGATTTTTCTGTGCATATCCCTTTCCTCCAGCATTTCAATACGTCTGGACAGACTGGTACCTTGTGGTTCCATCCATCCTTCGCTGCCACTGGGGAAGAAAGAAGGAAATATTTGTTGCTAGTGAAGGAGAAAAGCAGAATGGCCACACCGGCATTCCCCTGCCACTTCTTCCTTAATTTTAGGAGGTGCCTGTGAAGCTTTCCGTCTTCCTTTGTCCACTCCTTCTGAAAAAGGAGAGTTTCAGATTGCAGGTGCTTCCTAGAGCAGGAAAGGGGTTGGTGCAAATTGTGGCATAGAAAATATGAGCAGCAAGCTGCCTCATCCACACTTAAAAAGTAAAAAAAAATAGGCATTTCCAAACTGTGGATTGTGCTGAAGTTATGTAGCCCTGTTCTGATGTTAGAATGGAAGGAAAGGAAAGGGCCATACAAAATCATAAAAATCCAGAGCTAGAAGGGACCTCAAGAGGTCTTCTAGTCCAGGCCCCTGAGGTGAGTCAGGTCCAAGTAAATTCTCAATCCTTTTTCATTTGCGGACCCCTAAAATCAGGACCAGCGCTAGGGTTTCTCGCGCCCTAGGCACATGGCCATTTCGCTGCCCCTTGCGCTGATCCCGCGGCTCCGGTGGAGCTGCAGCAGCTGCCGCAGGCATGCCTGTGGGCGGTCCACCGGAGCCGTGCAAGCAGCCGACCATCCACAGGCATGACTGCGGCAACTCCACCGGAGCCATGGACCAACGGACCCTCCACGGGAATGCCTGCGGCAGGTCAACCGGAGCCGTCTGCCGCCCCCCAAATAATCCTGGCGCCCTAGGCGATTGCATAGGCTGCCTAAATGGTAGCACCGGCCCTGCCTAAAATATTTCAAATGGAGGTTCAAACCCCTTTGGAAATCTATTGTCTGCATATATAGTTGAATTCTGTACAGTCAGTTTTCAATCTAAGTCTTCCATGGACGTCTTAGGCATAATCTGTGGTCCACGGACTCCCGGGGTCTGCAGACTAAGTACCACTGACCTAGACTATCCCTGGAAGGTGTTTGTTCAACCTGTTCTTAACCACCTCCGATGATGGGGATTCCACAGCCTCCCTTGGAAGCTGATTCTAGAGTTTAACTACCCAGATAGTTAGAAAATTTTCCCTAATATCTAACCTAAATTTCCCTTGCTGTAGGTTAAGCCCAGTACTTCTTGTCCAACCTTAAGTCGCCATGGAGAACAGCTGATCACAGTCCTGTTTATAACAGCCCTTAACATATCTGAAGACTCTTATCAGGTCCCTCCTCAGTCTTTTTTTTCTCAACACTGAACATGTCCAGTTTTTTTAATCTTTCCTGACACAGCAGATTTTCTAGATCTTTTATCATTTTTGTAGCTCTCCTTTGGACTCTCCAATTTGTCCATGTCTTTCCTAAAGTGTGGTGCACAAACCTGGACACAGTACTCCAGCGGAGGCCTCACCAGTACTGAGCAGAATGGGACAGTTACCTCCCATGTCTTACATACAAAACTCCTGTTTAATTATATTAGCCTTTTTTGTAACTGCATCACATTTAACTCATATTCAGTTTGTGATCCTTTTCAGCCGTACTAGCCAGTTATTCTTCATTTTGTAATTGTGTATTCCATTTTTCCCCTCCCTAAGTGAAGTATTTTGCACTTGTCATTATATACTCATATGTAATGGTGAAGGCAGTGTATTCTAGATATTTTTCAGATGTCTTTTTGCACTCTAATTAACAAGTCTCTCTGCAAAACTTCCAACTTGACAGGGATTTAGGGTAAATATTTCAGAAGTGCCAAAGTAATGTAGGAGCCTAAATCACATTTTCAAAAGCATCTTAAGCACTTTGGGGCCCAGATTTTCAAAGGTATTTAGGTACCTGAATATGCATATAGGTGCCTAGTGGGTTTTTCAAAAGCAGCTAGGCATGTGAGACATGTTTGAAAATCCCACTGGGAGCCTGTCTGCGGTCTTGGGTGTCTACATACCTTTGAAAATCTGCCCCCCAAAGTGCTTAAGACACTTTTGAAAATTGGACTTTGGTATCTATGTGACTTTGGCATTTTTGGAAATTTTACCCTAAGTCCCACTTTCAAAAGTGTCTTAAGTACTTTGAGGACCAGATGTTCAAAGGTATATAGACACTTTAAAAAAACCCACTAGGCATCTATCTGCATATTCAGGCACCTAAATACCTTTGAAAATCCAGCCCTTGATTTTCTAAGAGGACTCATACTTGAGATGTATATGACGAAGCCTGGTCCATTATAGATCTATGGATCTGTTGCATAGAATGAACTCAGAAAATTACTTTATGTAACTCTAACAAAGGAGTGGGGTGTAATTCTCCATATATGTACAGGTATATCTGTGCACATTGCTGGATAATATCCACACATCATAATCAACAAAACTGCATTTATTTCAGAGATTATCACGACTGTAGCATTTTATAACACCCTATATAGTAACATACTTGGAGTAAAATCCTGACTTCATTGACTTCAGAAAGCCCAGGATTTCATGCCTTGGTGTTTTAGGACCCAACCCCACCAGCTTAATTTGCTACATGTAGTACTATGCTGTGCAAGTAATCCCACCGATTTCAATGTCCTTAGTGTTTTCCTGGATCTGGAGTAGTAAAATTTATTTTAGGTAGAAATTCAATGATTTCTATGGCCTTGACAGTTTCACTGTATATCCACAACTCTTGGCATTTTAACTCTGATTTCCCCATGATTTTACCTGGAAAACTGCCATGACCAAACACTCAGCTAGGTCCAACATAAACAACAAAGGTAAGTTTTATAATGGTTTCAGATCACGAAGCCTTCAGGCTCAGGACTTTCCTTCACTCTAGTTTCCTAGAATTGAATCTAGTTCTTATCCACTTTTCATTAAGGTCTGGATTCTGCACAGAGTTCTGCATGACCACATGGGACACGGCTGTGTGAAGCAAAGTACAGATTTCGGCTCAGGATCCCATTACAAAAACATTCTAGAAATACTTTGAGCTGAAAACCTCTATGAAACACCCTCTCACAAGTAACAAATAGACTAATAAGCATATAGGGCAACATTTTGTAAAGTGACCAGTGATTTTGGGTGGCTCAATTTGTGGGTGAACAGTTTGAGACCTCTTAAAGAGGCCTGATTTTCCAAAAGTGATGAGCATCCGCACTCTGAAAACGAGGCCCACTGACGGAGTCTCAAATTGAGCATGCCATATTGGAGAGATCCATCATTGCTAATTACTTTTTAAAATGTAGGCCATAATCTCACTAAAATTATAATAAAAAGGGAAAAGGTACATTTCAGACAGTGTATTATAAAATGTATTTAAGTATGTCTGGTTTTGAGAAATAACAGAAATGCAGGGGAGTCGATGCACAGATTGTTCTTTTGGCTCTGAAAAAAATCTTTGTGCAGGGAATTCCACGGTTTCAAAAATAGCTGGTTCCCTAATTTGTGTCTTTTTAAAAATAATACATCACTTGTGCATTACATTTTATTGATGTTACTGTAAAATACACATTTGTTAGCATTCCTAATTGGGAAAGCACAGATGGCCGTGGCTTCTGTTAAAATGATATGCTCTTTAAAATAGCTGGCAACATTACAGAAAAGTATAGTCATTAAAATGACTGTCTGTGCGCCTTGTATGGGGCAGGCGTTTTGGTCTCTGGAACAGGTTGATGTCTTATTTTAAGGAAATAGGCCTCGATTTAATCCTTGTGCATAATAGTACTCGAGACAGTGGACTAAATTCTGAGCTCGTATGAATGGGTAGAACCTCACTGACTGTGTTTCGTTAGTGTGAATGGAAGACAAGCATCCAGGATGGACTGAACACTTATCTTCACATACAGCAGTGCAGCTGTGCCATTGTAGTGCTTTGGTAAAGACACGACTATGTCGATGGGAGAGCTTCTCCTGGCATAGTTAATCCACCTCCCCAAAAGGCAGAACCTATGTCAATGGGAAAAGTTCTCCTGTCAACATATCACTATCTGCCCCCGGGGTCAGGTCGGTATAACTACATCCCTCAGGGGTGTGGATTTTTCACACCCCAAATGACATAGTCATGCAGTGTAGACCTGGCCTCAGTCAGACTCGCATGCGTATTGTACATAAGTAGGGCTCTGGAGTTGATTATTTTGTTATTTAAATATGCCTTAGTACTTTGTTCCTTGCATACAGTACATACAGAACAAAGTATGGTAGTTTTGTTCCCCCCAAATGGTTACATAATAGCTAATGAGGACAAGATAAAAGGAGTTTCAGTCCAGGAGATCCTCTAAGCTTGGCCATTGGAATATCCCATCATGTCTCTACAATTGGGAAATCAAGTGTGTAATCATGATAGTTCATCATCTTCTGAACAGAAGGCAAGAAAAATCATTAAAAACTATCAAAATCAGGCTGCCATGTGTGACTGTATCACAAATGAGCAGCCGTGTACAGAGCAGTTACAATCTACTCACATAAGTCCAGATCCTCAAAGGGATTTAGGCACATAACTCCTGTCAAAGTCAATGGCAGTTAATCACCTAAATACCTTTGAGGATCAGGGCTGTAGTTGTTTCTTCTTACACTCACAACAAAATGGGGGAAATCTCTTTCTATTAAAATAAAAGACCAGACAGATGCAAAGTCTGCAGAGAGAGTACTCTGGGTCTGAGAAATTCCACAGGGCTTCATATGCACATCAAAACGCTTGCATTCCCCACTGCAGTTTCCTGTCCCCAAGTCTTGCTTGAATTGATGCATTTTTATGGTTGCCTCCACTGAACATTTCCTGGAGCAGATTTCAACCTCCAACTCTGAACGCCAATTCTGGCAGACATTCAAACACGATAAGAGGGTTCATATTTCAACAGCCTTCATCAGAGACAGGGACTTTATGATTTTTGTGAGCTAAACCTAGCATACTGACCAATATTATCTCATTATTTATTTGTGCTATAGAGTGATAGCGAAGCAATCAGTTGTCTCCATCTTATACTTAGATAGTAAGCCTCCTGGGGCAGGGACTGTTTTCTCTCCCCCCCACCCTGCGTTTGTTCAATACCAAGCTGTTCAGGACTAAAGGCTCCTAGGTGCTATGGTAGTACAAACAATTTTAATGAATCAGGGTCCATGACTTCTCCGCTGGAGAGTTTTTGAGAAAGAGCAAGGAGCTGAGTGAATGTGCACTTGCACATAGAGTTGTACCAGATTTTTTTTTGTCTTAAGATCATTTCCTAGTGTTTGTGCAGAAAGCTTGTGTGAATAGCAATGATAACAGTGAAGGGACAGAAAAAAATAGACTAGTGGGTTAGCAGTATACCCTGCTCCCCCAAGGACTAGTCTGCCAAGGCAGTACAAGCCAAATTCAGTGTTGCCAACTCTTGTGATTTTTATCAAAAGTCTCACAATATATAAGTGTTCGCAAGTTTCTGAATGTAACTCATTGACATCAGACTATGGGTTGGATATACACTAAAAAAGGTCTATTTTTCCATTTCTGGTTCAAATATGGCCAATGTTTCAGGAGAATAACTAAGACTAGAAGGATGATACTTTAAGAATCCTAGGAATTCCACTTTCCTTTCTCCCTCACAGCAAGCAATGCACTTTCCATGCCAAAATCAAGGAGTGCAGAGAAGTACAGCAGGCCACTTTGAAAGTACATCTCCAAGCTTGTATAGCAAGAGGGAGAGACCAGGCTGGGGGGAAGGCATGCAAACCGTGCCACCTCCCTTCCACCCCACTAACTACACTACTGCCACCTTGTTGCATTTCCTCTAATGGAAAAAAAATTGCTTTACAAGAATTTCTAATAACAGGGTTTCTCTTCAAGGGTTGGCAGCAGTGTCGAATGCGCTATAGGGAGTGTCGTGGTTGTAAACAAGACTCATTGTTTCACATAAAGTCTGATTTGTTGACACGTGTTTACTGTCTGTGGCTGGATTCAAGAACAGGGAATGGGAACAGTCAAGTGAACACTGGTGAAAAGGGCACTTCCTCAGAGCAGCCTGGTTTGATAGCTGCATTTTGGAGGGGGAAAGTGTTTAAATGCTGGGAGGCAGTGTGGGGAGGTGATAGGCAGGAACTTGGGAAGATGTTTTTCCTTGAACAATGACAGCCAGACAGTCTTCATCCACATGCTAGTGCTGTGTGATCCTGAGACCAGAGAGAGGCAGCGAATCTCTCTGGATTAAGCTGTGAGGCCCGGAGAATTACTTCTGCCTGCAATGGACTCCTGCTTTTAATATCAAACCAGCCAATTTTTGTGAAGTGAGATAAAGGCTGGCATGAAAGAGGGAGAATAGGAAGTGTTATACTGGGTACTGCTGACACTCTATCCAATTTAATAAAAGCCATTAATGCACATTTAACAAAAATTAGCAGCTGAGTAGTAGAATTTTGTGTAGTTTTTTGAAATTTCCTTCAGTGCAATGCATGTGCTATGTTACAAAGATTTGATTCTTATAAGACTTGCGAGTTTCACAGCATCGCTACGTGAGCTATATCCCACAGCTGCTAAAAATGTGTTGTTTTCAATGGAAGATTGCACTGAATTTGACAAGTTGTCACACACACACACAGTGGATCATCAGCTGTCATGACAAACTAGCACCAATACACTTGCAGTCAATCTTATAGTTAATGCTGTTAAGAAAAGAATAGAACTGCTTGTACAATGGGAATCTATCCATTGACTCCATCGGACTTTGGATCAGGCCTTTTTAGTCTCCTGGAAGGCAAATATTCAAATACTTAAAAAGGAGGCAAAGAAGCATTCACAGTCACATCTGCTTTTATTTTTTAATGACGGTGTTAAATTTTGTCTTGGGCAATAGCTGAGCCTCGTCGATTAGGCATAGGAGTGCAACTGTAGAACCCCCAGATTTAGAAAACTTGGCTATCTAATTTTTCAGTGTAGACAACTAACTGCTTGCACATTAGGAGCCCTGTAGCCTCCTTAATAAAATGACCTTTAAACATGAGCAGATTCCTTTTGAGCAGAGGGCTTAAATTCTCAAAGAGTATTTCCTGGAGCCCCCTGCAGGAGGCGATGGGGCTCGGGATATTAGTCCCATGGGTTTAAAAATATTTACCAGAGCTCCACTTCACACAGATTCAATTTAAGCCCTGATCAACAGCTTCCTTCCATGCTCACATGACAACTGAAAGACAGGAATGCAGTATAACCTATAACATAACTTATGCAATATTACTCCAGAGTTGAACTTTGTACACTGGTATATAGTCTGGGTACAGTCACTTACCCATAGGGAGAAGGCCCGGGATGTGTAAAACTAAGAGCCAATGGAAGGCACTTTATGCTTCTAGAGTGTCTCTTAATGAGTGTATTCACATCTATTTATATCTAACCGGTACTGCCACGTTGCTTCAACAAAATAAAATCTGAGGCCATCATCTTTATACATCATTAAGAGCCCTAAACTAAAATACTTTAGTTTTGGCTTTGCAGTTCACCTCAGAACGAAGGGAGCTGTGCCCAGAACCGCAGGATTTACCATACTGCATCAGACACTCGTCCATCTAGACAAGAAAGTACAATGGCTCGATTTCTGAAACATAACTGATGTTCCCAGCAGAATAAGCATGGCAGCACAGAGTGCTAACACAAATTAAAACAGGTTTGCAAATATTCCAAGGTGATCATTAAAATCTCTAACAAGGGGGATAGTAGGTGGGAGTGGGTGTGGACAAGGAAAATTCTTTCTCTTCTCCCCACCCTGCATCATTTAACTTTGTTAGCTGCTGCTACTGTCTTCCCTTCTGGGGTAATCAGCTGGCACAAATTACAACTGAAGTTCCACCTGTGTGTAAATTAAACACCACATGTAATTCCAGGTGATGGGGAGAGAGAAAAAACATGCAAAATGAAATGAAACCAGATGAACTCTTCAGTGATGTTAGCAAGTTTCCAAAGTACATGCATATGTTCTCTGTATCTTAGGGCATGTCTACACTAACAACTTAAGTCGACTTTAATTAAGTCAACATCCAGCCACAGTAATTAAGTTGGAAGTGCCTGTCCACACCACACTTCTTTTATCAGTGGAGTGCATCCTCACTAGCAGCACTTGCATCAATGCAGAGAGCAGTGCACCGTGGGTAGCTATCGCACAATGCAACTCGCCACATGGGGTTTTGGGAAGGGCTTGCCTTGTCTCATGGGACCAAAACATTCTTGCAGGGGAGGATTGGATACATGGCTTCAACATCGCATGATGAAGATTTCTCCCTCCTTCCCCTGATTTCAACTGCAACCCATAATATTTCACACTTTTTTTTTAAAAGACTGGCATAGCTTTGGGTATGCCATGTCCCAAGAAGTATGGACCCTGCTCAGTTGTGCACTATGGTTATGAGCATTACAAAAACCACACCCCTTATCCTATGGTATTTCCAGAGCCCCTGCGTGGAACATGGCAATGTCCTTCAAGCAGTCCAGCTGGAAGCCATAGAATGAAACAATTCCCAGTTGCTGCTGGTGGTCACGCAGCAGCTGAACACAGTGGAGTGCCATTTCTGGTCCCGAGAAACAAGCACTGACTGGTGGGACTGCATCATTATGCATGTTTGGGATGACGAGCGGTGGCTGCAGAACTTTTGTCATGCACAAGATGACTTTCCAGGAACAGTGTGCAGCGCTCTCCCCAGCCCTGCAGTGCAGCAGTACTAAAATAAGACCTGCTTTGACAGTGGAGAAGCAAGAGGCAATCACTGTGTGGAAGCTTGCAAGACCAGACTGCTACCAGTCAGTGGGGAATCAATTTGGAGTTGGTAAATCCACTGTGGAGGTTGTTGTGATTCAAGTGTGCAGGGCAATGAATTACCTTTTGCTAAGAAGGGTTGTGACTCTGGGCAATGTGCATGTGTTACTGGATGATTTTTTCATGATGGGGTTCCCTGACTGTGGTGAGGCGATAGATGGCATGCATATCCCAATCTTGGCACCAGACTACCTTGCCAAAGTGTACATAAACAGAAAGGGACACTTTTCAATGACGTTGCAAGCACTAGTGGATCACTGAGGCCATGCTACCGACATCAACATGGGATGGTCAGGGAAGGTGCATCACATACGTGCCTTTAGGAACACAGGTCTGTTCAGAAAGCTGCAAGCTGGGACTTTCTTTCCCAAATGCAAAATAACCATTGGTGACACTGAAATGCCAATAGTGATCCTGGGAGACTCAGCCTACCCTTACTTCCATGGCTCATGAAGCCAGACACTGGACACCTGGACAGCAACAAAGATTGGTTCAACAACAGGCTCAGCAAGTGAAGAATGGTGGTTGAATGTGCCTTTGGCCATTTAAAGGGTCACTGGCGTAGTTTGGTTACTAACTTAGACCTCAGTGAAAACAATATCCTCAGAGTTATAGCTGCCTGCAGTGTGACTCATAATATTTGTGAGGCAAAAGGAGAGACATTTCCACAGTGGTGGGAAGGCGGGTAGGTTATTTGCTAATGTTGAGCAGCCGCATACCAGAGCTATAAGAAGAACTGAATGTGAAGTACTGCGTCTCAGGGAGGCTTTTAAAATCTTGTAGCAAGGAAGCCTCACTCCCCACCGCGCCTAAGAGAGACAAGCCAGAACAGGCGCGGCAGTAGGCGGAGCCACCACTGCCTGTCCCCGCCCCCCGGAAGTCAAGGGGCGGGACAGGAAGTATAAAAGCCCGACCCCAGCACTCAGTTGGGAGGAGGCTGCCGAGGAGGACAGACGCTGGTACCCAAGCTCCTGCCCGGCCCAGCCTGCCCCGTGCTCGGTACCCAGAGGGGTGCTGGCCTGACCTGCCCCGTGCTCGGTACCCAGAGGAGCACTGGCCTGAGCTGCCCCGTGCACAGTACCTGGAGGAGCTGCCTGAGCTCCCCAATGCCAGGCATCTAAAGGAGCTGCCGGAGTTTCCCTGTGTCCGGCATCTAGAGGAGCTGCCCGAGGTTCCCCATGCCCGGTACACAGAGGAGTGGCCTGGACCTCCCAACGCCCGGTATCCTGAGGAACCTATGGTCTGGGACCCACCGGATGACGCCGGCGGATGGCAGGTAACCAGTGAGGGGGAGACTGGAAGTGGCCTGGGGTAGCCGACCCCAGTCCGGCTGTAGATATACCTGAGCCGATGTCAGTGTGTTGCGGCCAGGATCCCCACTGACTGCAGCGAAGTCTTGCCGCTGCTAGGGCCCTGGGCCGGGACGCAGTGGAGTGGGAGGGCCTGCGTCCCCCCGGCCACCCTTCCAAGGGTGGCAGACTCCCCCTCCCTCCTGGCTGAGGAGACCTTTTGTACCGGTTACATTGCTGTTCAGCCCCTGCTGAAAGGCCTGAGCCTGAACTGCTTACTGCGCCGCCCTGCCCAAGGGCCTGGGCTTATATACTGTGTTTAGGCCTGAGCTTGAACTGCTTGGCGCCCCGCCCTGCTCAGCTCCAGGGCCCGGCCTATAAACTCACTGATTGTTGCTCAGTGGGCCTGAGCTTATTGACTCTAGGAAGCCAGACTATTACTGCTCAGCCCTGCCTGAGGACCTGAGCTTATTGACTCTGGGAAGCCAGACTATTGTTGCTCAGCCCTGCCTGAGGGTGTGAGTCTATTGACTCTGGGAAGCCAGACTATTACTGCTCAGCCGGGCCTGAGCCTATTAACTCTGGGAAGTGCGACTATTGCCGTTCAGCCCTGCCTGAGGGCCTGAGCCTATTAACCCAGGGAAGCCCGACTATTGCTCCTCAGCCTTGCAGAGGAAGGCCCGAACTCCCCAGCGATTCGGCGTTGTTGCCTCAGCCCAAAAGCCAAGGGACTGGGCCAACAGCATGGGGCGAGCCGGTGTGGCTCCCCTCTGCCCTCAGGGAGGGTTGAGCCCCGGTCCCACCCCTCTACACACCTATTTCAGTAATGACCCACAATAATGTGCACTGCTTCTCTGCATTGTGCCTTCCCATAGTATAAACCTAGCTCTGACTGCTGGATTTTTCTTTCCAGCACATCCCCTTTGTTGCCTCAGTTTCCCTGTCTCCCCCCCACCCCATTTTAAATTAATAAAGATAATTTCATTCACAAGACTTGGACTTTTATTGCACAAACATACTGAAACTTAAAGATCACAAAAATAATTTAACCTTGGATACACGGTGGAAAAAATTGGGTAGGGAAAAACGTACCGTCTTTAAAAGCACAGTGGCCTCACCTGTCACATCATCATCGTATGTGTAACTTTTTATTCTTAGGACCCTCCCCCGGGTTTGAATGGAAGGGATATTGTATTTCCCCCCCTCACTTCCTGGAATGTTTGAGAGAGGGAGAGGGGGAATACGGCAATACTGGAATGCCATTCTTCAGGGGCTGCAGAGGGAGCCTAGCCTCCAGGTGTTTCTGCTGAAGGTCAGCCAGATGCCTCAACATGTCTTTTTGTCCCTTCAGAATCCCCAGCATCTCCTGCTGTGTGCCACGCTCACTGTTCTGGGCTGCTCTCCTGCTCACCATGTCCATGTCCGGTTTTTCAGAGAGAGAAATTCTCCACGCTCTCCGGTCGGTGTCTGTCCCAGAAGTGTTCATAATTTCTTTTTCACCTTCATCTTATCTGGGAGAACCTGCTCCGGGGTTACAAACAGCTCCTGTCTCTCCAGGAGAATGGATCCTCCGCTGGCCTGTCTCCCATTCTCCTCCCCCTCTTTCTCATCCGAGACCTCCTCCTCGGTGATGCCTGCAGTGGCGGGCCGGCTCCAGGCACCAGTGAAGAGAGCAGGCGCCTGGGGCGGCCAATAGAAAGGGGCAACAGTCCGTCCATTGTTCGGGCAGCATGTCCAGGTTGGCGGTGGCGGCACTTCGGCGGCAGCCCAATTGGTCCACTTCAGTCTTCAGTGGCAATTCGGTGGCAAGGCCTTCACTCCCTGTCTTCCTCTTCGGCAGCACTTCAGTGGCAGCTCAATTGGGTTTTTCTTTTTTCTTTTTTTTTCTTCCACCGCTTAGGCGGCAAAAAAGCTGGAGCTGGACCAGGAATCCGGCTCTTCAGAGGTATCCAGGCTGTTCTGTGGGGTCACCCTGAGAATCATGCATAGCTCCTTGTAGAAGTGGCGTGTGTGCTGTGCTACATCAGAGTGACTGTTTGCTTCCCTTGCCTTACCTGCCACAGTTCCCTGATTTTCACGCAGCACTGCTGCATGTCCCTGGTACAGCCCTTCTCCACCATGCCCTGCACGATCTGCTCAGAGATGTCTATGTTTCTATGGCTGGATCGGAGCTGTGCCTGCACAGCCTCTTTTCCTGACAGACCAAGAAGATCCACCACCTCCCAGGTACTCCAGGCTGGAGTGTGCTTGGTGCATGGAGCCACCACGATCAACTGGGCAGACGAGCTCTCCACACTGAAAAAAACAGGAAATGGAAATTCAAAAGTTCCTGATCCTTTAACGGGGAGGGGCTGTTTCCTGCATACCTGGCTGCTGTGCAGCAGAGATGAAAATGTTTACCAGAAAGGTCACAGAGAGCATTGTGGGACACCTTCTGGAGGCCAGTTAAGTTGACATAAGCAAAACAGTGTCTACACTGCATCTACATCAACCTAACAACATTGAATTAAGCACTATGCCTCTCGCTGAGATGGAGTAATTAAGTCGACGTAGCAGCCAAATTACGTCGCAGAAGGGACCTGGTAGTATAGACACATTCATTATTAGGTTGACATAAGGCGGCTTACATTGACCTAACAGTGTAGTATAGACCAGGCCTTAGTGTCTGTGATGAGAAGGGAATGCGGGACAGACCTATTACAGAAGAACATAAAATTCCTAAGTATGCATTACTGAAGGACCTGTTCAAAATGTTCTTTAAAAACCTACAAAATCTTGTCAAATGTAAAGACTTTCTTTTTGTTTGGAATGGAAGGTCAGATTCTCTGCACTGGCTCTGGCAGCACGAAAGAACTAGGATCTGGTCACAGCTGCCTGGTTGAGAAATTCCTCAGCAGAAGGCAAAGGGACCCATCCACTGACATACACATGGCAGAACCAGTTTCTTTGCCAATCGCTGCCCCCTTAATGTAGGGGGCAAACTAGGGGCAGAGCCACAGGCACCAACTTTCTCCGGCGCTGTTGGGTGCCCAACCCTCCTTGCCCTTTTCCCCACCCCTGGCCCCACTCCGACTCCACCCCATCCCCACCCCCATTCCAACCCCATCCCCAAAGTCCCCACCCTAACTCTGCCCCGGCCCTGCCTCTTCCCCCAGCGCGCCGCGTTCCCCCTCCTTCCTCCCTGCCATGCAAATCAGCTGTTTTGTGGCACAAGCACGGGGAGGGAGGGAGGAGAAGCAGGATGTGACGGCATGCTTGCTGAGGAGGCGGAGGTGGAGGTAAGCTGGAGCGGCGGGGTGGGGCCACGGGGAGCTGCCGGTGAGTGCTAAGCACCCACCAATTTTTTTCCATGAGTGCTCCAGCCCCACAGCACCCACAGAGTCAGTGCCTATGGGCAGAGCAAAGCACAGCCAATTCTGATAATTCATAACTGTCATAGGGTTCCCTAGGGAGAGCAGCTAGTTTTCATAAATTAGAGCAGCCCCAAGGCTGCTCTAATTTACATGAGTTCAGGGGCAATTTGAGAATCAGGACCATAATCAGGGAACCTTAACCAGTTCCCTGAGAGCTCTCTCCCCCTTTTATGCATCTCTGAGCAGGAAAGAAGCTAAACCTACGCATGTATTTTCTAACTACTTGTCATCTTGTGGCAATCAAAATAATCTCAGACTAACAAATGATTTGTCTGGAGAAGTGCATCTTGATTTGAATCCCCAGATGATGCTCTGTAATTGACCAGCTTTTACTCTGAGTTCTTCTGCCATTTTTCTCTCTCCCCCACCCCTCACATATACCTTTGTGTCTTGGGCTACACTTCAGAGTGGAACCTAAATGAGTCTCTTTCCCTCACACTATCATAACATCAAATGAAATGTCAACTTTAAAAGCTGCATACGGTGTTTGAGTGAGATGACTGAAACATACTGCTGTACTCTGCTACGCAGGCCTTCATCAGCTGCTGCTCGTTGCATATCTGTACATGCTCTACTACTTTTCACTATTAACATTTGCATGTTCCTTTCAAGCTTTGCCTGTATTCAGAACTGCACAGTTACAAACTGCACCAGCAGAATTGAACTGGTGACAATGGTGTAGTGCTTCCAAACTGCCCACCCTGTTTCAGATGCAGACAATGGACCACATCTGCCCAGCATGCTGTCTGCAAGCATTGCAGAGCCTGTACATTCTTGCACATATTCCACAAACCCCAGCAGTTCTCTCTAGAGCAGGCCATGTCTGTGGCCCACATGGTGTATCTGGATCTGCTCACGCTGTTTGGTTTGGTCCAATGGATTTTTCAGAAACGTTTGGTCCTGCACAAACACTTATATGTGATGGAGGTAGAGCCTATGCCCTGCTGCAGCCTGATGCTTACAGATGCCATGGGGGCATCACCAAGCTATTGGCAGACAGACAGACATATTATTCCATGGTGCTCATGCTTGAAGATTTAGGAAGCTTGAATCTGTTTGGGTTCCTCCTAGAAACATTATTAACAATGCTGGATTTAAATTATTTCTGTATGTCTGTCTCTGCTGCTCTGTGGTTTGTATGAGGGGGAAAATGGACTGGGCAGAGCTGAGAGCAGCTGACTGCTTCAGATGCTGTCAGACTGGCCAGCAGCTGGTAAAGGAATAGCTTGAGAGGTGATAGTGCCAGGAGCTCTGAACTGTCACCAAGGCAATGGCAGGACCACAGTGGGAACTTCAGCGAGAGAACTGATTGCCCCATTACAGCTGCAACACTTGTGTTCCTGGCCCTTTTAGCGCCATAAAGGCACTGAGTGATCCCCTGCAGGTTGCAACAGTAGTGAGCCTTGACATGTTCCTTATTGCAAGGAGGTTTGTGCATGGATGCAAAATGTGCTACAGGTATGTAAGAGGCTTGCAAAGCCAAAATACTATGGTGTGGACAAGGCTTCAGAATGAATGGTGCTCTGGAGTGGGGCTTAATGCAAACATGCTCCTTCACCTAGCTGTGTTTAAGTGAACTGATCTCAGAAGGAGCTAGTACAATTACGTGCTTAACTCCTATAGACTCCTTTGAAAATGTAAACCTACATGTCCAGAGATCACATTTAATTCCTTGTAAGCAATGCATTGTCTTTTTTCTTTGTTTCTCACTCCTTGTTTTCAGTTTATTTCTCTTTCTGTCTCTTGCTGTCCTGCCATCCTCACTGATAATCCACTCCTTTATCCTCCTAAAACACAAATGTCCAGAAAGCAGTTTATGCATTGTCACCTGGGGTCCTGCTACTTGAGCAATTCTGCAGTAGAGGCTAAAGTACTCAGATTACTGTCCCTCCTGATGGAGTTCTCAAAGCAACATGTGTTAGAGTCTAAAGTGTACGGATGAAGCCACTGCTTAAGAAGGTTTGGTGTTTTTTGCTAACCACAAATGCAACGGGAAAGAAACTAATTGGATACAGTTAGCATTGCAAGCTAACAGGTGTGAAATAACATATGTGGGAGATCAACATCCTCTTTACCATAGCAGCTTTGTGGTGGTTTCAGAAATACTAGACACTAACTTAATTTTTACCCTTTGTGCTCTCACAAAAGGCCTTCACCAATATTCACTGCAGCCTCTTTCCCCGCCCCCACCCCGCACAGCTTAAACAATGCTAAATTCAACAAAAGTTAAACAGTTAAGACTTAGAGGCACAATCCAATCCTGTAGCTCATTTAAAAATTGCTCCGAGGTTTGTTTTAAAATACATCTTTCAGTCATTTGGGGGTGGTGAGGGAAACCCCCAGATTCTAACATATTAGAAATGCTAATGATTCAGCTGGTCAAAATTTTCCATAATATATCATCAGGACTGGCTCTGGCTTTTTTGCCGCCCCAAGCAAAAAAAACCAAAACCTGAAGGGCGGCTGGAGCGGCGAATCAAAAAAAACCCTGCAGGGTGGCCAGAGTCAGGGTGCAGTGTGACTCCCTGCACTGCAGACTTTCCCCAGGAAATGGAGTGCACGCCCCGGCTAGCAGAGGGGAGGGGGAGGGAGCAGGGAAGAGAGAGAGAAGGGGGGTGGCCAGGGCTTCCTTTAGCCAGGGCACTCACCACTCAGCCCCTCCCATCGCGCTGCCTGCTGGGACAGCTCTGCGCCACTCCTGGGCAGCTCTGCAGCTCCTGCCACTTTGAGTGGCATGGTAAGGGGGTGGGGCTGCGAGCTCCAGCAGGCTGCGCAGCATCCATACACACTGCCCAAAGCAGCATGGTAAGGGGGCTGGGCCAGGACTGGGGGGAGGGGTTGGATAAGGAGCAGGGAGTGCTTGGTGGGGGCAGAGGTTCTAGGGGGGCAGTCAAGGGATGAGGAACGGGGTGGGTTGGGTAGGCGTGGGAGTTCTGGGGTGGTGGTAGATGGGGTAAGGGCAGTCAGGGGACAGGGAGCAGGACGAGTTGGGTAAGGGGTCCTGGGGAGCAGTTAGGTTGGGGGGGTCTCGGGGGGGCTGTTTAGGGGACAAGGAGCAGGGGGGGTTGATGGGTTGCTGGTTCTGAGGGGGACAGTCAGGGGCAGGATGTGGGTGGGGGTCAGATGTGGGGGGACAGGCAGTTTTGGGAGGCACGTGGAGCTTGTACTCACTGGGCGGTTCCCTATCAGGTCTTCGGCGGCACTTTGACGGTGGGTCCTTCACTACTCTGGGTCTTTGGTGGCACTGAAGGACCCGCTGATGACATGCCGCTGAAGACCCGGAGCGAGTGAAGGAGCCGCCGCTGAAGTGCCGCTGAAGACCCGGTAGGAAACCGATTCTTAAGATTTTTCATCTCATCACTATGCAAGAGGCGTAGGGCTTAGTTCGATTTTCGTGGCCTGACTGCAAGGTAGTGCAGACACAGAATTGTGTAATTTGACTTAATTAGCCTCCAGGTGGTGTCCCACAGTGCTCATCTGTGACCGCTCTGGAGATCATTCTTAACTCTGCTGCACTGCAGCCAGATACACAGGAAACAGCCCCTCCCCTGCTAAAGACCTGGGAACTTTTAATTTCCCATTTCCTGTTTGATCAGCATTGGGAGTATGCCAGCTTGAGCCCAGCTGAGACTACACACCCCAAACATGCTCTGGCCTGGTCTGCACAGGAGGTGGTGGATCTCATCGCTGTGCAGGGAGAAATGTCTGTGCAAGCAGAAATCCGATCCAGCAGAAGAAAGGCCGACATCTATGCAAAGATTGCTTGTAGAATGGGGGAGAAGGGCTAAACGGGGGACACACAGCAGTGCCGTGTGAAAATAAAAGAACTTCACCAAGCATACCAGTAGGCAAGGGAGGCAAACAGTCGTTCTGGTGCTGAACCCTACACATACTGGTTCTACAAAGAGCTGCATGCAGTTCTCAGGGGTGACCCTACCAGCACCCCCACAAGCAATATGGACACCTCAAAGGTGTGTGAGGCTAGGGGCAACAAGAAGAACGATATGGTAAATGAGGAGGAGGAGGAGGAGAATGGGAGACAGACAAATGGTGGATCCATTCTCCCCGAGAGTCAGGAAATATTTTTAATCCTGGAGTCCTGGGGGTTGTAAGACATCACGGTGGCCGA
This sequence comes from Chelonoidis abingdonii, assembly GCF_003597395.2. Lineage (NCBI taxonomy): Eukaryota > Metazoa > Chordata > Testudines > Testudinidae > Chelonoidis > Chelonoidis abingdonii. The sequence goes on from NC_133778.1 coordinate 12,570,547, forward strand.
CCGTGATGCTGGGGAAGGCACCTCTGGTAAGTATAAAATTACAGTGAAAGTCCAATTAAACTTTACCAGGCACACACATTTGGTAGTACTGCATGTTTACTATGAAGAAAAATTGAGGTGCTGTGGTTCTCTGCTCATAAGAGGCCGCTCCAGGTATGCAGAGGGTAACCCCCCGGAAAAGACTGTTTATGTGGACTGAGATAGCCCAGGAATCCTCCATTGATATCTCTAGGAAACTTTCATGGAGGTACTCTGCAGTCCTTTGCAAAAGGTTTCTGGGCAGGGCAGTCTTATTTTTTCCACTATGGTAGGACACTTTCCCATGCAACTCCTGGATTAAGTCTGCTGGCATCATTGCAGTACACAGCATAGCAGCATAAGACCTGGGTCTATACCCAGTTTCTTGCAGCATTTCCTTCCTTTCCATCTCTGTTACCCTCAGGAGACTGATATCACATAGGGTCGCCTAGGAGAAATGGGGGAAGTTCTCATTAAAAGTGATCTTATATGGGGAAAAAAGGGCATGTAGACCCACATCACTGTCCCCCCACATTCTGGATCGCCAAACCACATGGCGCTAACATGCCTTTACTGTGCTTGGCGTGGGTTGGCAAGTAGTTTAAAATAACTGATAGGGGACTTGGGCCTCACATGAGAGATTTCACAGTTTGGGAGTGAACACATTCTTCTCCGTCCTGTTCGTGGTGCTATTTTTATGAAAACGGTCTTGCTATGGAAACATTTGATTCATGCACAATGGCTCCTTAATTTTTTTCCCCCTGACTGACAGCTGGAAATGTGTCCTTCAGCAGGTCATCGACACCTGAAAGCAGGTTTTCGGTGATTAGAAGGCAGAGAAAGAGAATGCAGGAGAACATGTTCACTGAGATAATGAACACTTCCAGGACAGCTGACACAGAGCTGAGAGCATGGAGGATTTCACTGTCTGAGAAGTTAGACATGGACATGGAGAGTAGGAAAGCTTCCAATGAGCGAGAGTGTGTGACGCAGGATGAGATGCTTCGGATTATGAGGAACCAAGCAGACATGTTGGGGCATCTGGCTGAACTGCAGGAACAGAAGCAGGAGGGTAGAGTCCCTCTGCAGACCCTGGTGGACGGCCAGCCAGCATTGCCTGGTGCACAATCACCATCCCCGAAGCGTTCCATGAAGCGTGGGCGAAAAGTCCATTATCCCTTTCACTTAACTCAGAGTGTGTGTGTGTGTGTGTGTGTGTGTGTGTGTGTGTGTGTGTGTGTGTGTGTGTGTGTGTGTGTGTACAAGGAACAGAAGGTCCTGCTCCAATGCATATGGTCATGGTAAAACCTGACTTGTGTCTGTGTGTGTGTGTGTGTGTGTGTGTGTGTGTGTGTGTGTGTGTGTACAAGGAACAGAAGGTGCCCATTCACAGACCTTTGATGAAATGTTTCTCCCATTCCAACTTTACAACCCCTTTTCCCCAAGGTTATCTTTTCTTTCTGATCTCCCTCTTTACTTATGTTTGTTAAATAAAGTAAATGGATTTGAGAAATAAATGTTCTTTATTGAGTAGAAGCCAGGGGCTTGGGTGTGGGGTTGGCTTTACAGGGACAGTGATACAGGTCAGGTGAAGGTTTGGGAAAGCACAATGCAGACAAGCAGCTCACGTTACTATGACTTATTATTGAAACAGTTCTTGAAAGCCTTGCGGATACGCAGCGCCCCTTGCTGTGCTCTTCTTATTGCCCTGGTGTCTGCTCAAAAATGCAATCCATCTCAACCACCCACCCCTGCAGAAGATTTCCCCCCTTTTTTCACAGATATTATGGAGCACACAGCAAGCAGCTATAACCATGGGGCTGTTGTCCTCACTAAGGTCCAACCTTCTTAGTAGACTTCTCCAGCGCCCTTTCAAACAACCAAAGGCACATTCAACCACCATTCTGCACTTGACGAGTCTATAGTTGAACCTTTCCTTACTGCTGTCCAGACGGCTGGTGTATGGCTTCATGAGCCACGGGAGCAAGGGGTAGGCTGGGTCCCCCAGGATAATTATAGGCATCTCAACGTTGTCAATGATAATTTTGTGGTCTGGAAAGAAAGTCCCGGATTGCAGCTTTTTGAACAGACCTGAGTTCCTAAAGATGCACGTATCATGAACCTTTCCCAGCCATCCTATGTTGATGTTGGTGAAAGGCTTCTGTGATCCACCAGTGCTTGAAACGCCATTGAAAAGTATCCCTTTCGGTTTATGTACTCTTTGACAAGGTGGTCTGCAACAATGTTTTAGTCCCATGAAGCATTGCACAAACTTCCCAAAACACACTGTGGCAAGTTGCACTTTGGGATAACTACCCATGATGCACTGCTTTGTGCATCAATGTAGACGCTGCTAGTGAGGATGCACTCCATCGAGACAATGAGCATGGTGTGGCCACGCACAATCGACTTCATTGATTCGGGGGCTCGAGGTCGAATTAGATAAAGTCAATTTAATTTTATAATGTAGCCAAGCCCTCAGATTTGTTTGGGCTGTCAGCGAATGAACCCCGAATCTAACATATGAGAAGCATAAGCCTACACCATAATGGTGTATTATAGCAGCCAGGCATTCCTGGTTTGGACGCAGCTTATATTGGCAAAACAGCACTTTTGGTTGTATAGATTTTTTTGCTATACAAACAATAGTGCAGCATTGTTGGTATAACTGCATCTACTTAAGGGGCTTTTGCTAGCAGCTCTGTGTCAGTCAGGTACCACAGCTCTTCATGCCCCTGACTGACGTACCTGTGCCAGGAAAGGTTTGTAGTGTAGATGTGTCCTAACTTCTATAGCTGGAAGCGGTAGCAAACACAAACCTCTTTTGCGAACCAGTTGCTAAACGGGGATGCCAACCCATCTTCCTTCAGTATTACAAGGGCTGGGTATGAAAAGCAGTGTGTGTATGTGTGTGTGATTAGTAGATCTAAACATCAGCATCTAGTGGTATATAGGAACAATGTCATCGGTTGCATTGTTCATAAACTTGTAGGTTCAATAAAGCTGTTGTTATACACAGTAAATGGCTTCCTGATTGCAACTCTTAATACTTAGTTTCTCATTGTATTACCTATTGTCTCTCATCCTATGTTCTTTCCCCTTACGCTTCTCCCATTCTGGTTCCTTGCCAGCCCCCCTTCCTGTGTTGGTTTATCTCACTCTTGCTTGGAGCCAGGAGGAGCATTTTTTGAAGGGGAGCAGAAACTAGGAAGTGGAGGGGGCATGTATGTGGGAGGTGGGGCAGGAGGCAGAGTTAAAACTCCCTCTGCATTTCCCACTGCACAACTCTGAACTCTTCTCCTTCCCACCCTCCTTCCTTTTCACACTCTCCAGTTGCTCCATCCCTTGTCTGCAGAAGTGTAGGGATTCAATTGCAGCAAGTTAGCCTGTTGCCTGTTGTTAATGATGCTAGTCCAGGAGTCGGCAACCTTTCAGAAGTGTAGTGCCAAGTCTTCATTTATTCACTCTAATTTAAGGTTTCGCGTGCCAGTCACACATTTTAACATTTTTAGAAGGTCTCTTTCTGTAAGTCTATCATATAGAACTAAACTATTGTTGTGTGTAAAGTAAATAAGGTTTTTAAAATGTTTAAGAAGCTTCCTTTAAAATTAAATTAAAATGCAGAGCCCCCCCGGACCGGTGGCCAGGACCTGGGCAGTGTGAGTGCCACTGGAAATCAGCTCGTGTGCTGTCTTTGGCACGCGTGCCATAGGTTGCCTACCCCTGCATTAGTCTATGATTAAATGCCTCTGTAGTATATCCCAGGCCAATTCACTTTCTGAACAAAATTGGACTCTTAAAATGTCATAGGTGGGGTTTAGGTAAGTTTTACAGCTGCAGTTAGTACATTTTTTGCAATGTTGTAATTTTTATAGAAAGCAAAGCTGGGACTTGGATTGCATTAAAATGGTGCTTCTTTCACATCTGCTAGAAGAAAAAAATGAAGTCATCTTTACTTGGGGAATGTAAAGGTATTAAAACAACCTTCCTCTGATCTTTGAAATCTTATTACTTCTGCATCCAGTTAGAACTTCAAGATGAGCCAAGTGCAATTTTATAGCCCTGATTTTGTTGATCCTTTGAAACAATACCAGCCTCTCTTTGAGAAATGATTTAAATGATGGCAGTTTTTGTTGTTCTTTTTTTGTAATGAAAGGACCACATTAATTCTGCACCCAGGCACTCACTGTAAATCTCTTCTTATGATTGTTAGCCTGTGGCAAAATATACTAGTATAGTTTCACCATGATAATGCACAAAAAAAAGAAATACCAGCAGGTAATTAATGCAATGACAATAGAAGTCTATCTGTGTAGAGTTTCCTTCACATCCTTTATGCTGTCGATGTCTAAGGACCACACTGTGTCTTTTTGTGACATTAATTCTAGTTACAATGGTGGTTTTTTGAAGAGTTATTGCAGCAAATATTATGGACAAACTTTGTAGATATAAGATTTTATTCATCCTCTGACACTACAGATAATGAAGTTTTATCAACTCCCTTTTATTACAGTGATCTAACAAAATGTATCCTGTAATAGGATCATAAACATTTAATGAAACTCAGTGCTGTATTGAATTTTAAAAAAGGAGAAAAAAAGAGATTTTTAGAGTGGACAAGTAGATCACAGAAAACAGAAATCAAAGTAACTCATGCATCATGAGTTCAGAACCCCCGAGTACAATATCATATGCTAATTTATGATAGGGCATCATGATTTATTGCATCCAGTCCTTCACTTTATTACTCAGTTATTCACAAGCCATAAACTGTATTAAGGATCTAGCTTAAAAAGATGAAGGAAGTGCAAGAAGTTAAAAGTAGAACTTCAAGGGAGTTTTTTCTACTTTTCACACGTCTGTGAATCCCATGAGTGTCAACAAGTGGTTTACCTCCCTAGAGGCCAAAACTAGAGCCCTTAAATCATTGCTTTCCTGAATGTGCCTATTGCAGAGGTGGTTGAACATGAGATGATTCCACAGACAGCATCAATTGCAGCAGTGTCTTGGCAAAAAAGATGAACCCTTGAGTTTTCTGACAAATGTTGAAGCCAGTCTCCATAATTTTGCTACATGTGCTAGGTTATTCAAACTAAGGCCTTGATTATGCAAAGACTTTTGCCCATGCTTAGCTATACAGGCTGTGAGTGGCCCTGTTGATGCTCCCAATCAGGGCCGGCTTTAGGCCTATTCCACCAATTCCCCCGAATCGGGCTCCACGCCTAAGAGGGCCCCCTGTCCAGTGAGAATCCCTTTTCTGGCTAGAGGCGCCTTTTCAATTTTTACTCACCTGGTGGCGTGCTGGGACTTCCGCGACACTTCGGCGGCGGGTCCTTCACTTGCTCTGGATCTTCGGCGGCACTTCGGCGGTGGGTCCTTCAGTGCCGCTGAAGACCTGGAGTGAGTGAAGGACCCGCCGCCGAAGTGTTGCCAAAGACGTGGAACACCGCCCAGTGAGTACAAGCCCCACGTGTTTTTTTACGTGTTGTTTCTTTTTCAGTCATCCCTGCCGGGGTCCCATCGAAACTGTTTGAATTGGGCCCCGCACCTCCTAAAGCTGGCCCTACTCCCAATGCATAAAGTATTGCCTGATTGTGAGTCTTGGCAGGATGCGGGGGGAAGGGGGGCTATGTACCTGGATTAATGAAAAATAAACATGTAATGCACAAAAGCTACTTCCCTCCCCCTCCACTTTTTTCTCTTCAGATGCTGAATTGACTTCAAGTGCTGAAATGACAGCAAAGGAAGCCGATGTCTTTTGCATATCCACAGAACAACTACTATTTAGGTCAGAGGTGGCCAACCTCTGGCTCCAGAAGTTAATATGCGGCTCCTTGTATAGGCACCGACTCCTGAGCTGGAGCTACAGGAGCCAACTTTCTAATGTGCCAGGGGGTGCTCATTGCTTAACCCCTGGCTCTGCCCCAGGCCCTGCCCCTAGTCCACCCCTTCCTGGCCCCTCCCCTGAGCCTGCCATGCCCTCTCTCCTCCCCTCCCCACACAGAGCCTCCTGTATACCACAAAACAGCTGATCAGGAGGTGCGGGGAGGGATGGGGAGGCGCTGATCAGCAGGGCTGCCGGTGGGCGGGAGGCACTGGGAATTGGGGTGGGGTGCTGATGCAGGGCTGCTGAGGTATTACTGTGGCTTTTTGGCCATATACATCAGTAAATTCTGGCTCCTTCTCAGGCTCAGGTTGGCCATGCCTGACTTAGGCAGTATGCCAGTGCAGGCTTTGCTATTCTGTCCTGTTAATGTGTTTCAGTGATGACCTGGAGAAACCACCTCCATGAGAGAAAGGATGGTTTGTTTGGGTCCCGAATCAGCAAAGCACCTCTGCATGTGCTTAAGTCCCATTGGCTTCACTGAGGTTTTAGCATGTGCTTGAAGTACTGTCCTGAAGAGGGCTGTGTGCCTGAATCAGAGCCTCAGGCCTTAACCTCTCTGAAGATACTTGAAACTAATGTCCAGTAGTGAGGATTTGGGCTGTAAGGACTCACTGAGTCTCTGCATCTCAGTGCCATGTTAAATTTGTGTGAGCTCCTGCATCTAAAGGAATCCAGAGCACAAAGTATGAATGCTCTGAAAAGAGCTGTATGGTCATTGAAGTAAATATAGCTGCACCCATGCAGATAGATGAGGATCTGTCGCTACAGTTCTTTTATTTAGACTGCAGAAGAGAAGAGTGAGGGGGGGATTTGATAGCAGCCTTCAACTACCTGAAGGGGGTTCCAAAGAGGATGGAGCTCATCTGTTCTCAGTGGTGGCAGATGACAGAACAAGGAGCAATGGTCTCAAGTTGCAGTGGGGGAGGTCTAGGTTGGATATTAGGAAAAAAATTTTCACTAGGAGGGTGGTGAAGCATTGGAATGGGTTACCTAGGGAGGTGGTGGAATCTCCATGTTTAGATGTTTTTAAGGCCAGGCTTGACAAAGCCCTGGCTGGGATGATTTAGTTGGGGTTGTCCTGCTTTGAGCAGGGGATTGGACTAGTCAACCTCCTGAGGTCTCTTCCAACCCTAATCTTCTCTGATTCTATTAATGATATGGAGAGCTAGAGGCCAGAGTAGTTTATAGGGATGGAGTGCCAAGGTCTCTGAAGACATGGCAATGGGATAGGCCTCCTTCACTGAGCTGATCTAAGCGCTGTGTTTCATTTGGACCTGTTCTTATTTTGGCTTCACTGAATCCATACATTTAACCTCCATATTCTTAAATTTTGTCCATCACTGTTTAAAATTCTGTGTACTGTATAATATCCTCATTACCTCCCTTCCTGTTCAGAAAAGCACCTAGGCACCTGCTTAAATTCCCACCGACTTCAGTAGGATTTAAGCGTGTCTTTAAAGTTAAGCATATATTTAAGTGCTTTGCTGAATTCAGGCCCTAATCTTTATCATTGTTGTGACGCTCTAGGGTTTATAACCTTTGTTGATTAAAATGGTCTATTCTATGGATAGCTTTCATCACATACTTTAAAAAAGAAAGTTTGCATGGGGCGTTAATTACTTTACTACCATAAAAGGCATGAATTACAGTCTAACTGACTTTCCCTGTTGCATTTCAAAGAGCAGATGTATGTTATTATTGCACATCAGTTAAGCCGAGCCTGGGCAGTTCCAGTAGGAAAAACTGATAACAGACATCTAAATTACCTGACTCTCACCACAGAAAAAGAAAAGATAAAGTGTGGTGGAAAGTGTTTTGTTTTTCTTAAAAATAATTACATGCCTCCCCCCTACTCTAAACCTTTCAGTGGGAAAAGTTTTTTTACACTGTAGAACACTGCAACCAGCCCACACAAGACATAATTCTGCTTTGCTTACAGAAGAAGTATATGCACAGTTACTGTGATGTAATTTCTTGTCAGAGGGTTTTATAAGGACACATTCATGAATATGCTCAGATACTATGGTGAAGGGAGGGAGGGGACATATAATACTCTGGATTGACTGATCTTTTATTGACAAAAGGCCAAGTAAAGACAAATGGTGCAATCATCAGTTACTGAATTAATGTAAGGTAAAATATTGACCTCAGTGAAGTTGAAGGCAAAACTCCCATTTACATCAGTGTGGGTCAAGATTTCACCTGTATATATTATGGCCCAGATCTTCAAAGGTATTTAGGCCACATATCTCTAGTGGGTGATATTCATCCATATCTAACCTCTGACCTTTTTTCTGTTCTTTCAACAAGTTTACAGCCTTTGGACTTCTGTAAGGCAAAACTGTAAAGATTTGAACCAGGACTCCTGTGTGTCTCATGCAAAAAAAGTTACAGGAGAATTTACTATATTCTTTACAAATTTCTAGAGACTTGTCTAACAGAAGGGGAAATCTCAAAACCATATTAAACAATTTGCTATCCTGCCTTGAAAAATGCACATTTTGCAGAAGAGCCTAACAGGGCCTGTCAACAATTCTCCAGGGCAAGCCTCTTGGTAAAGCGCAAGGTACAGCACACATCTGAGAAGTGGCTGAGCCATCCAAGCTATTGTAACTATGGCCTTCACCATACCATAGGAAGCTTGTGACATAATGCCTCCTCGTGGGCATATTATGGGCCAAGGTGCTGTGTCATGTTTGTTTTTACCACTGGCAAATGCACAAGAGGCCATAAAATTCTGTAGTTCTTACTGCTCTTTCTTGAGAGAGGCTATAGCAAGTTACATGATCCTTGGTTTATATTTGATATACAATATTGCAGGCAAATTGTCCAATGTAGTCTATGATTTTGGCCTTCCAACAGAACTATAAATGTGCTTTAGATAATATTAGTCCCACTTGTAACTGGTAAAGAATCATGGAAAATTGCTTTCCTCTAACATTAAACAAAGGACTTTATTAGAATAAGGGAAACAAAATTCTCCCTTAAGCTACTTTGTGTCTTTCTTCTCTCTCTGATTCACTATTGATCTTTCTTCTCTCTCTGATTCACTATTGATCTTTGTGTAGAACAGGGGTGGCCAAATTTACTGACCCTCCGAGCTGCACACAACAATCTTCAGAAGTTCGAGAGCTGGAGCACACCTGCTGGGAGCTGGAGCTTGGAGCTTCAGCCTGACATAGAGTGACTAGATGTCCTGATTTTATAGGGACAGTCCCGATTTTTGGGTCTTTTTCTTATATAGGCTCCTATTACCCCCCACTCCCGTCCCAGTTTTTCACATTTGTTGTCTGGTCACTCTAGCCCCACACCTGCTGAAGCCCTGATCCCCGGCAGGTGCACCCAGCAGGGCTGAAGCCCCAAGACCTTCCTTCCCACTGGACAGAAGCTCCTACCTCATTGCAAGCCAGAGGTCTCAACCTCCCTCCCCACGTCTGGTAGGTGGAGAATGGAGGGAGGTGAGGTGGGGCCTGCAAACCGCACTTTAATGGTAAAAGAGCCGCATGTGCTCACAAGTCACAGTTTGACCCCCTGGTCTAGAAGCTTCTCTAGTTCCACCTGTTCCCCTTGCTTCCTGCTATGCATTTAAAGAAAAGGTAAACATTTAGGGCTGGTTGAAAATATTCCATCAAAACTTCTTTTTCAGTGAAATTTTTCAGTGCAAAAGTAGCTGTTTCCCCAAAACGTTTTGATTTTTCATTAGAAAACCAAATGTGTGGCTAAAAAATTTTTTTTAAAAAAATTTGTTTTTTATCAGTTTTTGGCTGAAAATCTTCTGATTTTGGTTGGCAAAACAAACAAAATAGGGTTGCTGTTTTTTGATGAAAAAATCAAAATTTTCCATTGAAAATGTAGATGTAAATTATTATTTTTTGTTTGTTTGTATCTGTTTCCCATCCCATTCACTGCTCAGCTGTAGAATTACTTACCCTCACCTATGTTAAGACGTATTCCTTTGCTCAGGTGAAGGGAGCTGCAGAGTGAGGTCTGCATTTGCCTGTGAAAATAGGAGACTTAGAGGGAGATTTTCCTAGGCAGAAATCTTCTCCCTTACAAAATTTCCCCCTGGGAACCTTCTGTCGCCTGCATCTATGCAGTGATGGGTTTCTAACTATTAGTTGGACACTGATATATTAGGGGAGTGCAGTTCTGGAATCTTCCACAAAAAACCCACCTCTGAGTCAGAATTTCAGTCAAAATGAGATTCACAGGCAATGGAGAAACCCACATGAAAGGAGGATTTTGCCCTAAAACTTCTTTGTTTTGAAAAAAAAACCCTACACTATTTAATTTTAATTTACTGTATATTACATGTCAACATGGTACCACCCTTGAACACACAAAAGTCCCATATTATAGCAGGGCTAGAGTTCCTCCCTTCTAAAGGCACTGTACAAATGCATCATAAGAGAGAATCCCAGACCCAAAGAATGCACAATCTCAATAAAACTTTGACTTAAGTCAGAGCTATGTTCCTGTATGGGCTGCAGGATCTAGGCCTTACAGTTACTTTATATGAAAGTTCTGTTTTTTCTTTTTCTTTTTTCAATATGGATGCAAACTTTATAGATTTTAGTAAGGAGTCCTTGTGGCACCTTAAAGACTAACAAATTTATTTGGGCATAAGTTTTTGTGGGCTAGAACCCACTTCATCAGATGCATAGAGTGGAAAATACAGTAGCGGGTGTGACTTCCTGTGCCATAAAATTCCATCCAGTTACTCCTGTATTGAAAACAGTTTATTACAACAGCAACAAGGTAGTTCAAAGTTTTAGGATGTCAGGGTCCCTTCCCCACCCTGAACTCTCGGGTACAGATGTGGGGACCAGCATGAAGACCCCCAAAGCTTATTTCTACCAGCTTAGGTTAAAAACTCCCTAAGGCACAAATTCTCCCTTGTACCTTGGATTAGGTAATGCTGCCACCACCAAGTGATTAGACAAAACTCGGGGGAAGGACCATGTGGAGTTCCTGCTCCCCTCTAATATCTCCCCAAGCCCTACACCCCCTTTCCTGGGGAGGCTTGAGATTAAACAAGATGAGCACAGAACAACCTTTGGTTTTTTTAGGACACTAAAAAAAATCAGATTCTTAAAAAAAACAGAACTTTATTAGAAAGAAAACAGGTAAAAGAAGCACCTCTGTAAAATTAGAATGGAAGATAATCTCACAGGGCAATCAGATTCAAAACACAGAGAATTTCCCTCTGAGCAAAACTTTAAAGTTACAAAAAAGAAAACCAGGAATACACATCCCTCTCAGCACAGAGAAAATCACAAGCCAAAACAAAAGTAAGCTAATGCATTTCCTTGCTAGTACTTACTAATTCTAAATGAGTTGGATTGCTTCCTTTCCTGATCTGTCTCCGGCAAATACCCAGAACAGACAGACAAAACAAAGCCTTTCTACTCCCCACCCAATTTGAAAGTATCTTGTCCCCTTATTGGTCCTTTTAGTCAGGTGCCAGCTAGGTTACCTGAGCTTTTTAACCCTTTACAGATAAAAGGATTTTGTGCTCATGGCCAGGAGGGATTTTACAGTACTGTATACAGGAAGGTTGTTACCCTTCCCTTTACATTTATGACATATGAAATAGTTTTAAAATATATGATGTATGTAAGATGAAACTAGATTCTTTTTTAAATGAACACCTTTCTAACTGTTGACATAGCTATTTTTTTTTCATTTCTCTTTTTCCAAGTTAAGGGTAATGACTAATATATTAAATCTCTCACTAGCCCTCATTTTCTTAAGTTATATACTTGGTACAATATAGACTGAAAAGAATGATGTGTTACTGAGAGCAAGTCATGTAACCTTTATATCTATCTGATCTGGAAATATCATACTTCATGGATATTATAGGTTTTCACTTTTTTCTGTTTTGTGAATGTTGGGAATCAGATGAACATCAAGCATTGTTGTACAAGAGGATAATTTAAAAATATCATGTTATCTGGAGGTGTGAGTGAATGAATTATCAAAGCCAATTGTCAAAATATACATCTGCAAGTGTTACAGTCCCACGCATTTTAGAAAGTAAACTGTAGTATTTTTAAGAGTACTGACTCCTGTTATTTTCCACCCCCAAGGAATGCAATAAATCGTACTGCCATACTTATGGGATATGTCTACACTGCAATTGTACAACCCCACAGCCTGAGCCCTGTGAGTCTGAGTCAGCTGACGTGGGCCAGCTGTGGGTGGTTTATTGCAACGTAGAAGTACCCATGATGTCTGCGCTCTGTATTTCCATTATTTATGAATGTGCAAAGTAGCTCCAATTTCATGAAGCCTTGGATAGGTCATTTTTTTCAGCTAGCTTCCTTTTTTTTAAGCCAAATTTTTGATGAAAGAGAGGAAATATTCTTTGACTTGGAAATATTCCTAAAAGACACGATTGTAACCTTAGCTACCCAGAACATATCATGTTCTCCTCCTTCAAATCGCTTCTTCAAACACTCCTTTGCCATGATGCCTACAAAGACCTACACAACAATTAGGCAGCAGGTGTGCTGAGACCACTGCCCCACATGATGAGCAGTATTGTCTTGTTGTTTTCTTGCGCATCCTCGTTTGTCTGTATTCACTTATCATCTCTAGCATTCTATTTAGATTGTGAGCTCTTTGGGGCAGGGACTGTCTTTTTGTTTTGTGTTTGTACAGCACCTAGCACAATGGGGTCCTGGTCCTAGGATCTAGCACAATACAAATAATAAATAATTACCATGAATATCAGCAGGAGGGCAATTTCTGTGGGACTGCTCCCACTCAGGTGGGTGGCACCTTGGATTTGCCTCTCCCATCCCACCACTTGATGCCCAGCACATAGGAGCTGGCATGAAATGAGAAGCAATCTGTGCTGGGTATAGAGCTGGAGCAACCAGAAACCAAACTCTGACTCTGACTCCTGGTCCCCTCTCAGGGCAGTGCAACGATGTCATTTTTGTGTCCAAAATAAAAGGATGTTGCCAGTTAGGACACCTTGAGTCAGGGCTTAGCATGCTGGCTTTTCAGGTGTATTAATTGGGGGTTTAGGCTGGTTTTAGTGAAATACTTAAACAAGGGCTTAAGTGCTTTGCTGGATCAGGTCATTAAACTGAAAAATGAAAGAAAAATGTCTCTGTGCCCCATGCTTAGGAGGAATGCATATGACAAAGAATAGATGATTTGATGGTCAGTTTAATACCAAAAGTGAACAATGTAGTTTCACACTAGAAAAATAAGTGTTGAGGCATTGATCATGAGTGACTCCATAATTAAGCTTGCATGGAAAATGCAGTTAAAATTGGCACTTATTCCATTAATTAAGGAAAATAAAATATTTCCTCCCCAAACTCAGACCATTTACGGAAGATGTCCAGATTGAATTTTTATGTAAGTTTTAAGATATTCCACTGAACGTGTGAAAAATCAGAAACACTTCGCAGTGACTAAATCTTGACATTTTTTAAATGTTTTAATTTCTTCAGATCCCTCTCATTTAATACTGAAGACGTACAAAACCTGGCCTTTCCGCCTACGTGCAGAGGGTGTGCATAATTAATTTTTATCCAGTAAAGAAATTTTCATCATATCATTTCCCTCTACATCATGATCACCATTTAATATTTTCATTGTCAAGTATGTATGTCATCAGATGGATGCTCCAGAATTTTAGCCTTATTCAGGCCCAGTATAAATCAGACTTGGACTATTTGATGTGCCTGATGGTAAGTGCTGGGATTTGGATACCACAAAGTAGGGCACATAACAGCTTACTTAGCTGCAGATATATTATGCAATATTAGTCCAAGAAGCTGAAAGAATTGCTTGGAAAGATACCGACTAGACTTCACTTTCACTGTACCTTTGCAGAGGTCATAAAAGGATTCAGCCTGGTCAATATTTTAAAATGTCAAATATTAAGTCAACACCATCCACGTCCCATATATCTCGGAATTGAGTTCAGTTTGTGCAAATGTGGCTCTGTGCTATGACTTGCACCCAGATAGTGGCCTGAGTCCTGTAGTTGCTAGGAGCTCAATTTTCAAAAACGTCCCATAAAATTCCACATGAACCCATTTACGCACACACCTAAGCCACGTTTGTCCACAGACATTGAGGACTCGAGCATCTAACCACATTTACGGGCACAACTGCGGATTTTGCAGCTGCAAATGCCATGTTTGTGCAGTTTTGTGGATTGGTTTTTCAGAAGTCAGTTTTGAAAATGAAATCCTCCAAGTTAAACAAGGCGGTGTTCATCTATAGGAAAACAAAAATAACCCTGCACCACATTATAAAGGGATAGATCTCCAAAAACAAGCGAAGAAATTCCTCATATTGCAAGCAATCTAATAGAAGAAAACCCACAGCATGTGTGTGGGCATGTACAAAGCTGGGGACTTACTCATATTCTAATCATAATCTATGATCTCCTAAAGTACATATGGAAAATCCCAGGCTACTCTACAGAATGTGTTATATTTTTTAACATAAAAGCCATTTATAGTATAAAAGCCTCCAGAGTGACAGATTTTTCTATATGCCTGAAATCATGACTAGCTTTAAGCACTGAAAATCAATAAATGATGTGTAGGGTGTACAATGTGACCTAATCTTAATTTAATAATAATAATAATACTGGGAAGAGAAAGAGATCTGTTTGTCTGAATCAAACATGGTGGCCATGGCCTTTGTGAAATGACCTAGGACAGGAATTAATGTCTCAACATTCTGCAGCTGTTGAACCAATACTTTGTACATGGTTACACGTTTTATCTCGGTGCAAACTCAAAATCAAGCACTCCTAGAAAAATCAAGTTTATTACAGTAAGGAATGTTGCTATAGATCGTCAAGTGGTGTAAATTATCACAGGTCCACTGAAGTCCCTGATAGGCCTGGCCCCTGGTGTACTGTCAAACCTAACTCCCAGCTTTCCCCGTCTGAGCACTCTGCTGATTTGGCTTCTGTGGTGAAGGCAAATAACATCCATAGAGCCACACAGGATAGTCCAGAGAAGCTGCTATAACTTAGACAGGTTCCCGGAGCTGTCTAAGGGTAGGTCCCTGCCGTGTATGGGACCTGGGCTTGTGGACTCGGTGTTTCCAAGCCCGCGTCTGAGAGTCCACACTGCATTGTAAACCTCGATTTACAGTTGCTGGCACTGGGTCTCACAGCTGTGCTAACACATCCATACTGAACTATGCAGATTTTGAGAGTCAGGTCTGAGGCTTGACCTGCGGCCACACTGCAGAATGAGAGGGCTTGGATTTAAGGCTTGGCCTACTCTGGGCGGAGGGGGAAGTCGATGTAAGATATGCAACTTCAGCTACAGAAATATCAGAGCTGAAGTAGATGTATCTTATTTCGACTTACCTCCCGTCCTCACGGAGCGGGATTGATAGCCACAGCTTCCCCATAGACTCGCTCTGGTGGAGTTCCAAAGTCAACGGGAGCAGGTTCAGGGATCGGTGTATCGCATCTAAACGAGACACGATATATTGATCTCCAATAAATCGATCACTACCTGCCGATATGGCGGGTAGTCTGGATGTACCCCAAGTTACAACGGGACTCGGGCTGTGACCCACCCCCAGCGGGGCCCTAGGACCTGGGTCCTGACCCAAGTCAGACTCATTTGTGTGTGTATGGAAAGCAGACTTGGGCTCAAACCTGAGTCAGAGCCTGGGCTTGGCATGCAGTATAGCCATCCCCCAATGGCTGCTCCAGTCCCCAGAGCAGCCCAAGACTGGGAGGACACACAGATGGTTTAAAGCAGGGGTAGGCAACCTGTGACATGGGTACCGAAGGCAGCATGCGAGCTGATTTCCAGTGGCACTCACACTGCCCGGGTCCTGGCCACCGGTCCAGGGGGCTCTGCATTTTAATTTAATTTTAAATGAAGCTTCTTAAATATTTTTAAAACCTTATTTACTTTACATACAACAATTGTTTAGTTATATATTATAGACTTACAGAAAGAGACCTTCTTAAAACATTAAAATGTATTACCGACACGCGAAATCTTAAATCAGAGTAAATAAATGAAGACTCGGCCCACCACTTCTGAAAGTTTGCCAACTCCTGGTTTAAAGCTACCATAATCCCCCCAACTCCTGGGCTGAAAGTTCTGTGCTGTACCTTTTAGAGGTGCAGCATCAGATCTCACCCCATGCCTTCTGGGTCAGATTTTATCATACTTATGGGCGCATTTATAAATAGCTTACAAGGGTTAATAAATGACTTATAGATACTGTAAGTATATTACAGTCATGTACATTGCATGTTATAGATGATTAGAAGCACATTGGTAGAGAATTATAAGCCGTGGTTGTAAACAACCTATTGAACTGATGGATTCTATAATAATTCATTAACCGGTTATTAAAATATCTACTAATAATTTATTAGCCCTTTATAAACTAATTATAAATGTTCCCTTAATATAAAGCGTGACTGCGTTTTGATTAGATCTAAAAATTAAATGGAAAACCATTTGCGAATATTAAAAAAATTCAACAATATCAGTTTAAATAGGAACTATGGATCTGATTAAATGTTTAGTTAAAAATAATAAAACTGAAAAAGTAAAGCCCACCTCTCCTCGTAAGAACTTTATGGGCAGATCTGAACACGAGACTGACAGAAAGGGAGAATGTGATTACTTGAACTTCATTTTTTTCGGTAGCTGAGTCGAATTAGGTAGTGCTGTAGGCAGGAATGAAAGAGGACTGAATGTTAATGCGTATGGGTAACATTTTTTTATTGCCTGGTATAACAATTTAAGATGCTCTACACTGCCTGGCAACTGTGATAAGAAACAAGGCAGCATTTTAAAGATGCCCTGCTTTAAATTTTGAATAATGTACTATCATGCGGTTTTAAAATAGCTAAAGTACAAACCAATCACACAAGCATAAAAGGGTGTAATGGTTACATAAAGTATAATACAGTACTGTTCAGCAAAGGGACATGTTCCAGATAGACTATAAAGCACAATATGAAATGAGTAACACATAACAGTGTTGGAAAATGTTTCAAGGACCTACCAAGACCAAGAAATAACAAAAAGAGTTAGAGTCAGATGATACATGACATGTGCAGGAAATAAGAAAATTAGATTCAGTCGAGGGGCAGGGGGTGGAAGTTATACATGAGGGAATAAATATAATCTGAAGCACAGATATTCAGTGGGAGGGAGCTATTTAGGAAGCAACAATGCCAAAAAGATACCTAAGGGGACAGCAAATCAAATATGTACTTGCAATGTAATTGCAGAATACATAGATAAATGTCAATGTAAATTTGGACTATAATGACTGTAGCATCACATCATAGAACTGGGAAAGAATGGTTCTCTGTACTGCATTGGTGAGAGGGCACCTGATATATGGCAAGCACTTTGGGGAATCTTGATGATAAGCTGTCCGTAGCTGGAGGGAATGAGTAACCAGAATGATGATTGGTCTGGAGAGACTGTATGTGAGGGAAGAGTGATAGAGGGAAATATGTTCAGCTTGGCTAGGTACTACTGAAGGCAGATAAGTTTTTGATGAGGTAAATATAACAGACTCTGCCTGGGGTAATGAGATCAAACTGAACAAATGAAAGTTTTTGTGCTGAGTATCAGAAAAATCATAAAGTCAATTAGACTGGAATCACCTCCCCAGGAAAGCAATAAAGCCCCATGATTTGTCTTCTAAAATGGGTGTGAGTGTGTGAGGGGACAGGCTTTCAAGAACACAGTGTAAGGAATGAACCCAAGGACCATCATCTGCATGATTGTGCCTTGCACAATTCCAATCCAAGTCAATAGGAGTTGTGTGCAAACACTGATAAGATGACTGGGCCTGTGCATTGTGAAGAGGAGGGAGACAAGATGAGCAATAGGGTTCTCCCATCTCTAATTTCTACGGTCCTACTGTAAAGCATGAATTATTAGTTAACAGCATTGTAGATGGCCACTGGGTGGCATCTTTGTTCTATCAAAAGGCTGTTGGAGCACCACTTATCTAGAGTTAAGAAACTTAACTGACTCTTAAAGGATATCGGACATGAGTCAGCTCCCACTGAAGATAGTGAAGAGTTTCCCGTAAGCAACTATAGGGCTAGGCCCATAGTTCTGAAGATGTTTTTTTGGATAGCCCTGCTCCTTACAAGAGCCATGCAGTTACAGATAAGAGAATTGTTGTTATTATGACAACCTTAAAACAGGATAGGCATGTTATTTTATGTGGCGGAGTTTGCTGCCAGCTGGAATGGTCAACCAGATGCCAAGTCCTGACTCAGAGAAGATGGCTTTGTCCATTTTAATATAAAATGATAAAGACTCAGGGTCATATTTAAAAAAAAAACCCACCTCATTGATGGCCAAACTGCTGTCATTGAAGTCCCCAGTAAATCTCAAAATGACTTCCATGGAAACAAAATTAAGCCAATGATGCATGCTTTTGAAAATCTGTCTCTGGTGGATTGCTATATAAAAGAAGTCAGGATGCAACAATCTAAAGTAAACAAGATCTGGTCCTTGGTAAAGTCCCTGTTGATTTTAGTGTTGCAGGATCAGGATCTTGCATGGAAAAATTGATTTCTGAAGTGTTGAAATTACACTTAATCCGTGACCCTACAAGTCTAGGAAAGATGGACAAGATCTTGGCTAGGAAAATCACCGCTACTGACAATACACAGAAAATACTTGCAATTCCAGACATCAAAGACCATGGCAGAATTTTGGCAGAAGTCAGGAAGAAAAGATTTGTTTTATAGCAATAGACATGAACTTACACTCTTCTCTAATTTGTCCTCAAAAGAAAGCTAGAAGAAGGGAATTTCTGCCTCTAAAAAAAATAAATGTTTTACAACAATGAGATTTAAAGTGGTCTTTTCCCGGAAAACTGTCTGTGGGTAAGGTCTGGATGTAGGCAAATTTTATTTCTTTTCTGAAATAATAATAATTGTAAAAAATCCTCTGAAAAAAATAAACTAATCCTTCTCACAGTATGATTCAGACTCATAACAAAAGCTCTGAATCATGCCATCAACTGCATTGTTACAGAGAGCCAGCTGAATGGTTGACAATAAAAATTAACATGCAGCTTTAAAAGGCTGTGGTCAAATATACTTTAATGTATTATCTGCAGTAGTGTCAAAAGACACTAATAAATGTTTAATTTTCATGACCTGAATTGTTGCCTATGGTTAATTAGCATTAACGTAGCTTCACTTAAAAATGGATTATCGGTGCATTTAATTTAAGGTGACCATATCTTCACAGTCAAATGCTTGAACACTTTTGCAGTAACACTTTTTTTACTGGAATGAAATATTCATGCAAAAGAATACTTTTTAAAAAAAGGTCTATCATGTATGGGCCCCCTGTACTTTATTATCTGAGCATCTCACATTCTTCCATGTGTTTAATTATCCTCAACATCTTTCCACTGTGGCAGGGAAGTAGTGTGGAACTGAGCCACAAAATGACTTTTCCAAGATCACACAGGAAATCTGTGGCAGAGCATAGAATTGTATCTAAGTCTCGCAAGTCCCAAAGTTACGCTCTGACTATTGGATCATCCTTCCCCTCCTACATGAGGTGGTGTTATGATTGCCAACTTTTGACTCAACAGTGACATATATCTGTTTCTCAGAAGGAAGCATTTTCTTTCAGTTAATTTTATGTTCTGAATGAGTTTGTCCTGAAACACTGAGCAAGTGTCATTATCCTTCCCTTTGAGCAAAGGAATGGCTTTCATAGCAGCTACACTCATTCAGCTTTTCACAGCAAACCCTTTTCATCACACCGAACACTCGTTCAACTGGACCATTTGCTTCAGGCAAACAGAGTAAATTTTATTCTCTAGAGCAATACATCTTGACCAAACATTTTGCAGACATAAAAAGAAATGTTCTGAGTGATGAAATAAAAAATCAGAACATTTCAGGTATCCTGAAAGATGCTCCGGGAACACCAGGATATTGTCTGAAGAAGTGGGACTGTCCAAGTAAAACTGGAAGGCATGGTCACTTGAACTTAGTTCTTTGGGGTTGTAATGGGCCTTTTGGGTTGGGGCCAATGAGAACTTTAACTTTGCCTCCTAAACTTTTCCCCACTTTTAGAGAAGAACTCAAATTGCAATTATTTTTGCAGGTCAGAAATGTTTGTACAGCAGGTAGTCTTATCAATTCTGGTTTCCAGGCAGGAAAGTGCTGAAAAACCATAAACGTGGCCATTCTTGCAGTATTTCTGTCTGCAGACAGAAGAGTAAGTGCTAGATTTCTTGCAAGAAAGTAAATTCTTATTGTCTTAAGAATCCAATCTGATAGACTTGAGAAGTTCAGAAAGGCTTTCTGACTTTGGATGCTTATCTGACCCAGATCTGAACTCCTAACTTTTGAGGTTCACCCAGAAGTCGTCCTTTCAGTGGAAGAGGAGTTCACCTCAAACAGAATTTTCAGATGAGACAGTTTCCATTAAACATTTCCATTGCACTTTCTGCAAGAGTATACATGTTGATGTCTATGATTTGGCCAGATTCCAACTTGGGTAATAATTGTCTGCCTACCAGAAAATGCCTCCTGGAACTCTAAATGGAGTTGGTACTCTTTCATATCAGAGACTGTGTGATCTGTTGTGCTACCCTACTGGGCACAGTAAAATATCAACTATATTTCACCCTAATGATAGTAACATTTCAAGGGTAAAGTGATCTTTATTAATTATTATTTATTATTTGTATTATGGTAGTGCCTGGAGGTGCACTAGGTGCTGTACAAACAAAAAGATGTTCCCTGCCCCAAAATGTTGTATCTATAACTAGTACAGTAGTTTAAATTTGTAAAACACATTGGGATCATTTTACGTGAAAGGTTCTCTATGGATGTAAGTTTATATATTGATAGAACATAAAATATGTAGATTTTTATTATTGATAGTAAAACATAAAATACAGCACATCTGACAAAACAATTTGACTGGGCACTGAGGTACAAGGAAAAAGGCCTCTCAGTGTGCATATGTATATTTATGTGCTTTACCTTGTCTAATTGATGGGGGGGAAGCAATAATGCATTTTCTGTGTCTCACACAGAGGATGTTGAATTCAGGTGAGGAAAATGCAGCAGAAGCCAGTGTACTTTTAAGAACCAAATATTGAGTCTCTATGAATAAATCCTTAACTGCAAAGAGAAGAAAAATACAGAAACCACAGGATATGCTAGCAGAGTGTTTTACAAAGTTCCCCACAAAGAGTCCATGACTCTTGAAAGCTAACTAACTCTAGTGTGGGAAGCTGAGGAACTATTCACAAATTAAGGATTCAGATTCCATAATCTACTTTTTCCCCAGTTCTGCATACTGTGTATGCCTGTACGACAGTAACACACACAGATCTGCAGCTTCTGAGTTCTTTGAGCTATTATGAGCATTGTGCTTCACCATAAATTAAATATGTCAGTCTGGAAAATATCAACTGTTTTTAATAGGAATTAATCTATCGGGTTTTATTTCAGTGACTACAATGAGTACAGTATGTTGCACCTCTCTCAGAATGAACAGGATATAGCTTGCAGATACGCCACGATGATCATTATTTTCTTTATAGGTCTCTTTATTGATGCTGGTGCCTTTGTGCTGTAAGGACAAGAGGAGTGCATAATAAATAGATTAGTGTTTATGTAGTTTTAGGTGGTCCTGTGCAGAATTAGATAAATAATAGTCTATGTATATTCTCTTCAAAATATATTAGGACCGGAAGCAATTTGTCTTCAGAGTAGCTCTTGTAAGACTAGATGATTGACGATTCAGTCCAATAGTAGCTAAAGGAGGCAGTGGATTGAGCACTGAACTGGATTCTATTCCCAGTTCTGCCACTGGCCTACTGGGTGACCTTGGACAAGTTACTTTCCCTCTGTGTCTCAGGTTCCCTTTGAAAGTGCTTTTCATCAGTAGATCTCAGAGCACTTTGATAAGAGCTTGGTATTATTACAAAGCAGATGTAATACTTTTATTTTTTTTTTATTTTTATTTTTTTTTAAGTGAGCAAAACCAAAATACACTTGGAACTTTTGTTGTGATAAGTAGTTGCTTGGGGGGCTAGTACCTATGACATCTAATCTGAGGGCTGGCATAAATTCTAATATAAATATTTTACCTATTGTTTTGAAGGGCAACTCCAAGAACTCCTTGAGTTTACATAGCCGCATAGCAAAGGAGCATTTGGGGATTTATCTGAAAGTATTTTGACAGATATTCTGGACAGTTTTGTGAGTGTTGCTATATATATAAAGGTGAAATCATCTCTTTTATTCAGATTCTTATGCTGCTCCTATCAATGGAATATTAAGTGCATTCCTGAAATGCCTTAATGAACTCATCCTCACAACAGCCCGGTGTAATGGAGACATGCTATTATCCCCATTTGAAAGATGTTTAAGAACTCAGGCACAGATATAGTAAGTGTCCGTGGTCCCACAGGAAATCTGTGGCAGAGATGGAAAATGAACCCAGCTCTCCTGAGTCCCAGTCTCATGCCTTAACCAAAAGATCATTCCAACTGCTCCACTAAGTAAAATTGATACGTGCTTTGTGTAGAATGTTATGGAAATTCCAGTCTCAGCTCCTGAATTAAGGCTGTGTTGAGGTTTGCATTTAAAGCAGGGATTCAGTCTGTGATGCCAGGCAATAACTATAGGATTATGATAAAGATTTCACTGTTCATGGTCCTGGATTAGATCAAACTGATTTTAAAGACACGTTTGTTCTTTTTTTACTTTTACTTTTGCCATTTTTTACTTGTTCAAAAGACCCTTAGTGTTTGAGAAGTTACAGGGCATCAAAAGCAAACATAAGAAAGAATTTGAAATGATTATATAAAAGGCCCTAATTTTCATCCAAATTTCAACAACAAAATTAGGAAGAATTTTTCATTTACATTTATTCCACCCCCTACAGTGCTGATCAAAGTTTTTGAAATGCTAATAAAATTTCATATTTAGAAGCTGAGAAAAAATTAATTCCCAACCCACCTCACCTGTTTTTTGACCCACTCTAAGTATAAAGCTTCTCCAAGCACTGTAGGGTATAATTATCCAGCTGTAGCTCCACTGGAATCTCTCCTCTCCCCATGTGGACACTCTATTCCAGAATAAAAGTGATTTTGTAAGTCACTTTATAAGATCACTTTTATTCTGGAATAGAGTGTCCACTTGGGGAGAGAGAGATTCCAGCATAGCTATAGTGGGATAATTATATCCATGTAGACCATTTCCCTGTGTAGACAAGACAAGTCCGTTTGTGTGGAAGTCAGAAGATCTGCTCTCTAGTCTCATCTCCTGACACTCAACATGGCCTTGGGCTAGTCACTTGATTGCTCTATCTTTTCCTACATAAAATGAGAACAGTAAAACTTACCTCCTTCACAGGTGTTTTGCAATGATTAATTAGCTAATACTTGTAAAATGCTTTGGAGGCGTAAAGAGCTATATATAGATGCTAGCCGTAGTGTCTTTGATTTCTGCAATCACTTCTCTGAAGTATTGTCAATAACTTATCTTGATTCAGAGAGCTAGACAACAAAGTGCTTTACAGGGCAATATTGATTTTTGTATACTATAATTTAAAAAAGCGGAGTTTGATTTGGTGTGGGATAGTTGTGCTATCAAATCTGGGTGAGTAGGATTGAGAATGGAATTACCAACTCAGCATTAACTACTGAGTTTTAGGCACCATACAATCCCGAAATGCAACATGAAAAAGTGATAGCTTTTGGCTGTCTTGGTAAGATAACAGCAGCCCTCTGTTAACACAGGTGGAGTGAAAATCCATATGTTGCAATCAGAAAATGTAATTCAATTATAAATAAAAGAAAATCCAAAATATCTTAGGAAATAATTATTTCTGATTATGTTATATTAAAAGATGTGTATATACATAATTTGAAAGAAATGTTATGAGAAGATCTTCGTTATAACTTATGTGAGATTTTATATTTAAATAAGCTGCTTCTCGCTCTCACAGTACAGAAGATAATAGCTGAACATTTTCAGGATTGCCTTAGAATATGGTATTATTTCATCAAGCATCAAATACCTTTACAGTATATTCTATGATTTAGTTTTTCATAACACACGTGATGTATTTTCACCCCTAGAGTGAAATCCTAGCCCCACTAAAATCAATGGGAGGTTTGCTATTGACTTCAGTGGAGCAAAGATTTCACCTCTAGTGTCATTCTGTTCACTTCCCTAACATGAGTCCTGTCACTGGAGTCAATGAGCCATATTCTGATATTACAGTAGTACAGTAGTACCATTATAACTCTCTGATTTACACCAGTGTCAATGAGATCAGAATCTGGTCCAATGAGAGTACATGCATAAAGCAAGCAGAATTTGATCCTTAAAATGAAGAAAACATTATTTAATTTGCATTGTTATTTTATTGCTTATAATTAATGTATCTCTATATACATTATAGGCTGCACTGATAGTACTGCCGACAATTGCCTATTACTTCCCATTCTAGTATCCTGTTTTCAGTGCTTAGACTTTGCTTTCAGCCATGCCAGGTGTCTGCCTCAGACTGATTTTTGTTCAAAGTCTCAAAGAATGAAATTTGGGGATAATATGTTGTTTTGCTCATATTGGAAAAAATTCTTATGACTGTTTCGTTGAGAAGTGCTAGCGTCTCCGTGCTTGGGAGCAAGAACTTGAAATTTGGCACGGAAGTCTCCCTGGTTTCAAGAATATGCCTTTTGCTGTCCTTACGAAAAGATGCCCAAATTTGGCCAAGTTATAAGCCTCTGAAAAAGTCTCTGTTCACTCATGCTGAGTACACATTTGACAACTAAATTCTCCAAAGATTTCATCTGTACAGAGCACGCTTCAGCCAAGAACAATAGGGGCTGAGCAAGATTTCTCTGCACTGCTGCTCCTCGCTGCTGAGGGGCAGGCACCAAAACTGCCCACAGGGAGAGTATCTGTACTGTGCTCTCAGAACTCCACCAGCTGGTGCCTAGGCAATGGAATGGAAGAAGTTGCCTGACCACAATGCAGAGGGGCCAAGAGCTGTCCTTCCGTCTGTGGAAGGTGGGGGAGGCAGCAGAGGGAGTAGATTGTGATAAGGAGTCGAGTTAGGAGACTGGGGGAGGGGAGGGGATGGGACTGAGATTGGCTGGACAAGGAGACTGGAAAATAGGGTGGAGAATGGGGTGGGACATTAAGATCCCAAGTGGGGGAACACTGGGACAAGAGAGCAGGAGTTGGGGGTAGGGGGAGCCTGGGTCTCAGTCCAGAGCCATGGAGGAGAAAACTGGGAGTGGGCCAAAGGCACAGCAAGGGTAGGGTGGAAAAACAGAGGACTGTGTCAGGGCAGGCTGGCGGGGAAAAGGGTCAGGCTGGAGGGATATGAGCACAAGGATCTGTTACCTCTAGTTAACACTCCCCAACAGAACCTGGAATGGAACCCAAGCTTCCTGAGTTCACACACATGCATTCCAGCAACATACAGCAATGTATCTGTGCATGTGTGTTTTATATATGGACACACAAAGAGAGATTCATATACACATACACATAAATGAATAAAATATTTCCAAAATAAAACACTCCCCTGCACAAACTTCATCTCGTGGGGAGAGGATGAGAGACTACGTGATGGATTGTAGTCACATTGCTGAATGCACTGCTGGAAAGCACTCAGATACTATGGTGCTGAGCACAGTAGGAGAACCTGAATGGAAGAGAATAGAGGCTTGCATTGCTCCGCTGTCAGCAAATATCTGTGAAACCCTCTGGCAAAATGTGCGTCTCATCCTCCTCTGGTGACTGGCAGTGCTGCCCAGAGCATTCAGGGGGCCTGGGGAAAAGCAATTTCGGGGGCCCCTTCCATAAAAAAAAAAGTTGCAATACTATAGAATACTATATTCTTGTGAGGGCCCCTGTGGGGCCCTGGGCCTGGAGCAAATTGCCCCACTTGCCCCCTCTCTGGGCAGCCCTGGTGACTGCTGTACATAAGGTCTGACAACCAACTAGTATAGCAGCTACAGTTAGCTCAAGTGGCCAAGGATGCACGGGCCATCTGAATTCTGGCATTTTCAAAACCTTGAGTGTTTAACGTTGCAAACTGAATGTTCTTTTAATGCAGTTGTATGTGTAATACAATATATATATAACACAATGTAGACAGCATATAAACAATAACTCAGAAAGTAAGTGTGAATTGCTTCCTTTCATCTCACTGGAGCATTAACCCTGACATCTAATGATGCTATTTCAAAGTCCATCATCAAATTAACTAATTCAATATTGATTAAAGCATGAAAGAACAAAAGGAATGATCATGGTGGGCCTTACCCAAAATCCATTAAAGTCAGTGGAAAAACTCCCATTGTCTTCAGTGGGCTTTGGATCAAGCTCCATATCAAGACCTGCACAGTCAATGGTGAGTGGCATTCAAATTTTCACATATTATTTTAGCCTCACATCTGAGTGAGTCATGCATGATGGTGGGGAGGATAGTACTAATTCCCCAGCTAAACTGATTCCTACATATATGACCTGATGATGCTAAAAAAATAATTTATCTCACACTTACAATGAATGTCCAATTGAATAATAATAATAATAATAATAATGGATTTGAAACATTTCTCTCCTCTTGTTTCCTTTTGGGGTTTTCCCGTGCATTCTAATTTAGACTGTAATTGGGCCAAAGCTAATAGACCAGATAGTTACAAAATTAAAAATCCAATATAGGGCAGTACATTGAAATGGTATGGGGTTATGGGCACCAGATATTGTTCAGTTTCGATTTACCTTCATTTTACTCACACACCTATATGCACAGTCCTATCACACTGTCTGTTACTCTACACTGACATTATAGTAAGTCATACTGGCTGAGATTTTCAGGGCAGTTTAGGGGACTGAGACACATAACTCACATTCATTTCAATGGAAGTTATGCCCCTAAATCCTTTATCTAAATCTATAACCCAGAAAGGCTCGCTGTTGTTCTTTTTCATGCACAAAACACAATCGTATTCCTGCTGCGGGGTCTATGATTTCACAGTGCAGAATATAAGAAAGAAAGTTCAGAAACAGAACTGCTGAATCATGAATCTGAGAGCAGCGAAGTAAGTTCATGCAGGCTGCAGAAATGCAGCCCCAGGTCGTGGCTTTTCTCTGGCTCGGTGGTTCTCCTTCGGTAGAGAGGGATCTAAATGGCTCTTTCAGGCTGCAATCCGGTGTCTCAGCGGCACCTCTGGCGTCGGGAAGCAACCTTCAGATCCTCTGCTGGGAAGGAGCAGCGAGTGTGTGTGCTATGGAGCAGCAGAAGCAGCACTTGTCCTGTAATCGATTGCCGAGTGTGCTGAGCAGCCCAGAGACACACTCCCAGATCCATTCCTGCCTCTCTCTCCGGCTCAGGG
Organism: Chelonoidis abingdonii; assembly: GCF_003597395.2. NCBI lineage: Eukaryota > Metazoa > Chordata > Testudines > Testudinidae > Chelonoidis > Chelonoidis abingdonii. The sequence continues at coordinate 12,597,863 of NC_133778.1, forward strand.
TGTCTTGGAGAGAGGCTGCCTGGGTGAGATGTGTGATGTGTGTGTGTGAGTGTGTCTTTGCCGGATCGGTTTCTCGGGGTTTGACCAGCTGTCCCAGGCTAACCCTGCTCTCTGAAGATGGAGGAAGTAAAAACAGGATTACCCTTAGCTACAGATCCACTGCTTACAGTTTCCATAACCAACTGCAGTGCCCAAACACACAAGCATTAGGCACAGAAAGCAAGGGAGAGGAGACACTAATAAAAACACAAAACAAAAGGGTGATGGAAGTGAGGCACTGCATGCACTGCTGAGGTAAATCTTCGCTTGGCATTTTGTTTTTCGGGGGGGGGGGGAAGAGCGAGCTCTGGCTTATTTGTGTTATGGCTCAGAGAAATCTCTCTGTGTGGATGTCTCTGCTTTGCAAAGGGGTGGGGGCTGGCTCAAAGTAAAGTGTAATTATATGTAGCATATCTCGCGCTGCGATGTGATCAAATGACTTGTTGCTGTTAACCAATAATAATAAAAAATCAGTCTGTATATGTGTGTTTGCAGGAGGGGGAAGATTCATATTATTGTTTGCTGTAGGTTTAGCATAGTGACTGGCTCTCAGGGATAGGACTGGCAAAGCCTTTTGGGGTACTTCTTTTTGGGGTTACAATTAAAATTCTGTTTTCTGGGATGTTAATCGATTAATTAGTTCTCAGTTCTGGAAACGGACAAGGGGTTGAATTGCAGTTTGCACCAGCTTCCTATTCTAGCTGCAGCTACCTGGGAGAAGGTGCTCCAGATCCCTTTCTAGTATTATTTTTAGCATTATTCCTGGCATGACACACACAGTATTGAATAAGGCAGGACTTAAATTACTTTGACAGGTTGTGTGCTCTGGGCGGGGAGAGACAGAGATGAAATTAAGATCTCTTCATTTTGCCAAGGGCCAAAAACAATCCTGTGAAGTTTATTGCTCTGTGTGGGTGTTGTGTGTGTTTTTTTAACTTCTCTGTTCCTCCCTGCCCCCTCCAAGTCCCCCCTTTCTTCCTCTCCTCCAGTTTTCTTGTCGATTCTTAAGGAACCGGTGGATCAAGTTTTTCTCTCTCCTGGTTAATCGCATTGCTGTAGCACTGGCTGACCTCTCTCCCCCTCTCCCTCCCTCTCTCTCTTTTTGTTCTTCATCTTTCCTGAAAGTATGTGCCATTCCTGAGTGAGTTTCTCAACCAGACCATCCCAAGGGAGGGAGACCTCGCTCATTTTTTTTTCTGTTCAGTTTCCCCACCGATCCGTTCGCTCTGAATGTTCTACTTGTAAGTTTCAGGGGACGGAAGGGGCGGGGGAGAGGGGATTTTAATTTTTTTGGAGGGGTTAACTTTTCCCATCTCGCTATATCTTCAATACGATCATAACTATCTCTCCTTTCGTGGTGGGCAGGAGGGGGTTAGCAGCTAGGATTTGCCATTACATATGGTGATCAAACTCTTTTTTCTTTATTTCAATCATTCAAAGAACATTTTCATTTATGTATATTTCATTCCTTCCCCCTCCACCCTTCCCTTTCTTTACTTCCATTTCATTGGCTAGGATGATCTTCTGTCCCTGTTGCTTCTGACGTGTTCTCCACCCTCACTTCATATTAATGCGGGAAATCACAGCCACTCCCTTTGTCACTGGAATTCCCCCAATGTCTCTATCCTTCCCTCCACAGCCATCACACAATGAACTGAGAAAGAAAATGTCCAACCAAACCACCCTGACCGAGTTCCTTCTCCTGGGATTCTCTGACGTTCGAGAGCTGCAGATTTTGCACTTTGTGGTGTTCCAAGTCCTTGGAATTTGAAATCCAAAGAAAGGACACAGAGAAAAGTTGGGGGGGGGGGAGAGGTAAGGGGGGTAAGGGAGAGGGAAGTGGTTTTGGAGACAAGAAGTGAAGCTGCCTGTTTTCCAGTAAGTAATGGAGAAATTCCAGGAGCCAGAGCTAAATATACTCGGCGATCAATACAGAAATGGCTCATTGTGAATAATTTAGCTGCTTGGTGCAGTGAGAGTTTTGAAACTAAAGGCAAAAAAAAAGGGGCCCTAGCTGGAGAGAGGAAATAAAAATTCTCCTCTGATTATGTCAGTTTCTTAACTTTTCCACTTAAAAGAATATAGTTACGATTATTGATTCCTTCCCCTGCCTCTCTCTCTCTTTTAATCAAATGAAAGCTAGGGGGTGTCATCCTATACAGTTACTTGAGTTTCTGGAAGTAATAGCTTGTTCTGTGTCAGCAAAGTGCTTCCAGAAACTTTGAGATTGGCACACACCACAAAATGCCTGCTCTAGAAATATTAAATATGCCATGCAGCCCCTAGTATGATAGATAGGTAGGGTTACAATGAACAGGTGCATGCACAGGTGTCCGGGTGTGTGAGTGAGGGTGTTTGATGGCCAATTGAAGACAAAAGGCTGTAATAACTCTGAAAGGAATATGGACACTGAAGAGTTTTGTTTTTAATCAGAACATCATGAAATAAGTGTGAAAAGGGCAATCTTTATAGTATCAACATCTTGGAAGCCTGCTGTGGCTGTGAGAACTACTAATTGATAAGGCATTAAACTCCCGGTTAAAACATACCTGGTCAAATTGGAACCTCAAAAAAAAAAAATCATTAAAGCAGCTGGAACTATAATTAAAAATCAAATTATAGTCACAACACAGCTCATCAAGATGCAAACTTACCTTTTCTACTTCCATCTGCAGCAGCTTTAGATCATTTGCCAAAAGAGTTCAGTGACTTACCAGTGCACAGCGTGTGCTCATTTGCATGTTTCTTAGGTGCTGGTTGCAGCAGCAAAAGAGGCAACTGCTTATGGTTTTAAGTAAGTTTAAGTATTTAATGGCTGATACTGGCAGGCATCTTTGAGGGTGTATTCTTTTGCCTTGTAGCACTGCACTTTGACTATGGAAGCAGAGGCTACTGATGGATATATAACATGTAAGTACTTTTATTTAATTTTGTTGGTTTACTTGTGAAGTCTCCTTTGCTTTCCTTTTCACAATATCTATGTAGAAAGTGTTATTACCTGCCCCACCTCCCCCCCGAAACTCTTAACTTTCATTTGTGCTGTTATTAAACTCCGTATTGTAAGAGAATGGTGGAGAGATACCATTTAACACTAAATTTTAGTGGTTATTTAAAAACCCCCACTATATTACATACTTAAGAGATTTTCATAAGAGAGCAATGTTTATTTTATATAAAACATAAATGAGAAACTGGACAGAAACTAAATCATTTCTACTGTGAGGCTTTTTAGTACTGTGCATTGCTCCCTTCTTGTTCATTAGGGGAAAATATTTTATTTTGTTGAACTATTATAGCTTAATGGCCAGCTACATGAAAACCTTGAACCAAAATTGAAGTGGAAGGTCCTTACATCAGAATGATACTCCACTCTGCTCCAGTACAGTCTCTAGTCTGTTAGCACCACAGTATATAGAAATAGGCAAGTAATTCTAAGTTCTGTTCATGTACAGGAGCCAGAGCAAGATTTGCACGTGTACTTTCTTATAATCTGTGAGGAATGGAGGATACTTTTTTATTCTAAAATAAATAAATAAATAAAAATTCATGTTTGTGGTCACTAGGGAGCCAATTTTAGTTGACCGTGGAGGAATCTATTAAAAGTGGAAGGTGGGTGGGTAGAAAAGAAGTTAGTAAGTCTGAATGTTGTATAATTGGATAATTTTATGGAGCCGTGGGACAGAAACCTAAGTGTTTTATTTTGTGAAAGCAGGTGACAATGAGCTTTCACCCGAAAGGGAGCACTCCAACATGGCTATTGACCTCACTTCAAGCACACCCAATGGGCAGCATACCTCACCGAGTCACATGACAAGCAGTAAGCCTTCTTTTTGTGTATTTCTCTCTAGCAGCATATTTGGACTAGTTTAGTCTGTGGGGTCTTCATCTTGCTCACTAGACTAAAGCCACTACCGTAGATTTTGCTACCAAAGAAGAAAAGGACGGGCCAGATTTTGGTTTTGTTCATGTTAGTGTCTCTTCTAAACATGAGTCTGATTACTAGTCTGAAGTATCCCAAGGTGGCATTTGAGAGCTGGTCCTTACCTGTACCAGGTAGGAAACACTAGGTTTTACTACTCCTTGTTTTGCTTTGACAGGTTTTGAGATCCAAACAACTTTTTAGCAGGATTCCAAAAAGCAGTCTGAAATAGATGTATCTAAAAAGCCAACAAGCTTTTATTTCTAAAAGGCTTGACTCAAGCAAAATCTAAAGTTACGCTATGCAGGCTTGATGGTAGGATATATTTTACTGTTCTGAGTGGAAACTTCAGTATCCTGTTCATTACCTTAGCTTTGCTTTGAAAATTTCAGAAAATGGCCAGTATAAATTGGTAATTTATGGTACTCTCTCACCAGTTGAGTCTTTAACAAATTGAAAGGGTTTTGTTTTAGAATGTCAAAAGAGAAACTGAGAGAGTGCAGAGGGATCTGTGAATCTAACACTGAGAGTCAGGTGTACTTAATATTTTTGATGATGGATTTTTTTCAGCCTTAAATGAAACACCTTTCAGCTACATTGTGGAGCCTATACATACTTTTATCTTAAGAGCATAGATTATTTCACTGTTGATTACAATGTTTTATGAAGATACTTATCATAAAGTGCTTTATTATTTGTATTTAAAATGTATTGTTTCCAATATGCTTTGAGTGGGTTTTTTTTCTTTACGATGCTCATTTTCTCTCTCTTTCTCTCGTGTGTGTGAATATATATGGTAAAAAAAAGTTGTACATGTCTCCAAATGTTCTGGAAGGAAAAATAAGGCATTAAGAATTAGTTTTTATAATAATAAGCATATTATCTTCAAAGCCTTTTTTACTGAGAGGAAAGTGCTACTTTTCCTTAACAATTTCTCTTAACCTCCTGCAAGTTACGAGTAAAACACAGATTTTATGAGCTTTTAAAACTGAGGGTTATTATGAAGATCTCCAATTATATGCATGTTGCTAGAGAATGTGATTGCTAAAACTCTGGGCTGAATTTTATATGACAGCCTGTCCTAATTCAGCAGCTTTAGACAATTCCAGTCCTGCTGCGTAGGCATTCTGATTTTTTTTTTTTAATTAGCTTGTAAAAGTTATACTATTCTCTTTGTTTACGTTTTTATTAATGGGAAGGCTTCATCAGAGATAAGATTTTTAAAAAGTGGGTTTTTTTTCTTTATCATATAGACTAAAAACCAGGGTCTAATTAATGAGTAAAGCTGTCTGCTGAATTTGTGTGAAAATATTTTAGCATCTGATTTCACTGTGCAATGATTTGCAATGATTGTTCTAGTTTCATCTCATTCATGCCTGCAACATGCATGTTCCAAGTTCAGCATATGCACATGGTGTTGCATATGCTGGTGTTGACGAAAATTCCTGAATATTTAATCTTGCATGTCTGTCAGTAACTTTCACTGTTGTTGGCCTGTTTTAAGGATATGTTGGTGTGGACAAATGTAGGGCTCTATCCAGTGTTCTGAAGGCAGGTTAAATTTGATTTGGGATGCAGGACTTTTGCCTGTGTGATTGGAACCTAGGACTATGACCCCCACTTTTTCATATAGAATTTTTCGTCGTCTTTTCATTACAAAACTAGATTTTCTTCTTATCAAACATCAAACTGTTTTAGAGCAAGGAGCTTTATCCCATGTCAGCCTCTAATCAACATCTTTGGTTGTTTTTTTTTGGTCAGGCTTTTGTTGCAGTTGGATTGGTTAGTTTACACGTAGGGCCAAATCTTCAACCCAATTGGTTAGTTTACACGTAGGGCCAAATAATGAGGCGGTGCATTGGGGTCCACCATATGTTCCACAGCCAGGGAGCTTCAGTAGCCAGTGGACCTCTACGTCGTCCCTTTGCAGGGAGGAGAATGGCTATTGGAAACTGCTAAGTTGTGGATTTTCTTGCCGCTCAAAATTCCTGCTGCTAGGATGCAAGCAGACCCCATGGTAGGTAGGGTGGATGGGTACTCTGTGTGCATGGACCACGGGTCTGATTAGAAGTCACTGGAAAGACCTTGATACACTGCTGGCCTGCCCGTTTATCTTGGTACAAAATGCGTGTAATTCTGATTTGGTAGTGTTTGGCACTACTTTTGCACGGGTGTGAGTGGCAACCCAAGGTACTGGGCAGTGCTATATTGGGGCTGTTGTCTTCAGTGGGAGGTGGATTGGGCCCCCAAATCCTTCACTCCCAGATTTACCCGCTGATCCCCCAAAGAAGTAGAACCTCCATTAATTCTTTTGGATCTGCAGGGGTGAAGGTCAGGATTAGGTCCTCAGTCCTGTGTTTGATTGGATCATTTTGAGCCACAGCTCTTATTTCAGCCATGTCCAGTTTAAACGGAGATGAAACCATGACAAGGCAATCTTCTTGGATATTTGACTGTACAGTGAAAAGTGCATAGAGCGACAGGGGAGTGCAAGACCTGCTTCTGAAACAATCAAGCAGTTCTCACTCAACAGTAGTAAAATGATGTGCTTGGTGAAGAGTTCTTCATATTTATTAGCCTGTGGCAATTCCATGTTAGTAAGACTTTTGGCCAGGCCACTGATGTTTTCGGCTTCTGTTCCAAAAAGTTGCAGGTAGAATATTTTGGCTCATGTTGAAGAGCCTCTATTGCTTCCTTAACACAGTATCACTTTATGATATCAAAGTTACATGCATAGGTTACAGAGAGGGCAGAGACCCACTTTTCTTCCAAATGAGATGATCCTAAAAGGTAAATCAGAGTAGATTGCTTGTCATAGCTGACTAATGATGTTATGTATACCTTACAATATATGCATCTCCCTTTAGCAAAGTACGGATAGGTATTGGCAAATACTCACATAATTCTAAGTAACTTATTGTAACTAAATTGTAAGTAGCGAGTTGAATAGGCAGACTGTTTCCCTCCAACTCCAGTTTAAGAAATACTGTATCCAGTAGCATGCTTACTTTGAACTACATGTTTACACTGGCTCAAAGCTGGAAGTCTTAGTTCACCAGTTATTCAGCCCTTACTTGGGTAAACTCTCTCAAGTGCTCTGATCATGCATGAGCTTGGTGTGGATGGATGCCAGTGCTTGACAAAGCCCCATTGACTGACCTCAGTACCACCCATCCAAAGTTCATTGCAGAACAGGGACCAAAGGCCCTGATCCAAAGCCTATTTAAGTCAGTGGAAGTCTTTCCGTTGACTTCGGTGAACTTTGAATTGGAAATAAAATGGACAGGGACTTGTCAAAACTGAACAAGATTCTCAGGAGAGGAACCAGTGTACTAATGTAAAAGCAGATGAAGCAGACAAATAAAGCCATTTTTAAAAGAAACAAAACAAAAGAAACACACTACATTCTTGCTATAGAATTTGTCTGAGAGGAAACACTTTCCCCAGGTTACAGTGGACTCAGAAAAAGTCCACTGTAATACAAGGGCTCCGTTGTTTGTTTAGTTGACTTGACCACCACTCTGTATAACATGAAAGTTGTTGTTTCTCTAAATCCATTGGCTGATATTGTATGGAAAATTAATAATGGCAGCTATTGGCATCTGACCATGCCAGAGGAAAGTTCCACTTAAATTAGAGAGTCAAGCGGTGCTACAATGGGTGTCACAGATGGCTGTCTTATTTCCAGGTCTAGATTCAAATGCACCTTAAAATAGATGGCGTAAGAACAATAATAAATACTAAAATCCTACAATTTTGATATTGGAGAGTGATTAAAAACTCAATGCACTTTTAAAAAGTTTTTATAACAATGCAGAAAAAAATTAAAGAATAAGAAGTAATTTGATAAGAAAATAATTATAGTTGCCAGAGTCATTATGTTCAGCAATTGACTCAACTACAGTACTTGGCTTTGGGAAACAACAGTAGCTGACTAGAAAGCTATTGGGATGATTGTACCAAGTGAAAGGAATACCAAAAGAGTGCTGAGAAGTTACTCTGTTATAGAGAAGTCAGACAAGACATTATTATAAAATTACCTATATTGTATTCCAACCAATCAAAGAAGACTATTCTGCACCACCAGTTGTGTCCCTTTTTTGTAACCTTAAAGCTCAAAATCTTGCTTGGTAGCATTAATTTTCCTTCTGAATTGGAAACTCTAGTACAACTCTTGTCACCTCTGTCATTTCCCCTGAGCAAAATGTTGCATTTACTGTAAGTGTATAAACTTCACTTCCCACCTCACATTTGTTTGAATGAATAAATACATCCATGGATTCTACCTTTTGCAAGGAAACGGGCTAAAATTAAATCAGCTTTGAAGATTGTGTCATGATACAACCTTGGAACTTTTATTTATTTAGTCTCTTGTAGGTAATGAGCACAGTCATTAAGTTTTACAGGATGGCCAATGCCGAATAACATAAAGCAGTAGTTCTGGTTTCACAGGATGTCAGCCAACGACGTTTCTGGGCCAAGCTGATTTTAGAGAGAGGAAGGTTTGGGTTTTTTTGTTTGCTTTTTAAAGAAATTTGGAAAAAATTAACCATCCTCATTTTTAAAAACATTTGCGTCACCCAAATCCCTCATCCAATTAACCTCAAACTTCTCAAGAAATGTTCTCCCTGGCACAAAAACATGCATAAAGTTTTAGGCAAACTGGTTGAATGTTGGTGCATTTAGAGGGGAAAAGCTAATGCTTTAGATATAAAGCTAGGCTCTGTGTACAAACAAAAGTTTTACTGCTTTAGTACTGATCATTAAAGTGGTAGGAAACCTTGCCCCTCTATCTGGACACAGTTATACTGGTATGAAATTGCTTCTATAAGAAGGCAAATAAGCTATAATGGTATAAAACACCTTTATTCTGGTGTAATTCAACTTAATCCATAGTAGAGGTTGTACTGGTAAAACTATTTTGGTTTTAAAAAAAATCATACTCCTAATCAAAATGGTCATACCGGTACAAGATCTATGTATAGACCGGACCTTAGTCATAACCTGAACTATCCTGAGAGTCCTGTTTGTAACTAGAAGGCAGGTGAACCTAGCTTCACCTATGTATACTCTTTCCCAGTATCACTCCCTACCGTATCACATACTTGGCAGTAAAAGCATTCCTCCCTTTTGGTGAATGTTATAATGAGGGTGGAGTGGAATTATCAGCTAATCTTGTTTAAATACTATTTTATTAACGCCAGTAGACTCTTTTGAGAGGTCACCTAACCTAGCTTTGTTACAGGACACGCCCTCCTTCTAGAGCTTCTGTAATATCCTCTGCCTGTCCTCTTCAGTTAGCTCTCCAGTACACACCCTGTTACAGTTTTAGCTTCTTGTCAGACATTCATGGGGGGGGGAGGGGGAAGTCCTCAATTTCTTTGGAATATAGTAGTTGTCAGATGTTTCTCAAAACTGAATAGAAATTCAGTAGGCAGCATTTCCTTTTTTTTCCTCGAAGACAGGCTTTGGGCAAGACCCAGCTCCCACTGAAGTACATAAGAGCCTTTCCATGGACTTGAATGGGAACTGGATCAAACACCGGCTTCCTAATCCTGCAAGAGGTGCTGAGCTCCCTCTACTTCCATAAGTCAATGGAAAGTTCAAGGTGCTGGGCATCTTGTAGGACTGGGCCTTACAGACGCAGGACTGGAGTTCTCTGCATTGGCCAGCGCTTTAGGTGCAGTGGTAAAAACTGATTGAAACAGCAGAGGGAGCTGCTCTCCCTCTCCCAGCTAAGGAGAAAGAGGAACTTTGAGGGCAAGGTGCTTATACAAGCCAGGGAGAGCATGGGCGCTCCCCTATGCTTTTAATTAAAGAGGGGAAAAAAGGGCTCTGTTGCTTCCTACTTCCTCTCGCCTTACATGGTTTGAGTATGGGGAGGCTCAGGGAGTGGTTTAATTGGCTAGGTTATTCCATAGTTTACACTGCATCCACCATTAGAAGAAACACTGGATAGGGTACCTAGTAGGATCAGGGTGTTTTTCCCAATATGAAACTACCTGGTCTGGTCCAACTCAGCTGTAACCACAGAACTGGTGTCTTAGGAAAGCATGCCAAAATACTTTCCTCTATTCCCTTCTGTTCTGGCAAGGTGTCATGCCTGTTGCTGGCCTCTTACACTGAGCATGCTCCATGTTGTGTCTCTTTCTCTGGGGCAGAGAAGATTTCCCTTTACCACTATCAGTTTGGAAGCTGAAAATCAGCCTCTCTATTGCCCTACCCAGGAGGTTTTTGAACAGGAGTAGAATCCCCAAATGCTATCACAACTCACTGAGAGGCTGTGTGGGCTGGTGGATCTGGGAGTCTGGAGACCTGGTTTTGTTCTCTGCTCTCCCAATGATCTGTGTGTGGACAAGTCACTTGGCGTCTCTGTGCCACTGCATTTCCTTGGACTGACTTGTAAAGACTAAACTGTTCTAGAGATGGTCTGCCTCATGTTGTGTGCCTTAGGCTTGGTGTACTAGCATAATTATGTCTAATCTTTTTTTTTTTTTTTTTTTTTTTTTTGAGCACAACCACTCGTGTGGATGTCGTTATACTTGTATAAAGGTCCTTATACCAGTATGATAGCTGCTTTCCCATGCTACACAGGAATAGATATACTGGTTATAAAGTACCATTATACTGATAACTGTCTCCACTCTCAAGAGGTTGTACCACTTTAACTATACCGGTGTGTAGTTAGATTGATACAACTTTTCTGTGTATACAAGCCCTTATTTGCAGTGCCCAGCACGACGGATTGATGCCTCTGTAACTCAAATACGTTGTAATGATGCGGGACATGGTCAGACTTTTTTTTTTTTAAATATATATTTTTCTTTACAAGTTTTTTTGGTTCGTTTTATATCTTGGTGTGCACAGTTGGATGGATTTTTAAAAGGCATTTCAAAAACCTTACAGAAATTTAACCTTTTTTTTTTTAACTGCATTTCACTCTCCCCAGCCTTCTTTGTTTTTAAATTCCATTATGCGCGTGACCCCATTTGTATGCCACCGGACTAAACCCTGATGGCAGTGAATTTTGTCTGTCCTACCTATATCTGCCTTTTTCGGTCATTAGCATTTTGTAGTTCCCACAGTTCTTAAGCTCTGTAGGAGCCCAAGTCAGCCCTCTGATGCACAGATGTAGTTATCTCCCTTTGAAACTAAATTTGTCAAACAAGTTCTCTTCTGTTGCTCTTAGTAATTTGGTAAATATGCATAGCTCTTTATCAGACCAGATTGCTCACTCTGCTTATAGATTTGGAAGGGATGAAATGCATGCAGATACTGGGAAGTAGTAAAATAAAATGGGGAGTGGTACTTGAGTGATGACATTGTGTACAGGAACATGCAGATAGACTTCTGTATGTGTTGTGCATATTTTTGGCTCTGGGGAGAGGCGTGGTGATGCATAATGGGAACTAGAAGGTGCCCTGGTGCTCTGTGTGGTAGTATCTCCTGCTTGCGTGTGGAAATTGCTGAAAAATTTCCCACAGATGTTGATGCTAACATCACAGAAACCTGGCCCTGCACCTTATATCTCATTACCGGAGGGGTGTGTGGTACAGGTTTGTCGCATCTTACGCACATTTAACATGCGCGATTTCAGCTTTACCGCGGTCGGCAAAACCAAACACCCCCCTCCCCTCCCAAAAAGAGAAAAATAACCTATTTTAATACTGTACCTGTAGTGCGGGCGATTCCGCCCACCATTCAACTCAAGGTAATTTTGACTATACGTGGTTTTCACTTTACGCGCTAACTGCAGAATGTAACCCCTGCGTAAGATGAGACTCGCCTGTATAGGTTTCCTAAGTGGCACCGCACTATGCTGTAGTAGGATGGGCTACAAAGTAGCCCAGAGGGCAACACCCTTTCAGTTGACTATCCTTTTCGTGCAGATGACTTGAGATCCCCTGGCTTCTCAAGACAGCCAGGGCTTTAGAGGATCATGCACCCTGGTCACTCTACAGAGATGGCATATATGCCCACTAATGACATGATACCATGAAAAAACTGTGGACAAGATCCTTACTTGACTTGTACCAGTGAACATCTGGCCCAGTAACTTTAAATTCAAGACTTAAACTTTTCAGAGTATCTTTTCTCCTCAGCAGGGATTGTCCTGGTGTAAAATTCATCTCCAGCTAATGGATGATATAGGAAAATTGTTATGGAGGAGGTGTTATTTTTTAATATACTCTACTAAATGTAAACATCTGATGGGGTGGAATGTACCTTGTGTTTTGTCCAGGTGGACAGAGCTGGGAAGGAGAAACGTTTCTTCTCTGGAATCCATACATCCTGGGCATCCACGTGGACTCTGTGATCCCTCTGTTCAGCTTCCAGGAAATATAACTCAATTGGCAGTGCATTAATACCACTGCTACCCCAGGAATCTACCCTCTCTGCTGAAGGCCACGTTAACTATTTTCATGGCTCCTGTTTGATTTAGTGAGTTTAGATCCCTGATCCCATGGAGGGCTGCCTGTGGTGTCCAGAGTAGAGAGAGGGGACATGGCCTACATGTCCCATTTCTTGTTTTATGGCTAGTTTGTGGAAGTTCATGCAGCCTTGAAATTCTGATAGCATGATTTACACACCAGCATCTGTCCAAAGGCTGACAGACTAGTAACCTGATGATAGTCTTTGAATTCCCTTCTTTGAAGTTGAAAGAATTTACCACTCTTTGTATGACTGTATTATAGGAAACCTGTTTACGTGAAACATGTGGTCTATTCTCTTGGATGGTTCAGAAATTTCCAGGGAAAGTTACATAAGATTGAATAATTACTGTAGCAGTTATTTCATAAGTAGAAAGAAGAAGTTGCAGAGAGAAGATTAAGATAATTTGGGGATTATTTTTCCTCCAAAATTTATCTCATGGTTTATATGTGAAACTCATATTATAGTTATTTCAGTCCTGCATCAAGCTGTGAATTTAGTCATGTTCCTGTAATGCCACCAGAAGGAAAACAAATCAGTAAGGAATGCCAGTTATCAATTCTACATTTTTCATACTGCTTATTGCTACTTTTTCTTGGATATGTCCTGTAATGTGTAATTTATATATGCAGTATTTTGATAACGAGGAATCTCTTTTGGGAACTCTGAGGGGTAGAGGGCTCGAGGAGGAACTTGTCTACATATGGAATTATTCTGGAATAGCTCGTATTCTGCAATCCATTTTGAAAGCTAAACAGGAGCAAGACACTTTTATTCTGGAATAAGAAGAATTATTACACATGGAATTATTCAGGCATAGCTATTAGACTTTTAAATTAACTCAGATTAAGGTAGGCTGTCAACTTTCGAGCGTAAGCAAGCCCTGTACATATATTTGTGTAATGGTTGTCTGGTTTAAAAACTCAAATCCTGACTTGTTCTGTGTGGGCAGATCCCAGCATGCCCACATTGCACCCCTGAGGTCAGTGCATCTCTGCATGGGTCACGTGGGGAAACTGAGGCACAATGCTGAATTGACTTGCCCAAGGTCACCCAGAAAGGTATTGGACTAGAACCCAGCAGGCAAGTGGAGCAGAACTGGAAAGGGAACAGTTCTCCTGATTCCATCCCAGTGCTCTGTCTACTAGGCCACACCACTTTGAAGAGAAACCAGAGCATGTAACAACCAACACTATCGTATTTGTATGCTACCATGTTAAATTAAATGTGCATGGCTAGATTCGTAGCGGACTTTATCGTTCATTCAGTCACTCATTCATTTATAAATCTAAATAAATATGTAATAAATAGTCACATACCTTAAGCTTTGAGGCTATACTTAGACACGATGAGGATATGAGAACATAGTTACAGCCATGCGTCTGGGGGCGTTAAGTGGCTTGTGGACATGACAGGCCCCTGAGAAATGCATGTAATGTTGTTGTTCACAGCGTTTCTTTAATTTATACTTGGTCAGTCACACAAGAATTTATTTTTTAAATTATTTTATTTCTACAAAACCCCTATGGGGTTGACAACCTTTCAGAAGTGGTGTGCTGAGTCTTCATTTATTCACTCTAATTTAAGGTTTTGCGTGCCAGTAATACATTTTAACGTTGTTAGAAGATCTCTCTCTAAGTCTATAATATATAACTAAAATATTGATGTATGTAAAGGTAAATAAGGTTTTAAAAATGTTTAAGAAGCTTCATTTAAAATTAAATTAAACTGCAGAGCCCCCTAGACCGGCCAGGACCTGGGCAGTGTGAGTGCCACTGAAAATCAGCTTGCGTGCCGCCATTGCCATTCGTGCCATAGGTTGCCTGCCCCTGCCCTATACAAAACATCACAGCTGCGTGTTTAAATATCACATACACAAAACTATGTTGAAAGAATCTCCGGGTTGCAAAGTCAAGCACTCCAAAGCTAGGAAATTAAGATTGTCTGGGAAACTCAAAGGGTTAAAGTCTGGCAAAGGCATAAGCCACTGAAAAAAGCATCTGATAATGAGAAGTGTCAGGAGATCTTCATTATAAGTGGGGCTACCAGCACTGCCCAATTCTTCTTATATACCTGTAATATTAAAGACCAGGTTTTAGTGGTTGTATTTTTAAATACTTGTAGTCTGGTTAAAAGACAATTACGCAAAACAGCTTTTATGGTAGGGTTACGGTGTCAAATATGATTCAGCCAATTGGCATATAACATGATTTGTGTTCACTTACATACTATAATTAACGATAAAAATGCTATAAAACTTGCTTGAGTTTATTCTTCACACTTTAAAGTTGTCATTTGCATGAGTCTGGTATCATGGTTATTTAAATATAGCTGTTGACTAGTAGCTATTATATATAAAAAAATTAATAGATGGTAGTGAGATTATCTTGCTATAATAAATATAAATATGTATACTAATACAAAACCAAAACAAATGGATTGAAGAAAATAATCCATAAATATTCTTACATGTATTCTATACCATGCTTCACAAGTTTTATATAGAGACCACCTTACCTGCCACTCAAATGCAGCCACTTCTGTAGTGAAACACAACAGCTGTTGAACAGCACAGAGCAATGTTATACATCATCTGAGGCAAGGAACTGATCATAAGCTTCTTTAATTAAAAGTACAAAGGACAGGCAGAGAGTAATTACCCAAGGATCACTGGTGATCACGAACAGGGAGAGCCTTGATTTTATGTCCCCGCCAAAAGATGGCACCTCCAGCTTTGCAGTGCTGACTCACATGGGTGTGTGTCGCTTCTGAATCATCAGCCCCACTGCCTGTAAAATGTAGGCATTCCTTATAAATCTCCCAACTAAGTTTTGGCCAAGCTCAGCATACTCTACTTCCTCTGTAAGAAACAGCACCTCAAGACCATTTGGTATGGATGCAGCTGTATTGCCTGCAGAAATAATACTGCCAAAATAATATGAATTAGATAAATAAAACACTGTCTAGTTATCTTATGGTTTTGTGTATGTGTAAGTGGGGGAATGGTCCTGCTATTATGGGGAACTTTCCTGGCTTCTGAACTACCCTGGTGAAATGGACTAGGGGAAAGATCTGAGTCCTCCCTCTCAGTTCCTTTACCCAGAGGCCTCCCTGCCCTCGAGGACTCCCTTGCACTCTCCTGTCTGGCAGAGTCCTTGTAACCTCAACAAGGCTGGGCCCAGGCTTCCTGGGGGGCTTGACCCCCAACCTTGCTGTGGTCACCTAGGTCAGGGGCTGGGGTGTCCCCACTCCGGGGTGCTCTCTCTGCACTGCACACTTCCCTGACCCACTGATCATTACATACGATTTAAAGCAAATACAATTTATTTAATCGGCAATTAGTTAAAAAAGGAATAAGGAAAAATGGGAAAGGTTAAAGAAAAACACACCACCCCGCTCTATAGTAGGGAACATCACAAACAGTGTCTCTGGAATGTCAGGGGAGTTAGTCTGTTCCTTGTAGGTCTCAGGCCCTGGCTGTGCTGCAGGGATGCTGCGGGTTGGAAATTTACTCTGGTGGTGGCCACACACTCTCAGGCTCTAGGTGGCAGGACCCTTCTTCCCAGCGTCGTCCCTGCCCCCGCCCTTTCAGGGTTACAATTCCCCTCCAAGTCTGGCCTGCAGAGCCTCTTGGCTGAGGCATCTCCCTGTGCTGGGCCCACTGACCAGGGTCTCCCTCGCACTCCAGCTGCTCACCGCACCTGGCTCCAGCCCCAGCCCCAGCTCCACTCTACCTCAGCACTGGTACTGCTGCTCTGCCTCCAGCTCCCTGGGCTGCTTTCTCTGGCCCTCTGGCTTTGGGGCTGCAACTCTGCTCCCAGCACAGGGGCTGCTTTTCTGGCGCCTCTGGATCTGGCCCAGCTCTGCTCCCCAGCTCAGCTTCTGCCCCTGCTTTCTCCTTAGCTCGGCCCCACTCTGTCTGACCCAGGCAATTCCAGCTCACAGGGGGGATGGGACCCCCCAGCCTCCTGACTCCCTGATTAGCCTGTCCACCCTGTCAATCAGGCTGACCTGGAGCATTGGCCTCTCCCCATTGCCCTTGGGGACTGTCAGTCTCAGGGTCCTGATTTTCCATCGACCCTTCCCCTTTCTTTTGGCACTGCGAGTTAGCCAACCAAAACACCCCCACTGAATGTTAGTTACATATGCCATGACGATAGTTCTGAGTGTTTTTAGCAATAGCAAAGTCCCTAGAAAATTTCATGGAGTCTCTGGCTCTTCTCCATTAATGGGGTCAGAACTCTCCTTGGGGTGGGCGTGGGCAGAGCTGGCTTTAGGATGTGTGGGGTCCAATTTGAAAGAGCCGCTGCCAAAATGCTGACAAAGACAGCGGCAGCGATTGAGCTGCTGCCGAAGTTAGCGGTAGCAATTCGGCGGCAGCTCAATCAGCCGCCCCTGTTTCTGGTGACACTTTGGCGGAGGAGGGTGCGGGGCCCAATTCCCGGGAATGGGTGGAATCACCTGGGTGTGGGGTTTTGTTTGTTTGCTTTACAGAGTTGGGAGAAGTTTGGGAATACAAGGAGTGCTGGAATCGTGAGTGTCTCTTATGGTGGAAAGGCTTTCTTCAAAGAGGAAAGCTTAGCAGTGTTTCCTAAAGATATTCAGTTTTGGGATTAGTCTAATGTCCTCGGGAAGACTGATCCATAGTTGGGTGCCCTTGTCAGAGAATACTTTGTTCCCAGCTCTCTCATGTGGTGTTTTCCCCCTCTCCCGCCCCGGGCTTTGTGATCTGTGATGTCCCAGAGGAGCAGAGCTGTCATGGTGGTTCACAGATGGAAATTTGTGCTCTGATGTAGCTGGGATGTGATTATTAATTGAATTGAAAATTAAGATTTGAGCATAAACTTGATGTGCTCACAGTCACATGAGTGATGGAGAAGGTAGGCAACTGCGTTCTGTGTTGGCAGGAGCCTGTGTGACATCTTCTCATTCATCTTTAGATACAGTGAGTTACAGTAATCCAGCCTGGAGGTGATAGTGCATGCATGAGAAAGGGATGAAATTTCCTAGCAAGCTGGAGGTGAAATTATAATATGTTTATAAATTATAACGTATCATTATAAACAGTTTAATCCACTATATACAATCTTGTAACACTTGATGCTTTCAGGTAGTGAAAATCTTTTGTTTGTTGTTGGCTGGAGTTCCAAACCTTTTTTTTGTCAACATGTGCGCATGCTATGAAAAGCAATTTTGTGTGGGTGAGGCAAATATTAATTCTCTTCTATTACCTCTCATATAAAACCACAACTAACTAATTAACTAAAATGAATTGCAAATAAAGCTGATCTGTAGGTGAGGAGAATAATTGTAGCAGTAATTATGTAACAACTATACATTTAATTTAAAAATGGAGATTCAAAAGCTACTGTTGGAGCGAAGTGTTCTGAAATGAAATGCGAAGCTTAGTGTGTTCATTGACTCCTTAATTACCTGTAGGCCAGGCTTTTTTTTTTTTAAAAACAAAAACAAAAACAAAACCCTCAGCATTGTCCTAATTGTGCTCCCACTGAAATTGATGAGAGCTAGGCCAAAGCTGAAAGCATTTGGATGTTCTACCCAACAAGCCACATGTTGTTGTGTTTGAGGTTGCCCCAAGGGACGCTACCCCAGGGGCAATGTGTCATAACATTGTTAATGTATGAGATATGGGAATATTGGGCTTGTGTATGGATTCCCTGAGTTATTTCCTATCTTCTGGAGTTTGGGGCCATCAAAACTGAACGGTGACTTTATTATTAATAATAATAATGAAAAAGGTAGAACCAGTAATATTCCATGCAGCTTCACCATATTTAGGGTGACCAGACAGCAAGTGTGAAAAATTGGAGTGGGGGTTATAGGCACCTATATAAGACAAAGCCCCAGATATCGGGACTGTCCCTATAAAATTGAGACATCTGGTCACCCTAACCATATTTCATCTGCTGTAAGGATTATTTACTGTAGAATAATTCATACTGACTATTCCCTGTGTACTATCTGGAATTTTAATAATAGAGGAATTGTTAAGACAGGTAGGAACCAGGGATTTTAAAAAAAATTGTTTTGTATCAAAATGTCAATGTGCAATATATTTTGACATCTACTGTAGTTAAATCCTCATTTGTTCCCATTTTCTTGCACATATGAACTACTAGCTGTCTTTTCACCTTGCTTTGGTAACTTGTAAGCAGCGCTGTCCTTGCTGGTTTTTTTAGCTCATAAATTGAACTACAAAGAAGCAAACATAAGGGGTGAAGTAGCTTTTGTTGTCACATTTTATCATAAAGTCAATAGTTCACAAGCAGTCACTGCTTGTCTTAAAGGTGAATTGCAAAATGGAAAACATGGAGTTAAACTTTGATGATTATACGGAGTGTTCTAACTAATCAGGTTGTAAGAGGATATTCAGCATAGAAATAAGTTTTACCTGGTTTGTTTGTTTGTTTTTCTCCTTATATGAACTCTTCTTGGTTTTTCCTGTTTCACTGGAAAAAACAATCTTTTTGGTGACATCACTATTTCTAGAACCCAAGTACTTTCGTGAATAAACTGTGTAAGTCAATATTGGGCCAGTCCCAAGTACTCAAAAATCATGAATGTGGCATCAAGTCATGATGGGCTTAAAAATCATGAGATTTTTAAAAATGAATACATTTTGGGGTTCTGTTTGTTCACTTCCTGGTTTCTGAGCCATTCGGGTGCACTCAGTTCATGTTTTCAAAATTTTCTTTGCAAATAGGGGAGAGAGAGAATACTTTATTTTGAAATGAAAGCTGAGATTTCTTGCTCTCACTGGACTCAAGAATCTGGAACTTTAAAGAAAATATCAAATGACATGATCATGGCAATAAAATAGCGAGTTGGCAACTCTGGTAATTCTCAACTAAATTATTCAGAAATTTCTCTAATTGTTCGTCTGCAGATTACAATAAGTTCATTGTTAAGATCTACAATCTATGCTCAGTTATTTAGTTATGCAAATCTATGTGAAGTTGTTTCTTTATACCATAATAAAGCCTCAACTTAAATGTACACACCAAATTAAAAAACATAGTAACAGAACCAAAAAAGTGCAGCCGTGGCTAAACAGCAAAGTAAAGGAAGCAGTAAGAGGCTAAAATGCATCCTTTAAAAAGTGGAAGTTAAATCCTAGTGAGGAAAATAGAATGGAGAATAAACTCTGGCAAGTGAAGTGTAAAAATATAATTCGGAAGACCAAAAAAGAATTTGAACAGCTAGCCAAAGAAGCAAAAAGTAAGAGCAAAAAAAATTTTTTTAAGTACATCAGAAGCAGGAAGCCTTCTAAACCACCAGTGGGGTCACTGGACGATTGAGATGCTAAAGGAGCACTCAAGGACGATAAGGCCATTGTGGAGAAACAAAATTAATTCTTTGCTTTTGGTCTTCACAGCTGAGGATGTGAGGGAGATTTCCCAAACTGGAGCCATTCTTTTTAGTTGACAAATCTGAGGAACTGTCCCAGACTGAGGGGTTGTTAGAGGAGGTTTTGGAACAGATTGATAAATTAAACAGCAATAAGTCACCAGGACCAGATGGTGTTCACCCAAGAGTTCTGAAGGCACTCAAATGTGAAACTGCAGAACTACTAACTATATCCACGTCTATAACAAACGAGTGGAGGATAGCTAATGTGACACCAATTTTTAAAAAGGGCTCTAGAGATGATCCCGGCAATTGCAGGCCAGTAAGTCTGACTTCAGTACCAGACAAATCGGTTTATACTAAAGAACAGAATTGTCAGACGTAGATGAACATAATTTGTTGGGGAAGAGTCAACATGGTTTTTGGTGAGGCATGATTTCCCTTTACAATCTTAGTAGAATTCTTTGAGGGGATCAATAAGCATGTGGACCAGGGGGATCCAGTGGATATACTGTACTTAGAATTTCAGAAAGCTTTTGACAAGGTCCCTCACCAAAGGCTCTTAAGCAAAGTAAGCTGTCATGGGATAAAAGGGGAGGTCCTCTCGGGGATTGGCAACTGGTTTAAAAAAAATAGGAAACAGAGTAGGAATAAGTGGTCAGTTTTCAGAACAGAGAGAGATAAATAGTGGTGCCCTCCAGGGGTCTGTACTCTTAAATGTATTCTTAAATGATCTGGGAAAAGGGATAAACAGTGAGGTGGAAAAATTTGCAGATGATACAAAACTACTCAACATGGTTAAGTCCAAAGCAGATTGTGAAGCGCTTCAAAGGGATCTCACAAAACAGGGTGATTGGGCAACAAAATGGCAAATGAAATTCAATGTCGATAATGCGAAGTAATGCACATTGGAATACGTAACCCCAACTATATATATATAAAATGATGAGGTCTAAATTAGCTGTTACCACTCTAGAGAGATTTTGGTGTCATTATGGATAGTTCTCTGAAATCATCCACTCAGTGTGCAGCGGCAGTCAAAAAGCAAACAGAATGTTGGGAATCATTAGGAAAGGGATAGATAAGAGAGAAAATATCATGTTGCCTCCATATAAATCCATAGTACACCCACATCTTGAATACTGCATGCAGATGTGGTTGCCTCATCTCAAAAAAGAGAGATTGGAATTGGAAAAGGTTCAGAAAAGGGCAACAAAAATGGTTAGGGGTATGGAACAGCTTCCATATGAGAAGAGATTAATAAGATTGGGACTTCTCAGCTTGGAAAAGAGACAGCTAAAGGGGGATATGATAGAGGTCTATAAAATCATGAATGGTGTGGAGAAAGTAAATAAGGAAGTGTTACCTACTACTTCTCATAAGACAAAAACTAGGGGTCACCAAATGAAATTAATAAGCAGCAGGTTTAAAACAAATAAAAGGAAGTATTTCTTCACACAACACACAGTCAACCTGTGGAACTCTGTCAGAGGATATTGTGAAGGCCAAGACCATGACAAGGTTCAAAAAAGAAGTAGATAAATTCATGGAGGATAGGTCCATCAATGAATATTAGCCAGGATGGGCGGGGATGGTGTCCCTAGCCTCTGTTTGCCAGAAACTGGGAATGGGCAACAGGAGATGGATCACTTGATGATAACCTGGTCTGTTCATTCCCTCTGGGGCACCTGGCATTGGCCGCTGTTGGAAGACAGGATACTGGGCTAGGTGGGCCTTTGGTCTGACCCACTATAGCTGCTGTTATGATGTTTTCCTGACTGGATGACTTTTATGTAGCTAACCAACACAAGGTAGAGTGCAAATTGTAAAACCTAAGATTCATTTTTTGGAAAATATAGAGTTTTAAAACTAGCGTTTTGATGATAGTTTGAGCACTCATATGTTGTCAAATTGACAGTTTTGGTTTTGGATCTGAATGCACTGTAGGGTTTGGACAAATACTGTTTTTAACTGATCCTTCAACTATAGTTAACTCCATGGTGTGCAATGTATTGTGGTGCCTATCGCAGAATGATGGAACTTGTTTCTGAAAGCTTCTGCACAAAGCAAGCACTCGTGTATGCTAAACAGCTGTGTTCCATCCCTAATTACTTATTTGTGTGTGTATTACATATATGTGTAATGTGTATATAACTGGGAAGGATTAGATTTGTGTTGGTAACTGTTGATAACATTGCAGGGCTGCCCAGAGGATTCAGGGGGCCTGGGTCAAAGCAATTTTGGAGACCCCTTCCATGAGAAAAAAAAAAAGTTCTCGTGGGGGCCGCTGCAGGACCTGGGGCAAATTGTCCCAGTTGCCCCCCGCTCTGAGCGGCCCTGTAACATTGATTTTGCTATATGTACAGAAATTGATAAAATATTTCCATTGATGATGATGATTTACAGATAGGCAGAGTAAGAAAAATTCTAACTTGAAAACTTGTAGTTTGATTTTAGGGGTATTTACTGTATATATTTTGACATGTGAGATGAACAATTTTTGTTTTAATGGTTCCAAAGCTTTAAATTTTTGAATCTGAGTTTCCCCTGTCAGTAAATAATTGCCTGATTTCCCAAAACTGATTTAAAAAAGATGCTTAAAAATAACATTGATATTATCCATAGAAATGATATATATCCATAAAAAATCAAATTCTGCCAAGCCTAAATGTATACAAGCCTAAACATGTGTTCAATTTAAGCCCCAAGTTTTGAAAATGTAGCCCATTCTGGTCCTGATTTAGCAAAGCGCTTAAACCTGTATTTAACTCCCATTGACTTTTGTGAGACTTAAACACCCGCTTAATCAGAGCCGCTATACTATATCCACTTAGCTCATTGTGTGGTGGCAATCAGAACATATTGGGCGTTGCAACATGGCAAACATCTCATGCTATTCTGCTTATAACAAAGTTGTTCTGTGGACCAAAAAACCCTTTTGTTTTAAGACCTTTGTTGATAAGTTGGCAAAATGTATGTTTGTACGGCTCCTAGAAAAATGGACTTCTGGTCTCTGACGAGGTCTCCTAGATACTACTGCAATCCACATAATAAATACATAGTAAATTACCTCATCCCAATAAACTTGTAATTTATGGGAGGGTCATTATCTTAAAGACAGCAGATGTATTTACTTAATAAGCTTTCAGAAAAGGGTCAATCTAATGCAAGTTGACAGAAGGTATGTATTGGGCCTATTATAAACTATGCCTTATACTAGCATTTATTTTTAAGTAGCTTCTTGTAATGTGGTCTATAGCAGGAGCTATAGAAAACTGGCCATTTCCCGGCAGATAGCGATAAGTTTCTACTCTATCAGAATACTCTACACTGTGATACGTTTATAATTATTATCCTAAGATTGATGTTTTTTAGGGGGAGTGTAAATTTGTGCAGCAGTAATCCATTAAGAAATCAATAATCATTTCATCCTGAAATGCAGTTTCTGCACAGCATTATAAATGCACACTGAAGGCTTGATACTATGTATGTCTTTCTTTTTTTCCTGAAGTTCTATTTCTATGTCCTTGGTTCTGTTGGAGAAATAATAAATGGGAGGATTTGTTTTTTCTGTTTAAGAGGCAGAAATGGTCTGGTGCTCTGAGCACAGGACTGGGAGCTAGAAACTTCTGAATTCTAGTCATTGCTCTTATGTCCACTTCTTCTCTGGTCTTGGACAATTCACTCACCTCTCTTCATCTGTTTCCTCATTGCTAAAATGAGAGTGGTGACAACTAATACATTGTTTGTAAAGAACTTTGGAGATAAAGTGTTGTTGTATCAGAACTAAGTATTATTTCCAGATTTCCTCTTCCAAATCCTCAGCTTCACTCAGTATCATTTCTTCACATAACCTCACAAAGATCTAAATACAGAAGGGTAATACGTCCCCCCAAATTCTCCTCTTATCTCAGAATTTCCCTAGATGGGCAACTGTCCTTCAGAACCATCACTCAGTCACC
This sequence comes from Chelonoidis abingdonii, assembly GCF_003597395.2. Taxonomy (NCBI): domain Eukaryota; kingdom Metazoa; phylum Chordata; order Testudines; family Testudinidae; genus Chelonoidis; species Chelonoidis abingdonii. Next base: position 12,621,584 of record NC_133778.1, read on the forward strand.
CCCTGCCTAGAGATTTGGAAACCAATATCATCCTAAACTAAAGGAATTGGTGGTCAGTAAAGTAGTGTATGTGTACATGAGAGAGCGAATATAACATGCCTTTCTCATGTGGAAGATTAGATTATAATCACTAAGTCACTGAGCCAGACAGGTTTTGATATTTTCTGAGGAGGAGAAGATGAGGTTGGCCAAGTATTGATTAAATGGGCCTTATCCCAAGTCTACTGAAGTCAATGGAAAGACTCCCCTTGACTTCAGTGAGCTTTCGCTTAGGCCCAGAAGTATAAAGTAGTGTTGCGATTAAGTTTCCATCTTAGTTTTTCATTTCCAGGGTGTCCTATGGGAATAGTCCTGTATTTTCACTAGAGCTGGTTATAAAACCGGTCAACATTTTTATGAAAATAGTGAGAACCTTGTTTTGTTTTAATTTCAATTTTTTTTCCAGATGGTCAAAAAAATGGGACAGCTTCACAGACATGTTGACCCTTTTATTTCAGTGATATTATTCAACTGGCTCTAATTTTCACACCAGATTTCTCCACCTGCCTCCATAAAAGGCCCCATGTCATGGTGACCTTGCTTCTGACTTGGGATGGCTAGAAGTGTTGACATCCTCCTGTTCCTCTAGGGAATCCATCATATAGAAGAGCAATGCATAGTCACTCACCAACAAGGTTCTACAAGCCTTTTTAGTTTTGCAAGGGAACGTGAGGCCTGTCATTTCTTTTGCTGGTTTGTGCTTCACATAACTTTCCTTCTGGGATTTGGTGATCTCAAGGCATAGTCAAGCCATCTGGCAAGGCACAGAGAGAAAATGTCTTTAAGGCCTTGATCTTGCAAATGTTTAAGCAGGTGTATAGCTTGGCTTATATGATGATGATGATATTGTAGCTGAACATAAGTTCTCAAATGCCTACTTATTTTAAAGCTACTTTAGGCCCCTATCATGGTAGATTTGCCCATCGTATCTAGCTTTTGCATCCAATAAGGGGAGAGCTTTTGTGAATGACTTGATTGTTGAACAACTTGAGTTTACTGGTTTACAGCAAGAAACACACAGTTTTGGTACTCGTGGGAAAAGGCCCGTCAGGGGAAGAACAATTGGTCCTACCTACTGTCTTTTGTAGGTTTCTACAAGGGCTTGTACTAGTGATCTTTGCTGTCTATTAAATCTGTCCTGATGTTTTTAGACTACTGCCTGCCCCAGTGAATTTAAGTCTGTCCCCCTTTCTCCCTCAGTCAAGAGAACTTCCTCATTAACCTAAAACTTTCACCTTTCCCAAGTGTGGGCAGCAGGAGAGTAGCATTGAGCTATCTCCCTGTTTGCCAGTTCTGATGTAAAGGGGTTCTTGAACTAAAGACACTGCAACAACCATCATCTCACCCTCACCCCCAACCAATTTGTTAGTGCAGGAGACAGACTTTTCATTCTTGAAACATCACCTTTCTCCCTCTGGAAGACTTGTGACATGGAAGCAGCTGTATTGATAGGTGGTTGTTCTGCAATGATTTGCTCAAACGGATGCAAATGACATGTGGCTTTTCAGCGAAATAGGAAGATTTTGTCACATTATTGGGTTTTACCCATGACCATTTTTTTCCAGCGGTTTGTAGAATGGCAAGTGCTAGCGACCCAAGATCAGCTCACAGGATGCTGTGTTTAACAGATAGAGCTTTATTAGCTCTCGGTTGTGTTTGCCTTTGCTTCAGAAGTCTCTGTTTTGAGTTACCTGTGAAAGATTATTTTCCAGTGTGGTTTTCAAAGACAAATCTTGTTGTTTTTAAAAAGTTGAAGTATTAAAAGTTCAGTTATTTATATAACCTTCAGCAGACTCTGTGTGTGTGTGTCTGTCTGTCTGTCTGTCTGTCTCCAGTGGTCAATTTCCAGCTGTTTCTGGAAGAGAAAGTACAATACTTGTTGTTCTAGGCACAAAAAGTACGCTGTAAAGACCAATGTGAATTCCTCCCTGGAAATGCTTTAACAAATGGAATGATTAACAGATATCCCCTCAATCAATATTAAATTAAAGAGTTAACTGACTTTTTGTACAAGGTGCTTTTTAATTACTTATCTTTGAAGTTTGTGTAGAGTAGATTTAGAACTTTCTTTCTAGGGTCTCTTGAGGCCATTGGTAAAATGAGTTTCATCTCAAACTATCTGAACTACTAAAGCAGCTTTGTGCGTCTAGGTCATGATCGAAATCCCATGGAAGTCAGTGGAAAGACTCCCATTGATGTCAGTGGGCTTTAGATCAGGCCTTTTATCCTAAAGAGCTCCAAGCTCATTTTAGAGGTGAGCAAGAATTATTCTCCCCATACACAGGGGGAATCAAAGCAGAGAGAGTGGTACCAGACAGATTGTCAAAAAGTGGCCACTGACTTTTTGGGAGCCTGAGTTCAGACATCCTGGGCCTGGTTTAGACTTGAAATTAGACGAAGGTTTCTAGCCTTTAGAGAAGTGATGTTCTGGAACAGCCTTCCAAGGGAAGTAGTGGAGGCAAAAGACATATCTGGCTTCAAGACTAAGCTTGGTAAGTTTATAGAGGGGATGGTATGATGAGAGAGCCTAACTTCGGCAGTTAATTGTATCTTTGATTATTAGCAGGTAAATATGCCCAGTGGTCTGTGATGGGATGTTAGATGGGGTGGGATCTGAGTTAGTACATAGAATTCTTTTCTGGGTGCTGGCTGGTGAGTCTTACCCACATGCTCAGGGTTTAGCTGATTGCCATATTTGGGGTCAGGAAGGAATTTTCATCCAAGGCAGATTGGAAGAGGCCCTGGAAGTTTTTAGCCTTCCTCTGCAGCGTGGGGTACGGGTCACTTGCTGGAGGATTCTCTGCATCTTGAGGTCTTTAAACCACGATTTGAGGACTTCAGTAACTCAGACATAGGTTAGGGGTTTGTTACAGGAGTGGGTGGATGAGATTCTGTGGCCTGCATTGTGCAGGAGGTCAGACTAGATGATCATAATGGTTCCTTCTGACCTTAAAGTTTTATGAGTCTTTGGTTTTTAGAGGTGCAAAATTTAGAGCTGGCTAAAATTTTTCAGACAAGAATTTTATTTGCCAAGAACTGCAGTTTCGAGGTAACAAAATTAGCGAATTTCAGTCAAATTTCAGGAATAGTTTGCTCAGATATAATTTTTTTTTTAAAGGCCAAAATGTTTACTTTGACCACTTTCTGAATGAGACACTTTGACTTTTCATTTTATTTTGAAAGTTTGGTAATTTTAAGAAAATAAAAAGAGGTTAAAAAAACCTTCAACTAAATAATGTGAGGAAAAAAAATTTTTTGGGTCAAATGAAAAGTTTCATTCAACCCACTACAATTTTTTTTTTAAATTTTGGTGAGGGGGGAAAAATCCAGTTTTGGTTGACCTGAAATGAATTTTTTAGTACAGCCACAGAACCGAAAAGTCAAGTATTCACTCAGCTCTAGAGATGGATTCTCAGACCCTCTGAAATTCAAAGTGTGTGTGTGTGTGTGTGTGTTTGAGAGAGAGAGAGAGAGAGAGAGAGAGAGAATCAAATTGGGCACACACAATCACAGGCACCTTCTGAAAATTGGGTTTCAGTGACTCGCCAAGGACACATAGTGAGTCAATGAGAGAGCTAAGAATAGAAGCTGGATTTACTGATTTCCAGCCACAAGCTCATTCCACTAGACCAAACCAATTGTAATAAATCTGACCCGGCCGGTTCACACCATTCATATTTTATTGGATAAGAAAAAATGAAGACTAAATTCTTGAGCAGATATTCCTCCCGTTTAATAGGAGTTGTGCACAATGACACTATTATGCATTTTTAAGCTAAGAGAGATACTTGGATGTTTCAAACTCTTGTGATGCTTTACCAGATGGTTCAAAACTCTGAAAGAAATATCTCCTTGGCTCTTTTCAGTTGTGAAGTTCAACAGTGACAGGTAAAGCCCACTTGTTGGCTTATATTTAAATTTTTAGAAAGATTAAAGCTCTTCAAACCGTGTCTTCCCCTGCCTGTGTTCTGCCCCTTGCCCAGTTTGGAGGCTATTGTAATATAAATAAAGCTGCCTTTAGCGCAGGTTTAGAAATGAGAGAGTGGGTTGGCTAGATGCGTATTACAGCTGTATGCCAGACCCAACAAAGCGTAGCTGAGAGTGCGCCATTCATTGGTGCAATTAATGCAATGGCTATGACTGCTGCTACTGTTTTGACTTATTGCACTCACAAATTGTGCTCACAGCTAATCTGTGCCAAAACAAAGTATTATTTTGGTAGCTCTCCACCGCCTCTTCCTCCCCTTACTTTGTTCTTTAGGCCGTGATCCCGCTAATACATTTGCTTAACTTTACGCAATGGAGGCTCGATGCTGCAGGTTGCCAGACACTCTGACCACGATCCATCAAACACTGGGGTTGAGAATTCTGAATCCTAGAAGGAGGCCGAATTAAGGTGACTGAAAGCCACTTTCACACCCCTCCAATCCTGAACTGTTCTGGAAGCTGAAGAGGTCACCAGCACAATCTAAAGAGCCCTGGGGTGCCATCTAAATTACAGCATTCCCCTCTTCCCCCCCGCCCCCGGCTGCCTGTACTGTGGGCTGCAGCTGAAGCCTCGGCCTACCTCACTTCAGGCATGCCTCCTGTGCTAGGGAGTCCTCGGAAAGCAGTCCTTTGGCTGTCCTTCACAGTTCCTGGGCTAAGGGATTCCTCCCCTAGCTGAAACCAGGCCATTTTAGGGCCTCTTCATACCACTCTCACCCTTTCACCCTCAAACTCCTGCATAAACATTGGCAGGATTGGAGCCTTCAGATGATCAACCCTTGAAGGGAAAGAGTGTCATTGGTGGAGCTCACACAGGTCTTCGACTCAGTCCGACAGCATTTCTCTCTCTCCTTCCCTCTCCATCTGGCTGTAGCACAATAACTTTTGAATGCTGCATCCAAACAATGCCAACGTTCTGAGCGTCAGTGGCCAGAGCTCTGTTGATTTCTGGGGTAAATTTTGAGGATTTCAATAACTCAGTCATGGGTTCGGGGTTGTTATAAATGTGTATGGGCAGGGTTTTGTGGCCTGCCTTGTGCAGGAGGTCAGACTAGATGATCATATTGGTCCCTTCTGACCTATGAGTCTATGAGTCTATAAATCCAGAAACCAAAAGAGGGAGAATGGGGGATGCACGAAGCCCCTGTCAGCTGATTAGCAGTGCCACTGCCTCAAGCACGTGTACCGTTGTCTATAGATCAACAGTTGATGGCACCACTAACACTTTCCAGCATAACACTATCCTGCTCATTTCTGCCCATTCTCCCCATAGGCTCTGACACGTTAAAGCTATTAAATGACTGATCTCCCAGACAGAAAGAAGAATGATGGTGCAGGGGACGGGGGCATGCCCACAGCCTCGCACTGGGAGTTGGGGGAGAATGGAGGACTCTGATTTGAAGGAAGGGGGGCATGGGGCACACAGAATTTCTGGTGGGAGAACGATATGAGGGAAGGGGTCACACAGAGTCCCTAGCATGGGGGAAGGTAGGAATGGGTGAATGGAGGAGGTGAGGACAGGAAATGAAAATAAGAGGATGGGGTGGCCCTAGTGGCGTAGTGATTTTAAAAAAAAAATTGGGTAGTCTGACCTAAATTGAATTGAGTATTCCCCAGATGAGAAATGGGTAAAACCCATTTACCCATCACTCCACTACTGGGTGGCTCACAAGGAGGTTGGGGGTAAATGTCAGGATGCTAAGAGCCTCTGGTGAGTGACATAAACTCGGCCAACAAAGTGTGCACCCCCTAGTTTGCCATATGTTTGTACAGTGTCTCTGCTCCCTGATTGCGATTGTTAGACAATATAAATAATAATCCAAAAAAGCTTGTTGGTGGCTCTCAAACCATTTACTCTTGCTGGAGGAGGCAGCTGCGCAAGCTGTGCCCTATTGCAGAAAACAGATTTGAGCTCAATATTATAGGAGTGGAGGGAAAAAAAATCTTCTTTGTCACACTTATTTAAATTACAGCATTAATAAGCACATTATACCAACTAATTTCTCTTGCAGTTCTACCGGCTCTCATTAGAGATTTCTCTTTTGTTCTTTTCATTGGAACAGGTTCTGTCCTCAGTTATACCCTTACTTTTCCATTTAAAGTGACCCTGTAACTGAGGGCAGAATATGGCTCTCTCCTCCCCTTTCTATCCTAAGCGGGGAAGAGAACATATCTATGCACTTTTTTCTTTTCTTTTTTTTCTGTTAAATTGATACCTTCTGTCACATTGTGGCCCAGATGGTATTTTCCAGTTGAACATGATTGTTACACAATGTTAAGTAATGTGGTGGTTGGGTTGGATTTTCTAAGCAAGAAGTATTCCCTTGGCTTGTCACAAAAAGCTGACACATGTTCCTACTTCACTCAGGGAGCTTCTGCATCTGTTGACACTTCAGACATAATCAGTTTAGATTTCAGCAGCTGATTAGTGCTTACCTCTAACCAAACTGAGAGGCAGCTCTTAAGAATGGTAACGCATAATACACTAATTAATCCTGTACATAAAAATCCTGGGAGTCTTAGTTGATCTTGAAGACCTTTTTGTTCCAGTCCAGTAACGTTACAGACTGTTGTATCAGCATTTATGTTGTGTCTTTATTTCCCCACCTCCAAATGCCTCTGAGCACAATTAATTACATATCTGCAGCTAGGCATTATGTGTGCCGCAGTAGTCCGCATACAGTCATGAACATTTCATTAGTGCCAGTTAATTTATGTCTGATTATGAAAGCGAGAGAGGGAAAGCTGGGCAGGACTCCAGGATTATCCTCCATGACTTGTCAAATAGTTTCATAGGGACTCTTAACTTCCAGCTGACCAGCCACTGGAAAGGGGAAGACCAGCTTGGAGTACCCACTGGTGCACTGTCAAAGTGCTAATTTGCTTAAAATAGGAACCAAGTTCCTTCTGATCTAGAGCAGCGAGGGAATAAGAGAGAGCAACAGAAACTGACTTTTGTAATGACTATCTGGTAGTGGCAGCTGCAATTTTTACCAGGAAGTTTTATGCCTTTCTGAGTATGACTGGTTGGTTACCAAAACATGCCCTTCCCCATAAACTAAACTGTATGTACTTCCTCTTAACTAATACTGTTTAATGGGAACTTGTGTTCAATTGATGTAAAAGCCCCATGCAAAGGCCTAACTTAATAAATACACACTTAACACTTGCAGAGCTGGCAAATCATCTATTGGCATTTCTCAGAACAAGGGAAACCTTTCCCCCTGAGAGTGGGTGGGTTTGAAGATATTTGCATCCCTGCTGGGATCCCTGAGGACTTCTCTCTCCACCTTTTCAAAGCCATATGTGAAGTCCTGTGTCAAGCTCTGTCTACATCGAATGAATCAGTATCCGCCTAAAGGGCCAATGTTACCCGTGCAGCTACTAGGGTGACCAGGTGTCCCGATTTTATAGGGACAGCCCTGATATTTGGGGCTTTTTCTTATATAGGTGCCTATTACCCCCACCTCTGTCCCGATTTTTCACACTTGCTATTTGATCACTCTAGCAGCTACACTGGGCCCTGCTTTTTCCTGTTCCTTGAACCACATGGATGACATACTAGCAGGAGCATGGTCCCCATCCCTTGTCAATGCCCCCATCCAGCTCAGAAGGAAAGAGCAGATATTTCATTCATGACCATAAATGCCCTACTCGTCTACATGATTGGAACGCTGCATGACAGCTCTGCTTCCTGGTTGTCTGGTCCACGAAAACCAGAGGCTGCAGAGCATCACAGGCAAGTGTGTCTGTGTAGGGAAGGTGTGGGGGTGGGGGGAGCATAACTAGAACTGAGAAAGATGGGGAGGAAGCAGTTGACGGCGGTACCTGGGGCATCGCTATAAATTGGGAGTGTGCTGCATTAAGGACCTGCATATAATGTAGTGTACGTAGGGCTGGCCTGGCCTGGCCTTTAGATATTGAGAGTCAGGTCGCTCGGTACTGTGCCACAAGGCGAGATGGTGGAAGCATGCAGTGCAGGAAGTCTGATTCAGGCCTTCATTTCCCCTTAGCTCACTTAAGTGAGTGGGGGAGGATTAAAGGGGTCTCACAAAGCTCTTGCCATTGGAGGCTGGATGGGCTCCCCACTTTTGTTGCTTGTCAATGTCACTCAGTTATTAGCCTTGCTGAACATCATGAGACGTGCCCTTGCTTCTGAAGCATTACGTTGCATTGTCCAAATCCAGGGACATCCGCTCCACAAACAAAGCACACCCCGAAAGCATAATTAGTGAATTTAAGTAAATGTAAAAATCCACCAGTGTTCATACTAAAGACATTTGTGTTTTGTCTTTATACATATATGGTGCCTGATAGTTTCCATGGTAATTCACCAGGAGAAAATTTTGTTTGTTTTTTACCCCCTCACAATTACAAATGTGTAAGTCAGACTTTCATGATGTCTCATGTATAATGTACACCCACACACTCAGACATGACAGTGATGGGTGCCCTACATACTTAAAAAAGGTTAGATTGAAGGGATAGGTCTGAGGATTTAGTGTCTGTCGCTTTTGTCATATGGCCAGAGATGCACATTCTCAATACCTAACCTAAGGGCTAAATCCTGTTTCTGCTGAAGTTGGTGGGAATTTTTGCCATCACTGAGAGCAAGATCAGGCCCTGCCTCAGAACTGCAAATACGCCCAGTACTTGACTTTAGGAAGATAAGTAGTTGTATAGATCAGGGTTCAAGTTTGCACTTGGGGCACCATAAATCATAGGTCTGACTCTGCATATAGTAAATAAAATTCCAGTCAATATTCAGATCTTGCCAAAACCAGAAATAATTTGCTATAAAGTCCTGCAGTGTAGACTTGGTATATAACTACTAGTCGATATGAATTTTATTTTAGTGAGTGGGCCCTATACACTCCCCTTTCAAAGTATTATTCCAATATGCACAGAAGGCTCCCATGCTGCCGGGGGTGCAGGGAAATTAATAGGATAATAGAATTAAACCAAGAGCAGTTTTCTATTGGATAATTAATTTATGGGACGATGTGTTTAATTTATAATTGCATACATATATTTTATATCTAAAAAATACTCTGTGTATGTACGTGGAGGAGCAGGATAATTTTATACACATGAATAGTTCCAGGGGCTATTCACTTGTACACATTTTTGTAGGCTCAGAGCCAAAATAAATTGAAACCATTTATTGAGCCAGATCATAAGCTTGCCGTGACTGAGGTAGCTCCACTGAAATGGGTGTAGCAATGCTGATTGACATCTGCTGAGAATCTGGCCCGTTAACTTTCAGTCACTCTTTTTTATTGAACTTCTTGGATGTTTTACTACAAGATCTGTCTAGGAATTCGCTTGAGGCAGTTCTATGGTCCATGTTATATAGGAGGTCAGACTAGATGATCACAATGATCCTTTCATAAATTTCAAGGCCAGAATCTGTGTAAACTCCAGTACCATGAATAACAATCAATTGTTTTCCTTTCTTCATGTGATAAAGAATAATGTGCTTTTTCTTCATGTGATGTTTAGAATGTTTGAAATAAGGAACTGATTTAAGCAATAAAAATATGATTTTTTTTTCAAACTTCTGTTTAATAATCTCTTCTATCCTGTACTCCTGTAATATTAAATAGAATAGTGTAATGTCTATTATGTATTAAATGTGACAGATGCATTTCAGATATTAAACCGGGCCAGGGATTAATTGGAGATGGCTAATTGGAGTTTTGGGACTATAATCTATTGCTCAGTGTATGGTTGGAATGAATTAATCCTAGGATTTTGGAGACTGCTAAATGTGTGTGTGTTAATGCTAAAAGATACATTTTCAAAGCAGCATTCACTAATCCTGTTAACAAATAAATGGGATTTGTGCATGTACCTCCCATGAACTGCTTTGAAAACATACCCTCAAGTGTCAGAAGTTTTCTGGAAACATGTTTAAGATATGTTAATTCTTTCAAGGCTGTGAATGGTAATTTCCTGATGCTATATATTGCAGCAGCCCTTATAGTCCACTCTGGAAGCCATGGCACAATTTTTTTTTATATTAACAGGCTAACTAAAAATTCTCCCATTCTTCTGGGTTTTAAATTTAAGCCCACTTCCAGGATGTCTGATTTGATAAGAGAATAGGAATAAACCTGTATTGTGAGCTTGTTAACTTCGATAGAAAAGCAATTCAAAGCATCATTAACTCGAGACCAGGTGAGCCTTAGTCAAACAGAGTGACAGTTGGTGTACATGCAAACCTCTGGAACACAATTCTTCAGCAAGATGTTTTTTTGTAAAGCGGCCCTAGATTAGGGTCACTGCAGATGGGTAACAGCTTACGCTGGAGTCAGAGGTCAGACTATTATACCTATGTGGTATAAAGAGGGAATTGATCTTTCATACCTGTACACATGCAAGTAACCCCCTAGTCCAATGATACTCAAATCTCAGTGGTTCAGGAGCCAAATTATCTATCAACATTACCCCAAAGAGCCCCAGTAGTGTCAATTCATTGTTTCATTTATTATAGTACTAGATGTTCAGTTCAATCATTTTTGCTGTGAGAATAATATATAAATAAACTAAATATTTCCCATCATACTGCATAAATGTGACTAAGTATTATTTTATCAGCTGCAATTGGTTAATAACATCGTAAAAGCCTCCTGATTGGTGAATAATTAAATCACACAGATAAATTCATGGAGGTTAAGTCCATTAATGGCTATTGGCCAGGATGGGTAAAGAACGGTGTCCCTAGCCTGTTTGTCAGATGGTAGAGATGGATGGCAGGAGAGAGATCACTTGATCATTACCTGTTAGGTTCACTCTCTCTGGGACACCGGGCATTAGACAGGATACTGGGCTGGATGGACCTTTGGTCTGACCCAGTATGGCCATTCTTATGTTTTAATAGCATATGCTGCAAAGTGCTGCAGCAGACACTTCAAAGAGCCGCATGCGGCTTAGGCTGGGTATCACTGCCCTAGTTGCATGTTTGATTCTATTGCCTACACTGGGGCTAGTAATCTGAGTAAGTCTACTCACATGAGTAAGGTTTTGCAGATTTGAGCTGCATGTTAGCCCTGAAAATATGCTTGTTCTCTTTAACCCGAGGAGCAAACTTAATATATCTCCTTCCTATCCCTGAGTCTTCCTTTGCTGGAAGCAAGCAGAGACATAGCGCCTGGGGTCTGTGGTCAAAACAGCCCTCCTTTTAGTATAGGTTGCTGTAGATGTTGCATTAAAAGTATTAGTGTGACTAGATGGGCCCAGAATGTTGTTCACCTAAGGCCTGAAAGAATGTTGGAGAAAGCAGAACAATTTGGCCTCAGAATGATCCCTGTGCGTGACGAGCACTCGGAAGCCTCTTCCTTTTGCTCTCACGACATCTCCGCTGCATAAGGTCACCTGGCAAAATGCAGTGGCACAATACAGAAGCTCATAACTGTACTTCTAGATAACGTCATTTGGGGCGGTCAAAGGCTTACTAGACTGTAGCGTGGATGTAAGAAGTGCTGATAAGAAGAACTATATCATAGGTCTCGCTTTCTGCTGCACTGCACTTTGTGTAATCCTCTGCACCCAGCCAGCTCAGAATGGTGGCATTTTACACCAGTTTAGCGTTGGGTGTAAATAACTCTACAAGGCAACAGAGTATGAGGCTCAATACATTTTAGGGACAGGAAAAAGACATCTGGACTTCCTTGCTATCAACTTCTTATTATTACCCCATTACTTCAACCCTCTCCTTTGCTGGAAACATGTCTACAGTAGAATGAGTTTCTTCAGTTTCCTTCCCCTGGTCACTTCTCCTGGTGTAAAAGAGATTTGCCTGAGTTGCTAGTTACTCCTAGTTTCCTAATGTTGTAGGTTGGCCTCTAGTTTGGGAGACAGTTGCTGGTATTGAATGTATCTATCCTTTTTTCATATTATTGAAAATTTCTGTTAGGTCACCTTGGAATCACCTTTTTTTCACTGGGAAATAATTCCAGCTCTTTTAATCTTTCTCCATGATTGAGATTCTTGAAATCTGGTATCATCCTTGGTGTCCTACATAGCCTCCTCCAAGACGCATGCATTCTTCCTGCGAGGCAGTTAAGATTGCAATCAAGATGGAGATCTAGGAAGTGCCTTCGGTCCCAATTCAGCTGAACAGTTTTGCACAATGCTTAATTTCAAGTAATTCCATCCCTATTTAGCAAAGCACATAAGAACATGCTTAAGCCCCCTTTGGCTTAAATGGGATTTAAGCATGTGCTTAAAATTAAGATGGTGTTTAAGTGCTGAATGGAACTTTATATACAGTAACTATCTCTACTTTGTATTCTGATAATCTTTCCAAACCCTTGCTTGCCTTTTTACTGCATCTTTGTAGCAGGCTGGTGGCTTTAATTAACTTTCTACCTTGACCTCCTTTTCCTGAAAGTGTGCTGGAGTATGGTTTAATTGTAAATTTGGGTTTGGGGTGGGGGGGAGGGGAATGCTTAGTCACACATAGCCAATAAATGTCATTTGTCATAGGATGTCCCTATTCCCTAAATGATCCAACCCCTTTTCACTTCGGTTGCATTGTTTTCCCTGCTAACAGTTGTAATGTCCTGTATGAATTTGTAGTTCTTGTTACTTTCTAACACGAACAGGGAGGGGGGAACCAAAACTCCTTTTATCTGTGTTTAGGGTGACCAGATGTCCTGATTTTATAGGGACAGTCCTGATATTTGGGGCTTAGTCTTATATAGGCTCCTGTTACCCTCCCTACCCCCATCCCGATTTTTCACACTTGCTGTCTGGTGAAGGGCTTGTCCAGATAAATGCATATATACTTATATTCCAACTTACTGAAACTGACTGCTGAGGTGCTGCCCTTCTCATCCCTTTCCAACGTGAAAAACGTTCACTTCTGGCTCCCTTTCAGCTCCTGCTGCTTGCGCTGTTTCCTGTGCAGGCTTCTACTTTAGAGCCTATTCCAAAACTCATCACCTTTGCTGTAAATCTCTGATGCAGACTCTTGGGCAATGATTTTCTTTAAAATCTAAGTCCACAACATCCCCTGGATTTTCCTTATCTCTCATGGCAGTAATATCCTCCAAGAATTCCAGAAAGTTAGTTAAGCATGACTCCTTGTGCCTTGATCAAACTGATTTTCCACAGTTCTCCAAGCACGTCGCTCTTAAGAGACTGCAGTTTCCAAAACTTTCTCCCCACAATGGATTTTAAACATACTTGTTACTAACTTTATGGTTTAATTGTTGAACCTGTTCAGGGGGGCGGGGAAATAAGTAAAATGGGTGTATGTGTGTGTATTTGTTTAATGTAGTGCACTGAAGTTGAAAGTCATCATATAGTGATTGTGTTGCGGGGTAACTTGAAGCATAGCATCATACTTGAGATGCAAGAGTTAGAGCTGAGAAGACACTTTTAAAGTGAAACGCTCTCTTTTTCAAGTGCTGTGGTTGACATGGACGAAATGACTTTTGGTCTGTTACTCAGGAGGGATGTAAGATCATGGCATTCCTTGGTTTTGTGCATGATACCGTCCACAACAGCGTACTAGGCCTATTTTCTGCTTTGCAGAGAGAGCATTTTAGAGCAAGCTTGATCATGAGCCAAAGTTTCTGAAACCTTAAAGTTGTGGTTAGCAGACAGCCACTTTAGGAAATTAGGTCACCATTACCTCACCCTTAGTTTTTATCCAGTAGTCTATCTGCCACACTGTTGCCTTCTTATTAATCAAAACCAAGTTGGGTTGTATGGAAGTTGTCAGAAGTAAAAGGAATAAGAGGGTTTGACTCTTTAGGGAGCTGTTGAAGGCATGGGGATTGGGGGAAGACAGGATTTTTGGAGGAGCTGCTATGAGTGCAGACAGCCACGAGGCTGCGTTAGGCGGGTGATTGGGCCCTGTAGGGGAAAGGAAGGCTGCAGTGTAAACTGGTTTTTGACACTTGTGGGAGTTGGTTGGGCTTAGTCGTCTGAGTGGCTTCCACAGTTCACAGTTTGGGGCAGCTCTCTTTGGATTGGAGGGGTTGGCACCTGGGAGCGAGCGGGTCTCATTTTGTCAGGGAGGGGGAGTTGCAAGAGGGTTTTGCCTGCGTTAGCGGGTTATTTGCCTCTGCACTTTCCGATGTTGCTGCCTCCGCTGCAGCAGAAATCTTTCTAGCGTGGGTGGGCGTGGTCTATAAGCACAAATGCCTTGAAACTATAAACCTATTTATGTATGCAAATAAATTCTGATTTCCTTCTTTTAAAATGCTATTATCCAAGTACACTGCCAGCTCTGTTCCCATCTGTTTTACTGTAGGTGGCTGTTTTAAGGTGTGACCTTATCAACGCTGCCATCTAAAAACAAAGTAAACTCAGGACAAGCTTGTTCTAGCCAAGATTCCTGTCCGAAGACCATGGCAGTAGGAAACGACGGATGTGTTGTTCTTCAAGTGCAGTTATGTCAGAAAAAGTGACAACGTAGAAATAAACCCTTCTTACTTAACAGTATGCTCCGAGTGCTGTCTGAGCCCTACTCACGTTACTCATATAAAAAAGAGAGCTTTTTACTTTGGTAGAGTATTCTCAGAGCCAATGTAGCTATAGATGCTTGAGTGAACTTTAAGCATTAGAAATGTGTACATTATTTTCTTCTCTGTGCACCATCGACAATATTGTTTAAGTTCCAGCTGCTGCATAGTTATTACTGAAGGTGTTCCGTATGCCAGAGACAGTTCAGTTTGAATCTCCAGTCCTAGGATAGGCTTCTAGGCCCTGAAGTAAGGAACAGTTATGTGTGAGCTGAGTACTTTTGCTGCAGAAGCCCTCTGGGAGGGAACAACCAACGTAAAATCACCCAATGCTATTTTTTGTCACTCTTCAGGGTATAACGGCATTCTGAGCGTTCCGCAATGCTCACAAATACTAACCCAGATTGGTGGTAATGCTCTTATGGGGCAGATTGTATATTTCTTGCTTGTGCTGAGTAGTACCTTACCTTACTACTCAAAAAGCTCACTCCAGTCAGTGGGAGTACGGAGCTCCGCAATGTAGGTAAGCAGTAAGAATCTCACCCTAAATTAGCACCAACCTCCGGGGTTACATTTTAGTTTATAATGAAAACATTTGCTCCCTAGTGCATTTTGGTGTCTGAACTTCGCCTGTTTAATTGTATATTACAGGACAGGACCATATTTTGCTTTCTCCTGTATACTGTCAAATATATTGTCAGTGCTTAACAAATAATAAAGCGGCCTTCCCTTTTTTTTTACTGTATTGCCTACAACATATTGAGTTTACAGACTTCACTCTTCAGGCGGAATTTCCTTGTTTAGTATACAGTAGATTGGGATAAAATTATTTATACTGTGTCTATCACTTTAAAACCTCAGAATAAGTGATTCACTACTCCAGACACAATTTCTAAAGATTTTTAAATAACATGTAACTCGACTCAGAAAGCAAAGCGTGAGAGTAAAGGCTTTGAAGGAGTTTTTGTGTGTAACCTTACTGGGAATTTAATGAGCTAACTACAGCATTGTAGGTACAAGCAGTAAGCTGAGAACTCCTCCATCTCAGGAGATCCTTGCGGATATGCCCTTGGGAGGATATTTGACTGCTAGAAAATGTGGAAAAACAAGAAGTTTGCACTGCAGGGATGGATATAATATGGGGAGGGGTTGGGAGAAAAAATAACCCTCTGCCCCTCTTCATTATGAGAGTAAAATGACACTTTTGTCTAGAGGCCAGTGAAACCTGGGAGACCTGGGATGGTGCAGACAGGACTAGCAACAAGTTTGTTAAGGAATGGGGTTGGATGCATATAGCTTTGCCTCAGATCTATGTTTTTTGTTCTGAATGCACAACGTTAACTCTTAGCTCCCCGCCACTCACAAGGAACAGAAATGAGATGGAGGCACTCAAGGTGGAAATTAATGACAAAAAGTTGCTGGGTGGAATTTTTAGAAAAGAAATTAACATGACAGCTTCTCCTTAGATGACATTCAGCATCCTCAAGGAGCTTTCTGTGTGTCACAATCGTCCCATTTTATGCACCCAGTGAGAATTCAGCTCTGCTGGGGTTGTTAGGCAGAGAGTTCCTAACCCTTGAAAGAGCATTTAAAAAAAATAAGTGGTTTTTTTAAAATTAAACTCTGGAAATTAAAATTTTACAGTCAACTAATCTGAGTGATGACCAGTTTTAATCTGAAATGTTAGCATGTTCCCTCAAGTGCCTCAGCCTGCCAAACATACAGTTAGGGTGATGCTCTCTGATAAGAACACGGAGAGAGCCATTGGTTCAGAAAGCCTGGATATGTGAAAAACTCCCACTGGCATGCCTCATGTGTGGAAGCCTCCTTTTTCCTTTAAACTTGAATCTGACCTTGAAAGTCCACAGTTTTTTTCAGCTCTCTCAGAAATGATTGGCTGACAATGATAAGCGCCACATAGATGGTACTTAATCACCGGACAAGGGGGCCAGGTTTTCCCAGCATTTTGAGCATCCGGAAACTGCCATTGAAAGCAATGGATGTGACAGCTGCAGGCTGAGGGATACTTTTGGACATGTGGTTCTTAGTGTGTTCAGCTTGTTGCGCGCATGGACTAAATTCTGCTCTTGGATGGGCATGGACCATTTCTCTTTTTTCAGGGGGAAACATGCACAAGTATCAGTCAGACTGCAAACCTTAGCCTATGGATAGACTCATGGTTGAGTGGATCCCTTTTCAAAATGAGGCCTGGGCAGAGCCATTTGCATTTCTTTGGTTAGGAACAAATAAAGGCCCTGATTCTGCAAAGACTTACACACATGCATAACTGTAAGGTCCTGATTCAGCCAGCACTTAAACGTGTGTAACTTTAAGCAAGTGTTTGAAAGCTTTGCTGAATAGGGATGACTTAAGCACATGCATAAGTGCTTTCCTGAACTGGGGTCTAAGTTAGGGTTGCCAACCCTCCCGGTTTCGCCTGGAGTCTCCTGGAATCGGGCTCTATCTCCTGGAGGCTGCTGAAGCCAAATCAGGAGATTTGATGTCGCTAAAAGTTCAGTGGTGCAGCAGGGCTAAGGCAGGCTCCCTGCCTGATCTGGCCCCATGCCACTCCCGAAAGCAGCTGATATGTCCCTGAGGCCCCTGGCGGGACATGGGGTCTCCACACGCTGCCCATGCACTGAGCACCAACTCCACAGCTCCCACTGGCCGGGAATTGCAGCCAATGGGAGCTGCGGGGGCAAAGCCTGTAGGCAGGGGCAGTGTATGGAGTCCCCTGCCCCTCCCAGAGGGGCTACAGTGATGTGCTGGTTGCTTCCAGGGGTGGTGCACAGAGGGAGCAGTGAGGCGCCACCTGGCCCCACTTACCTCAAGCAGCTCCCGGGCGGTGGCAGTGCGAGGCTAAGGCAGGCTCTGCTCCCGCAGCTCCTATTGGCAGCAGTTCCTGGCCAATGGGAGCTGCAGAGTTGGCATTCGGGGCATGGGCAGCATGTGAAGACACCTCCCCCCCACCAGGGGCCTTAGGGACATGCCAGCTGCTTCTGGGAGTGGCGTGGGGCCAGGGCAGGCAGGCAGCCTGCTTTAGCCCTGCTGCACTGCCGCCTGAGGAAAGCGCTGCCAGCACCCTGCACTGCTTCCTGCACCCCAACCCCCTGCTCCAGGCTCAGCCCGGAGCCCCATCCCACATTCCAAATCCCTTGGCCCCAGAGCCCACAACTCCTCCCGCACCCCTGCCCAGTGAAGGTGGGGGAGAGTGAGCAATGGAGGGAGGAGGACTGGAGTAAGTGGGGTGGGATGGGGCAGGTTGCAGGGCAAGGGTGTCTTGGGTTTGTGTGATTAGAGAGTTGGCAACCCTAGTCTATGTACACAGGATATCTCAATGAGTTCAAGAGAGCTACCCACACATGCTTAAAGCACATGGATAAGTCTTTTTTGGGTTGGACCCTAAGGCTTATTGTTACAATCCTACATTTTACAATTGTGTAAAATTTAAAGGCCTGAGTTTTGTAGTATAGAACAATGTATTTACTTACTGTATCCAGGAGTCTCAACTATATTGACTCAACTCTGCCATGTTTTTAGATACACCATATCTACCCCCCACTCTCTCTCTTTTAATACATAGATTTTTTTTTTTTAAAAAAAAACTTGCACTGTTAACTATTCTTTGTATCTGTTTTGTATTGAATTTTGAAGTTTTGTACACAACTGGGTGGATTTGTTTCTTGTTTTATTTGGACTCTAATAACTTCTGATTTCATCCAAGTCAAACTGAAACTAGGATTTTCTTCCAAGAGTCTTTTTCCATTTTCAGACTTCAATTGAAAAAAATGTATCAGTTTATACAAGTCTGCATTCGGTTTGTTACTAAATTTTAATTTAATGCTGAATCCTGCTAAACTGGTAGAAAGAATGGACCTTTACTTTAGTTACAAAACCAGACTTAAACCACTTTGGAATTTCACTCTGTGTGTGTGTGTGTGTGTGTGTGTAGTATTTGTTGTGAAAAGTAGTGTAGACAACATGCTGTATCTATTGTGTGTATCTCTTCCATAATAAATTCACTATGAGCTCATGGCTATTTTAATTGAATTTGATATTTCCAAAGAGGAGGAATCAGTAGCTACATTAGAGATTACAGGTTAACTGTAAATCAGCATAGCTCCATTAAAATCAGTGAAGCTAAAACACCAGTTGATGATCTCGTTTATAAGCTGCCTTTGTTATGATGATCAGCCTTGCCTTCAAACACTTTCAGTAGCAAAAGAAATCTTTAAAATGTTGGTAGAGTTGAAGATTTTATTGCCATGAAGCATTGGTCTTGCATCCAAGCCTTGGGTTATATTATGTGAATACCCTGGCAAATAGTAACCTTGATGAAGGTTTTCTGAAATTCATAATAGCAATATGGTAACAGAAGTGGTTGAAGTTGCTGGCATGGTATTGTTACCAGTGAACAGATTCCAGTTCCACACACTGAAGGCTTCTTCAGGTGTTGTGCGGGAAAGCCACTGTTTTGAGTCAGACACTTTCTTGTACATATTGCTGCATATTAACTCCAGTCTGAACACAATCTTACACCTTTTGCCTACTCACTTTCAGATGTAGTCAACCTCCACTGTTCCCATGTGGTTTATTTAAAATCAAATAAAGCCTTTGAATCCTTGAGTCATTTTCATTAGGACTGTTTCATCTGTGCAGTATTAACTATATCTGCCTTATCTACTAGAATAGAGCTGAGCTGAGAAGCCGTGCACTCTGAAATAATGCACTGAGTTGGGAGTCTGGCGGTCCTGAATTCTAATTCTGGCTTTTCCACTGGCTCACTGGGTAGACTTGAGCAAGTTGCTTCAACTTTGTTTCATTTTCCTCTTGCCCACCTGCTTCCCAAGGTTGCTGTTAGGATAATTACCGTAATTAGTCCTTTCCTGTCCAGCTTTTTGATTGCGTGAAAGGCTACAGGATAAAAATGCTAAATATTCTTAACAATTGTCTGGGTATCGTTAGGTGTACCATAGCTGTTCTATATAGTGCATGTTGATTCTGTGCTTTTCATCTGTCTGATCTTTATCGCATACAGTTCTGGATTAAGAGACGTCCATAACAAAGGCGGGTTGGTCCTGCCCAAGCTTCCCTTGTACAGATGAATCTAGTCTCAACTTTTCAGTTTCTCTCATTTCTTCTAGTTGTACTGTATGCACTGATTGTTCAGCACATGTCCTTGAATATGGAACATTCACGTGTGGGAATCTTGACGATCCCACATCGTTCCTTGCTTCATTTGCAGTTTACCTTATTAGCACCTTTGCTCCTGTTGGAAAAAGTCTGGAGAAACAAGACACCTCCAAACATGCTGATAAGGAGCACGCCTTGGCCTTCCTGAGAATAATAATGGTAGTTAATTACCTATTGCAGGGAATACAAATCTCTCTTCTAACTCCATTCATTCAGGCAACAATGAAAAATCTCAAACCTATTGATGATCATGCCCATTGGAATTCTCACTAAACCAGAGAGCAATCCTTGTTGTTATCAACTAACCAGTCTATGTGTTTTCAAAAAAAAATGTGGCAGAGAGGAGCTCTCTCTCCACAGTTTTGTTGCAGGAAGGAGCAATTTGGTAGAGCTATTTAAAAATAAGAAGACAACCTGCTCCCTTATTCCTGTTTTGCTACTATGTTATACTTTTTGCAGGTCAGTTTGACTACTGTTCCTTTAGGGGCTAAACTGACTGCCTGTCCTTAACCCACCAACATTTTCGCATGGATTGGAGGCCTTTCTGGAATTGGAATTGGCATATGGAGCCTTTCATCTTGAGACCTCCAGTTAGAATCTGGCTGAAGTCTGGTAGTGACCAAAACTCATTACCACATATACCGTGGCTGTAGGGTGGTCTGTAGAAACGGGTTGATGATCTGAGTATAGTTCCCAGTAGATCTATAAAAAACCTTTCAAAGCTAATGTTTAAAATCAAATTTACACAAGTTAAGAGGGAAGGTACTGTACATCTGGGTTCAGGCTTGAGTTATGAGGGATTACAAGTATCAGTTACAAGGCTCACAGGATACATACATAGTACATAACCAGCACAGAACCAGATGGGGGGGGAGTGAGTTTTTAAAAGGTCAGTGAATATGTGGTCTCGGGTACGCCACCCATAGAATGTCAGTATTGGCGTAGTGAATAAGTGCATGAGTGGGGTGCGTCCCTTGGTTTGTCAGGGAAGGAAGGAAGAGGGTTATTTCCCTGGCCGGCATTCTTGATTACACAACCTGGTACTGATGGTGTCCCATGGTATGTTCCGTGTAGATGTCTCTGGACCACCTAATGGTGTACAAACAACCAGGGCTGGCACCTTTAGTGACAGTCTCTGCAGAAGGAGGACAAGGAATGAATGAAACACAGAGACTGCACTGCAGTCTCATTCCTAGGGCTTCCTACAGTATTTAATAGTGATATCACTAGTTGGATTCACTTGAAATTAGGTTCTACAGAAATTACTCTTAAGACTCCATATAATTTAATAAAGAAGACTTATTTTTTATATGTTTCTGAAGTACCGTATAGAATATGATAGCAAGGATATAATTCCCTGACTAATTTTTATGGGTGGTTTTAAAAAAAAAAAAAAAAAAAAAAGTTAGAAAAGTTTATTTTTTCTATCAAAGTTTATAGGCCTTTTCTATAGGGCTGCTTTCTCCGGTGCTGGTTGAGGCACTGTGGTATGTGTCATCTGCAGACCCATTGCCTTTGCTGTACTCTGGATAAACAGATGATTCCGATTTCCCAGACTGTCAATCTGACACCTTTCAGGAGCACCCTATTTACTCAAAACCAGGGGAAAACCTTATTTTCCTTGAGTTTCATCTCCAGGATGGAAGCTTGAGTGACAGAAAGAGAGACTCAACACAGTGAAGAGCCAAGTGCAACAGTGTGTGTGTGCCCTTGTGTTTCGGGCCCAAGGTAGGATCAATCGCATCGCTCCTGGATGAAGCCTGGATTGATTACAGCGGCCATTGCCATAAGATACCCAGCTCTATCCCTGGGGAGAGCTGTGCACTTAATGCGTTTGTCATTTATCATGGAGCGAAATGGACTGATAGAAACTGTGAGCTAGTACATCCAGAGAGCTGCACATCGGGACTTCAGTGGGACAGATAAAGATAACTGCAAATTATTGGACTTAATACAGAAACCACTGCATGAAATTATCTGGCTTGTGTTATGCAGGAGGTCGGATTAGATGATCATATTGGGCCCCTTCTGCCTTTCCCATGAATTTCTCCACCCACATAATTCCTCTCATGATGTATAATTTTATTTCCTTGTTTATACAGTGACTGCTGACAGAAGTCCTTTGATTTTGCAAAGGATTGCATAAAAGTCTGCCATTGTGAGGCAGAGGTGATGTATTACCAGGACTTCCTATGAACTTTCTTTTCTTCTGTATATGTCTCTCTCTGTAGTTCTTTCTCCTCATGGAAATGGGGAAACAAAAGGTTTTGTTTTTATCCCTGCAGAGTGAGAGGATATGTCTCTGGCATGATTACAGCCAGCATTGGAAGGGTGCAGCTGGATTTGGAAGAACAGTGCAGTTTTCAGCCCTCTTCATCTCCTTCCCTCCCCCCCTTACAATTTAAATTTGTATTAATTAATCCAAGGATCAATACAGTATTTTGTATGACAGTTACCAGGGCAGATTCTCTGATGGACTATAAATGGGCTCGCCATCTGTGAAAGGGAATCCTAGTAAGGAATTCTAGAAATTTTACATAGTGTGCTCCAAAGCCTATGAGATCCAAACAGGGCTTTCTGCATTATAGAACTCGCATGTCTGCAAGATCATGTGAAAACACTGGTATGAAAGCAAAGTAGTGGAAGGATCACCTGCTAGTTAAAACCTCCCACTCAGAGGTCTTTAAAGGCGAACACATTACAGTGTGTTCGGGTGCTTTATCCCAAACTCTGGACAAGATTGCAGGGCTGTATTCTTTATAGTTAATGGCTTTAATTAAAACACCAGTAATACATTGTCCAAGCCATTACTGCAGGATAGTCTATGGCCTTCTGCACTGGAACACTCTCCATGAGTAGCAAACTGTGATGTGGTGATGAAATGACTACGATGAAGGAGAAAACAGGTTAAGACTGATGGCTGGAAAACTTTTCATGGGTATAAAAAAAAAAAATTGATTAAAAGAATGTGTACATAAAAACTTTCATGGAACTGGGATACTGTGAAAATCTTTCTAATATTGCTATCTTGCAAGAGCAATACTGTAGCGTTAGCTTCAACGAAGTGTAATGAAACGTGGCAGTATAGATACACCATGCAGATGTCATGGTCATCAGCCGGGGTAAACCAAGACGCCAGATCTACTGGCTTCTGTTACTCAAACTAACGGAGAACTTCTTATGTGTGAGAAAGTAGCAGGCGGTTGTAGTTGCAGCAGACAGCCACTAGGGGGTGACATAATTTCACACAGAACAGTTTATTGCACAAGCTTCAGCGGTATCGCTACCATAGGGGTGGAGAGTGGAGATAATAAAGCTGTAATGGTTAGGCTGAGAAATTGTTGTTTGTTTATATCATTGTAATGCCTGGAAGCCTCTATCTAGGATCAGGTATTGATGTGTGCTTATTTACGTTTTATATATTAAAATATATCTATAACGAATGTTGTATAAAAATGGAATATATTTTGATTGTTTCCTTCTCCCTCAACCTTAATATTTTGCTAGCCTTTTGGAAGGGGGTGAGGAGGATAATGGAGCTAAAATCCCTAATGCCTATTATCATGTCAGCCGCTTTATTTTTATGTCATATACCAGTCCCTCTCCCTTTGTCTGCCTTGTCTGTCTAGATTGTAAATTCCTTGGGGCAGGGTGTGTGTGTGTCTCTCTCTCTTTCTGTGTTTTTTATAGTGCCTATAATAATGGGGCCCCAATCTCAAATGAACCCTCCTGGTGTTCCTAGAATACATATAATGAGAAAAAATTATTGATTAGACCCATAATGGAAAATACTGCAGTTTGGGGTAGGTGCCTTTTTAAATACAATATCAGAAGGTTAGCAGTGTTAGTCTGGATCTGTAAAAAGTGACAGAGTCCTGTGGCACCTTATAGACTAACAGGCGTATTGAGCATATGCTTTCATGGGTGAATACCCATACCATCATGCATCTGACGAAGGAGGTATTCACCCACGAAAGCTTATGCTCCAATATGTCTGTCAGTCCATAAGGTGCCACAGGACTCTGTCGTTTTTTAAGTACAGTTAAATATAAGCCACAAAGCACCTTTTTGTCCGTCCACCCTATTGGGTTTTACCAAAAGTACAACTCCGTACGTTACCTCATGAGGTAAAGTGGAGTTAAATCATGTAAAGTGATCACTCAATGATATGCCAAGTCTTGATCAGTATTGTATGCTATTATATGCTAATCAAGTTGCTGCGTGCGGTGTGTCCTGATACCTTGTAGGGTTTTGTCAGATGTTAACTCATCTCTTGCCACAATAACTCAAAGTCAGCTCCTCTCGGTGTATATATTTTGAGTGTGGTGTCTTAAAGACATCCATAGTTTTGAGCTACTGATATCTGGATATACTGTAGTTCCCCAGAACAGAGAGGCAGTGTGACCCAAAGCTCGTGTATTCTGCTCCTTGAGCCTGCATTTCTTATGTTCTGTAATCCTAACGTAAAGCTAGGTTTACATGTTTTGTCAGGGTCTACATGTCTTCAAAGCAGCAGCTGTTTTTGTTACGTGTTGATACAGAAACCCAGAAATAGTACCTCCATGGAGCTGCACATAAAGAACTTAAATTGATTCAGCAAAGAACACTGGCACACATCACAGTCTCAATCCATAAATCGTAAGGGTGGAGTCCTGATCCTCAGCGGGTTCTCCAGGGCTACTCAGGCTCTTTTCTACCTTACACCAGATGTAGTCTCACTGAAGTTAGTAGGGCTACTTGTGGAGTAAGATTCTACTCTGTGTGAGTAAGGATACCAGAATCTGGCCCATAAGAAATAATAATATCCTCTTGTTGCATCTCCTTACGACAAAGCAATCTGTATCTATTCTACACTCAAGCTGTGGCTTCTGTAGGCTAGATGCAAATTCCAAACTTGAAGATGCTAGGCCTGAATCTCCTGTCTCTCAGGCCTGTGCAAATCAGGTATAACTCAGTGGAAACCGGTCGATTCAGTCAGGGGAAGTCCTGCCAACACTGAATCTATAAAGGCTTGAACTTTGGTCCTGTTAGTGAATGAACTCTGAAAGAGAGAGAGAGATTCAGATACATTGTTGTGTACTGCAGTCCACTGCCTGTGCATATAACAGCACATTTTGTATGTGGCATTTTTGCTCCAGATGTGAAAAAGATCCAGTAAAAATCTAGAGAGGAGGATGGCCTTTTTAATGTCATTGAGTGCACTTCCCACCATGTCTTTTCATATCTCCCGTAATGTGTATATAGGAGACAGACTAGATGACTTAAGTGTCTTCTTCCCTTTTTCCTCCAATCCCTTACACTGTGTTTGCCCAAAGTGCTGCAGCTCTGAAGCCTTGTTTTTTTTTTTGTTTGTTTTGTTTTTGTTTTATTTTTTACATTGGGACACATCCATCTTCTACAGGGAAATGCCCTGATGCCCAGCCACGACAAATAAACAACTGGCTTACTGGGAATACGACTCTGGTTATAAACTACCTTGCCTGAAGCTCCCAAGTTGTCTCCACAGCCCCTCAGGAGAGTGAGAAAGCTAGTTCTTCCAAAATGAGCAGAACAAGCACAAGGCATTGTGAGATTTCCAAGAAGTCACTGCAGCTCTCGATCAGCTATTAGCAATCTTTTGTCATTACAAAAAGGATTGGGAAACAACAAGGACAGTTTTGGAACAAGCAAATCCTTCTTTCTCTGCCCTTGAAGACTGTAGAGAATGGAGAGACAAGTGCCTACCTGCATTGGATTTTGTTGGCTGGATCCAGTTGTAGCCTGAAGTTCACAAAGGTCACATCCTCAGCTGGAAGGCTGGGAAAGCAGGAGAAGCAGCAGCTTAGCTGGCTCATCCCCAGGCAAACTGGTTTGAACCAGGAAAAAGTCAGAGAATGCTAAGGAACTTCTTGCACATCACCTCAGGCTGTTGGGTATTCTGTTTCCTAGTTACCTTTTTCCTGGTTTCAACTGAAAAGGGGTATGGGGGGAAGCATTCCTAAAAATAACCCTTTCATACCTTGGGCCAAATTCTGCTATGTTAAAACCATGTAAATACAGAACCTCTCCGCTGACATCAGTGGAATCATTTCAGCTTTATATCAGGGCAGCTGACAGCAGCATCAGAACAGATGTGCTTTTGCTGACTGAGGACTAGAAACAGGAGCTTGGTAACTGTTACATGTATTTTGTGCTGCATTGGGTGGCAACATAGTCTAGTGGAAGAGGCATCGGACTGGGAGTCGGGAGACCTGTGCTCCATTCCCGGCTCTGCTACTGACCTGCTTTCTGACCTTGGGTGAGTCATTTCCTCTTTGTGTGCCTCTATTTCCCCTCCTACCTTATGTCTGTCAGTCTGTTTAGACTGTAAGGTATTTGGTGGAGGGTCTTTATTTTACTATGCATATGTGCAGCGCCTAACACAGTGGGCCCCCAAACTCAGCTGGGATCTCTAGGCACTACTGTAATGCAAATAACTAGTAGTAATAAATTTGCCCAAACAGTACTGATGTTTAAAAAATAGTATGTAGGAGGAAGGCTATCCTGATGGACTGGTACAGATGAATGGGCCCCTGCAACTCCCAAAGGAGTTAAAGTATTTGGCCAATTGCTTAAACCTCAAGACATTCAGCAGTGATTTTGAATTATCATTTCACTAGTGAGTTAGTGCGGTATAGCTATGTCACAACAGCATCTGAGGAGGATTTGGGTGTGTGTGTTGTCAAATTAATTTTTTTAGAATTTGATTCTTTTAAGTCAAATGCCGTAAGCTGCATAGACTGCACACTGTAGGCTTTGTATACTGTGCCGCTTTCATGGGGTGTTAACAGCTACTGGATCTGCTTAGTAGTGAAACCAGGAGCCACTTCCATAACCTCTGCCTTCGACACCACCCTGTTAGGAGCTGGCATAGAGCGTTCCCATTCAACCTTCCCATGCACGCTAGGGTAAATTTGGGGTTTAGTGGGTGTTTGGAGGAAGATGTCTCCTCTCTTTGCCCCTTGTACGTTAGAGGGGTCTTCTGCCTTCTGGTCTGAGATGGTACCCAGGATCTACTGGCTTTTGCATGCTCCAGTTTCCTTTGCACTTGTTGACGTGGCTCCTCTTATGATATGCTACATAAAGCACTGGAAAGGATCATGTTTCACAACTAAATCCTGAAGATGCTTGTGCACAAGGTCTCTTTGATATGCTCTGGCAGCCAGTGCAAAGGATTGTGGGCTAACTGATGAGAATTTATGACTGGCAAAGATGCCAGCTGCTGCAGCTTGGCAGGAAACCACAGTTCTCTGAGAGTTAAATGTTGGAACACAGCAAGATGACTATCTCTTTTAAAAAATTAAAAAAACCCCAAACCTAACCTTCATCCCCTTCCAAAAAAAAGCCAGAGGGAAGACAATGATCCCATTTCCTGGATTGCAAAAAACAGACCCGTTGACCTAGAAAATGTCATATGAACTCTTTAACCAGTGGTATGGGTTAATATTTAAAAAAACCTGATAAGTGTCCAGTCCAGCTCCCACTGCATGACTGCCATTCACTTGAATGGTAGTTGGATCAGATATCAAGTGGCCAATAGCATGTTAAGTTGGTACACAGTGGAATTTTTTTTCTTCAGGGTTCTTAAGTGCTGGTTCAGGCAGGACGCTTGAATCCTTCTACCAGCAATGGAGACACCATAAAAGCAAAGCTGTTGTTATGCCCCTTCTACTATAAAACGGGACAAGTGGCTGATCTTGTCCAGTCAAGGCTAAGTCCTGCAGAACTTCCTTTGGCAATGTACCCACTGATGTCGATGAGAGTGTTGCGAACGTAAATACCAAAGAAGGCAACAAAGATGTTACCTGACTAAGGATCGTGTTGTTGGACACACACAGGCTTCACAAGCAATTAAAATTCCATTATATTTAAAAACAATCCCAGCCAAACCAAAGAACGGGGGAGAGAAATCCAGCCTTGCCAACAGAAACAAACCAAAAACTATCCTCAAAAATGATTTCCCAGAAACCAGTTTAACAGATAAGACATTACTGTTTGGTCCTATCATCCTGCCAGTCAACTGGACTGTGCTTATCTACCAAAGAATTTAATAAAATGTGTATCAAATATAGTAAGACAAATTTTGTTGCTTTTGAGTCCATTAAAATAATTTATTCTACAGGATATATTCATTAGTTGTCCTTTCTCCCCCCCAGCCCCCAAATTATATGTCATTTAAGATCAATATCTTGTTTTAACTTGTGATGCTATGAAAAATCAGACTCAGACTTCTGCTTTGCAATGTAAAAAGGACTTGCTATAGTGACACAAATGAATTTTCCTCTTCATCACAGTATCTGGTGTGATTTTCCTCAAGCTTCAGTGGAAATAATGAGTCATGAATACAACAGCATGTGGCATGTCCTTTGCAAGATATGTGTCTCCTCTGCATGTGCTTGCATGGCCAGGTTAAAAGACTCGAACACTTTTTTTTTTTTTTTTTTTTTTTTTTAACCCTATTCATTTGGAACAAGTTCTCATTTGTGTGAGCATGTGCAAGTCTCCTACAAAGTACTGGATGCATCTCAGTCCAGGTGGCTGAAACACCTACCCGTTCTAGTCCTTGAGTTTCCTATATGCAGTGAGTACCAGTTACACAGTGAGTACCTGGTTCTGCTCCCACTGACTTATACCTGAAAGTCTCACAGACAGTAATGATTTTATAGTCACTCCCTCCCCGTATAGTAAGGAAGTATCATCCCCATTTTACAGATAGGCAACTGAGTTACAAAGGGATTTAGGACCAGATTTCCAACTCTGTTTAAGTGCTTAAAGATTCAGGCAGTGGGATTTACCTTAACTGGCTTTCAACAGGAGTTTGGTGTCTAGCCTGCTTACCTGCTTTTGTAAATTCTACTGGGCACCTATTTTCATCTTTAGGTGCCTAAATGCCTTTGTAAATATGGCCTTAATGGACTTCTCCAAGGTTACACAGGGAGTCTGTGGCAGGGACAGGAAATGAACCCTGGTATCCTGAGTCCCATATAGTGCTATAAGCACAAGACGAGCTTCCCTGTCCTTTCTCTTAATGGTGGGTGCACATGGTGGTGGGGATCCAAGGACACAGTTAAGGTTATTTGGGGTGCCTTTCTCAATTCTACACTTCCATGTTTTCAGGTAGTGTGTGTGTATTTCAGATGTTTGGATTTTATTTATTTATTTACATGGTAAATTACAGGGGGAAAAATCTGGACTTTCTGCAGAGTTTGCTGATACCCATCTGTGCTCCAGCCTCCTGATGTAGAGTATTAGCTTCTGATTAGTTTGGATAAAGAACACCTTCTGGGAGCTGACAAGCTGTGGCTGGTTTCAGGAGCTGCCAGGGGGAGCTGGTGTGTAGTGCCCCATGTACAACACACACATTCTTACACACACACCCCACTTCATTCATCTGCCATTGCCTGGACTAGATCTACTGGTTTCCATTTGGTGTGTTGTACATGGGGCACTACACGCCAGCTCCCTGAACCCCAGGGAGGCTCAGATTTGAGCACCACAGCAGATGAGTCAGGCATGGATCTGATTGCAGCTGGAATCATGCAGGTACATGCACTTGATGTGAAAGTGGCAAGAGAAAATTGAACGTAAAATCTGCTAGGCAGCTAATAAATTTGTTTTACGTTTTTCTCTCTTCCTAGTTGGCAATTAGTTCAGTGCCAGCTGAAACACTTTCTGCTTGCTGTAAGCTAGTGTACTCAGTGACCTACTGTAAATCCTGAACTTAAAAGAAGACGTACTCATCTGAGGCACTTGTATATTTTATGTGAATTAAGACAAATTGAGAAATTAATGCATTCTACTAATACAGATTATTTTTACTTGTGGATGGGGTTTCACTAGAAAGTAACTGAAATTTCTTTGTCACCAGAAGGCTATTCTTGGTTTAAACACAAAGGGAAATGCAAGGGGTTACCTCTCTGATCCTTTTATATTCTTAGTTGAATTCAATGGCCTGTTTACAACACCACATTGATATTAGGCTGTATCCTTACTTGGTTATGAGCTTTTTTGTTTTTTTTTATATACTTAAAAAGCTAGATTCACACGATTGCAGGGCTTGATGACAAAGAGAGGTTTATTGTATTTATAATAACTAAGTCTGCTGGAAAAAGTGTAAAGAGCCAGTGTATGAGACCTTGAACTAGGAAATGCATGTACTTAATGCGGAAAGAAAACACTTCTTACATACTGGGAAATTGTTACAACTATTGAATCTATTTCCCTATGTTAAGTATCCTCACGCCTTCTTGTCAACTGCCTAAAATGGGCCATCTTGATTATCGCTACAAAAGTTTTTTTTTTTTTCTCCTGCTGATAGTAGTTCATCTTAATTAATTAGCCTCTTAAAGTTAGTATGGCTACTTTTACTTGATCTCTGTATGTATATATATCTTCTTACTATATGTTCCATTCTATGCATCCGATGAAGTGGGCTGTAGCCCATGAAAGCTTATGCTCAAATAAACTGGTTAGTCTCTAAGGTGCCACAAGTACTCCTGTTCTTTTAACTATCTCTTATTGTATATAAATGCTCACTGGTTATCTAAAATTCTGTTATCGACAGCAGCATGAGCAGACTAGCGTAGTCTCTGAGATCACACTAGACTCTTCTTCTTTGAATGACTGGGATGACCTAATCTCACCACCCTTTCCTGTGCGTTATCATCAGGGAGGAGATCTTTAATGTTCGACTTCACTACTTCTTTCCTGAAGGCTTTTAAAGTAGCCTTAGTTCTTCCCATACCATGTCCTTCCACCACTTCTGAGAGTTGGAGCACAGCAAGGACAAATTCAGAGTGGTACTTAACCATGTTCTTAAGGACTAAAGCAGATACTTAAAGTTAGGCAGCTGCCTAAGTATTGTCCTGAACAGGGATATTTTCCTGAATCAGGGTGCCAGGCATGTACCAGTTTTAGCACAAATTACCTTGGGAACCCTAGCATTCCCATTTCTAGGGTGGGAGACATAACGATGTCATCCTTTTATGTTTTCCCACAGCATGGTATGAGACTCCTGTCTAGAAATCCTCCAGCACAGCATGGGCCCTGCTACAAACAAATAACGCAGAGCTCTGTCACACTTATTGTTGTTTGTTTCTATTACTGTAGCACCTGTGAGCCTGTGTCATGGACCAGTGCCCCAGGGTGCTAGGTGCTGTACAAGTAGAGAACGAAGAGATGGTCCCAGCCCCCAAAAGCAAAATCTTAAAATATAAAGTAGATTTAGCCCCAGATTTGCAAAGCAGGTTATTCAAAAGTGCACATGCAAACCAGGGATTTACATCCTTGCTTAGCTCTGTGTGTGTGTGTGTGTTTGCAAACCCAGCTTGTGTTTGCACTGGGGGTTGCATGGGCCTGAGCTGAGTTTACACACAAGTGTATGCACACTGTTCTATATCCCTCTCTTGAAAATGTGATGGTTTTCCTCACTGCATATTATTAGCACGAAAATATCTAAGGCATCCTATGCATTATAGTTCAAATCTAAGAACATGTAGAGAAAATTACTTTCAAGGCCTAGCAGTGTAGGAAGAGTTCGGGTTTCTGTGTACATGTATCATGTCCTAATCCAGTTAATGACAGCATTGTTATAGTAAACGGTTTCTAGTTCTGGGGATCTCATTTGAATTAAGACAGCTTGGGGCTCCTGTTAAAACAATAGGAGTACTTGTGGCACCTTAGAAACTAACAATGGATATCTTAAATAACACCAAAATGGTAACACATTCTCTTCTGTTTTCTCTTCCAAGGGGTCCTATGAGATCCCATCTAACTTGGAGGACATTCCAAAAAGGGCTAAAGTGGGACTTAATGTAGGTGGTCTGATGGGGGTTACCTTTACTCTCAGTGGGAAGTTCTGATCGTGGCTTTATATGGAGTCCTTCCATTTGGTAGAGGAGATTGGGAAAATCTTATTATTCTCCATATTTCTCCCCTTCTGAAGCCATACATGTTTCTTCCATAGTGCTTTTAATATCCTGCCAGCCCAGGGAAAGAGGTGTTATTTATAAATATTTCTGGTAAAACAGTAAGTACTTTCCCATATTTCACTCACTCATTTTCTGTACCAGAAATCCATCCAAGCAGAATCAGTTCACTCTCTTTTATGGGCAGAAAGAGATCCAAAACAATTAAAATTGATTTAAAAAGAAAAAAGGTAAGCACAACGTATTATTGACCAACTGTGCCCGTATTCACATTGCTTTCCAATCCATGGATAATTACCTCATGGAGGTTGTATGCTGTGTACAGTGTGGTGATGGAATGAGGCACTTAACTGAGCCTTAATGAGCATGCTAAACTCTCTTTCTCTCTCAGTGCAGTAGATAACCATTTTAAAAGGCACGCAACCCATTCCCAGGCTGGGAAAAATGGAGGAAGGTACTTCAGAGTTAGATAGTATAAAATAGAAGAAATACAAGAGAGGATTATTCCAACTGTGTGTTCCTCTTGGTCTCATTCACTGCACCAGCTAAAAGCACACTCTGTACAAGGGATTCAATACTTTATAGAATAAAAAATGTAAAAATAGGACCCAACCCTAGTAACACCAGTGTATGTGAGAGCAGACGTTGCCCCGCAGAATACACAAAGCACTAAGTGTGTGTAACCCACACACCTTCTGGGTGTGGTGTTCTGTCCCATGTGGTGGCACTGAGACCTCTTAAAGAGACAGAGAAAATGAGTCTGCTCTACAGCCTTAGCTAACAGCCAGTTCACTTTTAGCTCATGCGGTTGAGGCTCATGCTCTAAGCTCCAAAGGTCCCAGGTTCCATCCTGCCTGATGATAACGCAGGATCTGTCAGTGTTCCATGTGTACTTAAACTTAAGCATGTACTCAATTCTCACCCTACTTAAGCAGGTGATTTAAGCATTTTTCTAATAGCAATGAGGTTATTCACATGCTTAAATTCAAGACTCTGCTTAAATGCTTGGCTGAATAGGGCTTAATACATTAACTGTGCATGATTTGTATCTAATCAATTAATTACATTTCATATAATTACACACAAAAATTACATTAAAAGGACATTGTTAAGTTGTGAAGTCAAGCACGCAAGAAGCTAGGAAATGAAGGCTACATAGGCTACCCTTAATTCCATCATTTAACCTGCTTGTGGGTATGCTTTATGATACAATCTTTAATTACATGATGGTACACTATTTTGTCTTGGGGACCTTTGCCTCATTTAGCACACAGGATTGACAGAGCTCACTTAATTCAATGTTTTGTTTTCTCTTTGTTCGTTGTGTGGTCCCAGGCCTTATTTGATACACACCAGGGACTCAGCGAAGGGGAAGGTCCAGGCCCCTCTCCCTTGGCCATAGATTGCCAGTCTCTCAGTGAGAAGGAAACGGTGGGAGGGAGAGCCCCGTCCAGTCTCTTCTCAGCCAGACCTGGCCCGCAGAGACAGGGAGGAAGTGCCAATTGAAGCTGCTAGCGACCAGTGCTGCTTGGAGCTGGAGTCAAGGGTCCTCTTGTGACTCCAGCGTCGGGACTGCTCACACTCAGCTCTTGACTTCTCAGAACCCTAGACAGCCATCTTATCATGTACTTCCCCCACCTTTTCCACTTCCAGATCTGCTCTGACAAAAGAGATGAGGGTTCAGCCAAGGACATACATGTGGCAATGCAAAGGGAGGAGCCCCAGACACGCCTGTATGTCTCTCAGAACGCAACACCTGCATAAAGCAGAGCCCTCCAATGAGGACACTTGGGAATGTAGCACATGCTACCTGGGTCCCCTCCTTAAGAAAATTTTAGTGGCACCCTGGCCGCACACTGTTCAAACCATTTCCTGCTGGGCTTTTCGATGGCACTCATCACAGTAGTATCCAAGTACTTCACAAATATGGAGATCAGCAGGGAAGTCACTGAGAGCACAGGAGAGACTGGCTCCTTGGTCTTGGTTCTGGTACCCAGCCCCATCATGGCTGGCAACAGACATTGCAGGGAAGGTCTGGCCTAACACTTGGGTTGGAGGAAGCTTCTCAGTCATTCTGAAGGGATGGATCATGTGCTTCTGTAGGAATGGTTCATGTACATGGTCGCTACTAGGAGCTGTGAAAGGCTCAAGCGCACTCAGTGAAGATGGGAACTAAAGAGATTTTTGCTCTTAAAATCAAAAGTCACTGCTGAGCATATGCAAACTGATCTTTTCCAAAAATTAGTCAAATTTGGGCAGATTGTCACAGCAAAAGACACAGCGCCTCTGCCCCTGTTCGCTCTCCCCTTGCCAAAATCCAAGTCCCTTTTCCAAATCATGGGGGCACTGGAGCTTTTCAAAGAAAAGGTGGCCAGAACCATTTTGGCTGACTTTTTTTCCCCCAGAAAAATTCAGCCTGAGGCACATACCTGGCATGGAGAGTTTCAGCTCAAACAGCTAAAGTTTGGCACAGTTATAAGCAACTAAAACTGGGGGACTTAGAAAGAGAAGTATCAGGCAATAACAGGTGATGCAACCAGCCCTGCCTGTAATAAGTGCTGGCATGTACATAGCTTTAGACAAATCCATAGCCCAAGGAAGCAAAATATTTCAACACAGAAATGACTTATGCCAGGCCTGAGTTTGGCTCAGTAGGGAATGCTTTGCATCAGCGAGAACTGACTTGGCTCTACAGCATGGCTTGGCGTTTAGGCAGAAACCTTTCAAAGTACATTGATTTTAGTTTTCCATGAGATATTACCAGGTCTTTCAGAGATCAGTGCTGTCTAAGATACCATAAGAGTAGCTGAAAAAGAAATGACCATTTGTGAGCTTAGAGTTGAATATGCAAATACCAGCTGAGCTGCTGTTTCTTCCAGGTAAAGTTCAGGTCTTCCATCTCCACTATTGATTTCTTCTTCTTCCTGTCAATTTCTAGCGAATATGTACTGACTGCATTGCACGCTGCTGTTGTATAGTATTTGTGCTGTCGTAGTGCCCTCAGGTTTCACTCGGCATCAGGGCCTCATTGACCCAGGGGCTGAATGCATGGATGTGCACAGCCCCTGCTCTGGAGGGCTTGCTGCACTTCCATTGATGGCAGCAGCAGTTCCATGCATGGGATGGGAGCAATAGAAAACAACAGATGCGGCAGAGAGAAGACTGTAATTAATATGCAGGAATTTTAGTTTGCATAAATCTGCTACCTCTCTTCCTTCCTGAACAATGCTGAGTCCTCTGGGAGAACACTGAGGGTAGAATTTTAAGGGGTTTCCAGTTTTCTCAAACTTTTCATCTGTTTATACATTATTGCACCGGTACAGTAGTCTAAAATGTCTAAGATTTTGGACCCAGTCCACCAAACAGATAATCCTTACTTCTCTGAGTAGTCCTATAAAAGACAGTGGGACTATTTGTATGCCACTTTATGGGCATGATGTTGAATAATATGATGTACAGTTTGGCTCCGGAAGCAATAAAAAGCGAGAAAACGATTGTTTTCGATTTAAAATCAGTAATCATTTATTTAACTGATAAATATTTAGATTTCCGCGTGTATAATCACCTGCCCTCCCCCTCATCTCTCCTTAAAAGGAAAAAAATGTACAGATGATGAATAGCAAATCTTCTGTAAGAGTTATTCAGGAATATTTACCGTATGGTTTTGCTTTTGTTTGCCTTTCCTGTGGCTTAGAGCTGGCATGGTGAGAAAAGAGATGTGAGGCAAAAGCTTTTGGTTTGAACACTGTGTCAGAAAATATCCAGAAATTGCAAGTTGCTACACAGATGTATAGATTTAATGAGACTGTGTAATGCCAGTTTTTTATGCTAAAGAATCTTGCGCATACGTTACTGAAATAAGTTAATACTCTGAGAGTTATTTCATATCTTCTCCATTGCCATCTGTCACTGCCTACATAATAATACAGGTGAGAGCGTAACATTTCCAGTTTTTATATATATAATGGATATTCATTTAAATATTTCTCCGGTTTAATATCTTGTTTTATGTTTGTGGAGTATGGGCCCAATCCTACAATCATAAGTAATCCTTGCACAAATGAACACTCCCATTGATTTCAAAGAGGCTTCAGTCATGGACAAGAATTACCTGTGTACATAAGAATTTTCAGAATTAGACTCAGCAGGTCTGATTCTCCTCTCACTTAGACAATTTTACATCTGTGAACAATATTGGGTTAGATCCTCAGCCAATGTAACTAATCTACTGGAGTTACATTGATTTATAGCAGCTGAGGATACTCTGTAGTGGAGTTGTTAGTCAAGATTTAACCGCTATAAATGAGA
The DNA here is from genome assembly GCF_003597395.2 of Chelonoidis abingdonii. NCBI lineage: Eukaryota > Metazoa > Chordata > Testudines > Testudinidae > Chelonoidis > Chelonoidis abingdonii. The sequence continues at coordinate 12,657,534 of NC_133778.1, forward strand.
TCAGAACCTGGGGCTCATAAATTGACTTCAGTGGACTAGTTACTCCAGATTTCCATTGCTGTGACATTAGAATCTATCATGCAGTAGAAAGGAGTTGGACCTTTTTATATCGACTTTCTGATTTAAATCAATAACTGAAGTTACTTTTAAAACGATGTTCAAGGGTAAAAGGATGTGGACAGTAATGTTCACGCTTTGTCCTTTTGAGTTTGCAAAAGCAAGGAAATTCAGGAGCAGGTTGTGTTGTTTGACCTTCATGGACTGGTTGAAACCAACAAAGTGAATGAGAGAAAAACACATTTTTTAATTATGTCCAATGAAACAAGTCTCTTAAAGTAGCACAACTTCTTGTCAGAACTCTGCATATTTCAAACAAACAAACAAATGATTTAACTGACTTCGGAATCTTTTCCGCAAGAACTGAGTAGTACACATAGCCACATCATGCTGTTTATACAGAATGAAAAAAGGAAGACCATGCATAATGATCACATTGGTGGGCTAACACGTTAATAATACAGCCATTCAAGGATTTTCAGCAGCCCACTGAGATTTGTTTTAGGAGAGCACAGAGTGCATAATAAATTAGCATGCACATATTTTGTCATGTCGCTGTCCCGATCCTCAGCTGAGGGAAATCTGCAAAATTCCATAGATGTCACTCCATTTTCACTGATTTACAGCAGCTAAGGATCTAGCCCCATTATTTTTAATCCAACATGGTCTATTAAATAGGACATTGACAATATGCAGGAGAAGCACTGATGAAAATAAAGAAACAAAATGAGAATGTTAAGCTCCCTTTTACAGTTCATAGATGAAGGCATACAAAATATTTTTGTGATTGTGACAGGTGCTCCTCCTATATTTTTTTCCGTGGTTGGATGACTCAGTGGAGGTGTGCCCTGTTGGGGAGAAGTATCTTTGCTGTGTCATTTATAGTTATTTCCTAGAAGAAGACGCAGATAGGTCAAGTCGTATTAAGAGCACTTAGTTTTGTAACTAAAAACAAAGCAAGCTTGTTTCCATGAGCTGAGACCACTTGAGTAGCCCAAAAGGTCTAACTTGTGATGAAAGCCTTACACCTATTAAAAATGCTAGTTTTAAAACGTATACAATAATAATAGACACAGAAAATGAACTGCCACTATTTAAGCACCTGATCCAAAGCACATTAAAGACTGTGGGAATCTTTCCAGGCACTCCACTTGGCTTTGGATCACTCTCTTTCTGTTAGGTGTGTTTTTGTTTTTTTTTTTAAATTAGTGTAATTCCTGTGGTGGAGGGGGCTCTTTGTAAATGAAATCCTTGTTATTGTTATAATTATTATATGTTGCGTGGTTTAGAAAGCATTTAGGAAGTCACACGCTCTTTGAGAAGTAGAGATGATGATAAGTGAAACTAGGAGGTTTTGGTAATTTGAAGTGGTGCTATATGTATTTATTGATGATCCCCATATAGTTGTAGTCTGTCAGCATTTCCATTACAAAGGTCTAAGATTTGGGGTATATAAAATTCACAGTGAGATATTCACAAGTCTCTTGGGAGTGAACGTTAGCAGATGGTGTCACGGGTCAATGAGTAAGTAAGTGCTCCTTCTTATAGCACAGAGCCAACCTCTTGGGGGGGGAAAAAGTGTTTGGAGTCCTTAATGTTAGACCAATGCTGTGAGATTTGAGAAAGCTCACACCAGAGAATCAGCCCTACTATTTATAGTAAGTCAGCAGTAACTCTACCAAAGTAACAAAGGTTAAATTGAGCTGAGAGGGGAAGCATGGCTCTTGTGTTCACTAAACATATCGTAGAAAGTCTCAAGGCTTGCCTGGGATATGAATGTACAGTTTTCATTCATCTAGTTACATGTGTGCATTTAAGGGCAAAATTTTACCTCAGAGTCCTTTTATGGAAGGTTTGTCCAACACATAATATATACCATATTAATTGCAAAATCTAGGCACAGAGAATCTAATCCAAAGCCCATTGAAGTCAATAGATAGAGTCCCATTGACTTTGACTTTGAAGGCCTTTGGGTTGGGTCAAAAGTTAGGGACAAATTCTGACACCCTTGTGTTGAGTAATTTCTTCCTGAGTAATCCCTTTCACTTCAGTAGGACTACTCACTGAATAAAGTGCTACTCAGGTGAGTAAAGGGTGTCAGAATTTGGCCCCAGTTTAGAAATAGCATTTCATCTCAATGCTGAACTTGTTGGGAGTTTGTGGTTTAAGTCCGAATGGTTCCCATGATTAACTTTTTTTTTTTTTTTTCAGTTGGAATATTTATAAAGCTTATATAGACAGGGTATGAAAGTTGTTACACTGGTTTCACTACCACTGTCGCCATCACTCGCATGTGGCACTGGACAATCAGATTGGGAGAAAGAGGGTGGTGTTAAAAACAAAGCAATCGAAACTCTATTTCGATACTGCAGAGAAACCCCGTTTAAACCAACTGGGTACAACAGAACTGTAAATGAAACTAGCTCCTATCGCAGACCTGAAATACGTGGCCCAGTCATGTTCCCATTTGAATTCAACAGAAGCTTTGCCACTGATTTTACTGGGAGCAGGATTAAACCTGTGATTCTTCAATGTCCTTATAAAATCCTTTTGTCGTCTAGGATTTTGAAAGGTGCCTAAATTAGGCACCCAACTCCCATGGACTATGGGCACCTAGTCCCTTTACACTTACTGATAAATCCCAGCGGTAGTGTGGTTAAAAACTTTGTATTCTACTTCTAACAATTTGAGTCAATGCAGACAGGTGAAGAAGCGTTTGGGTTGTGGTATATCTTGACAAAGCACTATGGAAATCAGTGAAGTCACATGGTTTCCCACCATCTGAGGATCTGTGCTGTCATGCGCACAAGAGCGTCATCTTGGTAGCTCATGTTGTGTCAGAGCTGGCGAACAAATTGGACAGTCAGCAATGTAGCGGAAGAGGCTTTTGCATATGTACAAGAGCCTCTAGTTAAAATTGAAAGGAGGGATGGGCAATTCCTCTTCTTTTGTTCATGGAGTTCACCCTTTCCCTAGATACAGCCCAGTCAATCCAGCCAAAGATGGCTGATCATTGGAGCTTTAAAAAAAAAAAAAATACTATTCAAGAGGAGCTGGAATGATGTACTGGATTTCTCTTTGGAATGTACCAATTTGCACAAGTGTCATAATATTTCCCAGAAAATTTCCTGCAGGAAGATGTCACCCATAGACACCATTGAAATATCTTCATTTTCCCCTTACTTCCCCATTGGATGTACCGAACGCCACAGTATACTATCCATACATTCAGTGGACCTGGTTCGCTTTTCTTGTCAGCATTCACCAATGTAGCTCTACTGACTTTGGAGTCACTCCTGATCTACACAAGTGTAAGCAAGAGGAGAATCAGGCCCTAAGCATTTTTCAGGAACAAAGTATAAAGTTTCCAGTAAGTACACTTTAATGTAAGTCTCTGTTTGCCAAGAGGAGTTGCCTCCCTCCTTGGCTATGCGAAAACAAATGAATAGATTCCCTAGTCTCTTATCCCTCTGCTGTGAGGATACACACCCCGGTATGCATGATTTTCTAAGTGAGAGAATTGTTGTGGGTGCTCCATGTTTAAACCTTTAGCAAAACGTTATTCATAGATTCATAGACTCTAGGACTGGAGGGGACCTCGAGAGGTCTTCGAATCCAGTCCCCTGCCGTCATGGCAGGACCAAATACTGTCTAGACCATTCCTGATAGACATTTATCTAACCTGCTCTTAAATATCTCCAGAGGTGGAGATTCCACAACCTCCCTAGGCAATTTATTCCAGTGTTTAACTACCCTGACAGTTAGGAACTTTTCCTTAATGTCCAACCTAAATCTCCCTTGCTGCAGTTTAAGCCCATTGCTTCTTGTTCTATCCTTAAATGCTAAGGTGAACAAGTTTTCTCTCTCCTCCTGATGACACCCTTTTAGATACCTGAAAACTGCTATCATGTCCCCTCTGTCTTCTCTTTTCCAAACTAAACAAAGAACCAAAGTTGTTAAAGTTATTGTTAGAACCAAAGCTGATTATAAAGCCTCTTTAATTAAGAGCCAAATTCTGCCCTGAAGAAGAGGCTCAGGGTATGATTCTTCTTTATAACGAGACCCCTTTGCATTGCTCCAGCATCAAATTATGTTTACACTAGCATTAAAGCCTCTTTACACTGCCAGAGTGGCAGTCGTGGGATAAGAAGCAAGGTCGTCTCATGGATCAGTAGCTAATTAAAAGAGGAAATAAAGGGTAGGAATAAATGGCCAGTTTTCACAATGGAGAGAGGTTAATAGTGGGGTCCCCCAAAGATTTTTACAGGAACCTGTGCTGTTCAACGTATTCATAAATGATTTGGAAAAGGAGTTGAACAGTGAGGTGGCAAAATTTGCAGACAATACAAATTTACTCAAGATAGTTCAGTCCAAAGCTGACTGGATCTCACATGACTGAGCAACAAAATGGCAGACAAAATTTCATATTGGTAAGTGCAAGGAAATGCACTTTGGAAAAAATAATCCCAACTAGACATATAAAATGATGGGGTCTAAATTAGCTGTTACCACTCAAATATGAGATCTTGGTGCCATCATGGTAGTTCTCTGAAAACATCTGATCAACGTGCATCTAGTGTTCATTCATAGATTGGAAGAGGAAAAGAGCTTGCTTGCTTTTTCAACTCCCAATTGATTATTTAATTTTGAAAGAACTAATCATTGAACTGAACTAGTTGAATAAAATGAAATGAAGAAAATATTCTCTCTGCACCTGCAGAAGAGGCTACTGCTGTGAAAAGTAGTTTAGCAGGTCAACAAACTCTGGTTCCAGATGCTTAGCCAGTGACTTCCACCAGTTCTGTGTTTTTGTCTTTCTTTGAAGCTTGGAAGCAAACATGTACTATTTAACTTATTTTTAATTTTATTTAAATTATTTTAATAGATGATAATAAGTTTAGGCTTTAGCATAGTCAATTTCAAATGTAATTTTAAATGTTTCCTTTTAAAAAAAAAACAAAAACCACAACTGTATTTGATTAAAATGTTTTAAAAAAATCAGATTTAAACCCATTTATTTAAAATTATTGATTTTTATCAACCCTGCTCTTGCTGCCCACACAGAAAATCCTCTGACCCAGGGTTGGATGTGCATTAAACCCAGGCTGGGTGTGGGTTAGAGCCCAGGCTCTGCTTCAGTTCAGGTCGGAACCCATCTACGTTGTAGCGAGGACATAGGCTAGAGACCAAACAAGTTCTGCTAGTCCTCCAGTGCCCTGACACTTCTTCCCTCCACTCCCAAAGGATGGACAAGGTCTCCTGCAATTGACACAACTGATAGGGGAAGGAAGCCTAGAGTGTCTCAGCCCAAAGAACCAGGGCATATGCTCCCAGACACACATGAGTAAGCACAGAAAGAGTGAGGACCTAGTAACTTAGGTAGGGCTTTGCAGTGGGGATGTTTACACTCCAGCTGGGCTGACCCAGGAGCTTGGACCTGGATTCCAGTTTCCTGAGTTAACTGTATGGTGTAGATGTAACCATAGAGTTAATTGTGAATCAGGTCCTTATTCTTTGTTTCCAGAAAAAAAAAAAAAAAGATGCTTGTGACATTTTTTTTTTACCTTAAACTTTCAGAATCATTTCAGGCTGAAACTTGCTCTCTCTCCTCTCCCCTCCCTCCTCCCCAATTTAATGTAATTAGCAAAACTGTTTTTGTCTTTAGTGTCATAAACCACTTGCCGTTCCGCCTCCCATGTTTCTAAAATTAAATCTACCCCCCCCACATACACCCCCTCTCAGTTGGATGGACATGAGGCACAGTGCTTTAATGAAGTAATCTTTCAGTCCATAAGCCTAGGTTCAGATGTGGAAGGAGTTAGGTCATTGCATGATCGTCTGTAGCTGACAGCTGGCCATATCACCAAACCACTATACATGAATTATACCTAGGAGAAGCTGGGACTGGCATAGACCAATTGTTATAGATTGGGGTGGCCAAATGGCAGCTTGTGAGCCATATGCGCTTTTTGCAGTTAAAGGGCAGTTCACCCCCAGTCTGGCAGGTGGAGAATGGTGGTGTGGAGGGGAGTTCAGGGCTGCCATCCTGCGGTGGGGTGGTGGGGCTAGAGGCTTCTGCCAGATATGACTGCTACCTGTAAGAGTGGTGGGAAGGGAGGACAATTTAAAGGTTTGGCCCTGCCAACAACTTGAGTCACACACACCCAGGCAGACTCCCCCTCTTTCCCTCAGCAGCCCCTCCCTTCAGTTCCCAGCTATTAGCTCTGGTGGAGAAGCCGTGGCAAACAGCTGGGAGCTCCAGGGAGGGGGTCTCTTCTTTAGCTCCTTGGGGAGATGCAGCAGCAAAAGCGGCTGAAGCCTCGAGCCTCAGCAAGCGCCTCCTGCAGGGCTGAAGCCCCAAGCCTCCCGGCAGGTGCGCTCCCTGGCTCTCCAACTTCTGAAGATTGTCATACATGGCTCGGAGAGTCAGTAAGTTGACCCCTCTTGTTATAGATCATTGACGGAACTTTACGGAAAAGCTTACACTGTGCCTACCTGTAATATCTCCTTCTCTAGTTAGTGCTTTGAGTCTTTTTTCCCTGAGTAGTTATATTTACTAACTTTTACTTAATGTCTTCAGGTCTTTGAAATGTTGAGACAAGGCGGGCCATGTATCCATGACTTTGTCCACTGTGTGTGCCTCGACAAGGGTTTTTAGAACAAACACTGAGTGACCTAATTTGGCATCTGCTCTACTCTGTTTAGATACATGCTGGGTTAAGAACACGTTTTGTCAGCATTAACTTAGAATTTCTTCGATTTTTTTATGTTAGACTATCATAGGGCAGATACAGTCTATCAGCAGGAGCTTTGTGCTTCCCTTTGTCTTGCAGTGGGGTGCCACTGTGCATTACTGCCGCCCTGCTTTTTTTTTTTTTTAATAATGACCTTTACTTTTCAGTACTGTACCTTGTAGTTCCAGCTGGGGATCAAAACTTTTAATGAGACACTAGGGATTTTCTAAATCTCATTTTTGGGGGAGATATCTTCTATTATGGAAGATAAAATGCACAGCAAGCTCATCTTATAATATTCACACTAGAAAACAATCATTAAAATAGGAGCATAACATATGCTAATATTTTGCTGGTGATTGTTGCTCTTATTCATGAATAAAGGAAATATTTTGACACGAAGGACTTACCAAAGCATTGCTTAATATGGCATTGTTGATTAATTAGCACATGAGACAAGATTGCATTATCTAGAGAGGCCCTGTAGAAAATAATTACTCTTAAAGTATAAGCTACACTCAGTTGAATAGTGATACTCAGAGGGAAAGAAAAGCAGTTGTGTGCCCCGCTGAATGCATGCTGTTACCTTTAAGTTTATAGATGGTGCTTTTATGGTGGGTGATTGTCTCTGTTTGTTTGTATCAGGAGGTGTTGAACAGTACAATAAAGCAAATGGTGATAAAATGAAGAAATGTTAAACTGGGGAAAACTTCTGGCCTCAGGTTTGATGCTCCTTGTAAAAATCTGTTGTTTTTTTTTTAAAAAAAATTATTATTTTTGCAATGTGGTGGTAGCCGTATTGGCCCCGGGATATTAAAGAGGCAAAGTGGGTGAGGTAATATCTTTTATTGGACCAACATCCATTGGTGAAAGAGACAAGCTTTCGAACTTACAGAGAGCTCTTCTTTAGATCTGGAGAAGAGCTTGGTATAAGCTCAAAAGTTTTGTCTCTCTCACCAACAGAGGTTGGTCTGATAAAACATACTACTCACCCAGCTTGTCTTTCTGGATTATGTTTGACCTTTTAGACTCATTTGCTGTATTGTTGTGATTTGTAGAAGAGGTGCTGAGAAGTTTCAACTTTGTTCTGTGCGTATGTATTTATCTATTGCATAGTCGAGTGCAAGAATGACCACAGTTCTCAGTAAGTAGGCAAAAAAGGAAAGAGAAAGCCTTGTGGTGCAGTTTGCCTGTAGACATTATACAGTACAGGATAGCACCAAACTCTGCTTTAAACATCCTTTCTCTCTTTAACATAATTCTTTTATTTGTTAAATTTGTGGCAATAGGTGAAATCAAAGAGAAGGTTATGTAATTAACTCTTCTCTTAGGGCTGAATAAAATAGAAGAAATAAATACACCCCATCTACTGTGTGTGTTTTTTAAAATACTGTCTGGTATATGCATCCACATGAAGTAAAGCAGCAAGGATGACCTGATTAGCAAAGTCCTCATGAAGAGCTGAGGTGATCCCCACAGTAGCAGCATTCCCTTCCTTGGAGACCTACAACTCTCCCTAATCCCAGCTGAAGAGGGAACCTTCACAGAGCAACAAACACATGATACCAGGTTTCTGAAAGCGGCAGAGACAGAGTCAAAGGGGATGTGGGTAGGAAAACTTGTCAACAGACTGAACAATTCTACACAATAGCCAGAGTGCTTTTCTGTGACGAGCTGGAATGAGCAACTCTCCGTATACAGCCTTTGGAGGGTTCTACCGAGGTGTGTTCTGAGGAGTTGAGAGGGTTGTGTGTCTGGAAGGTTGTTTTGCAGCAAACAACTTGCTCTGTTTTGTTTTGCTGTTTATCCTACTGGATGCAAGCCAGCATTCAGCAGAAGGAAACACTTGGGTAAGATAAAATAAGATGCTGGCAACAATCTCCCAGTTTCTAAGCACTTCTGACCTTTTCTGAGGTGCTCAGCAACAAGGGCTCCCATGGACTTGAATGGAAACTGTGAAGGTTCAGCACCTATGAACGTTTATTGTTTCAGATACAATAAATACAGTAGAGTTACAGTTTATATAAAAATAAATACTGGATACAAATTACACTCCTCTCTCTCACATGTGCACATGCGCACACTTGGTCATTCACGTATACGCACACCCCTTCACTTGATGCAAAGTGTGTTGTGACTATTTTGCATGTTATTCCTACTCAACCACAAGATTACCCTTTATCCTCGTAAAGACACAGTATCTGGGATCAGGAGAGCAATGTCCTACTCCTCACTCTGCCAGGGACTTCCTGTCCACATAGATGACAGCAGCCATGATTAATTTGGGCTTGTTGTGCTAAAACCCTGAACACACCCAGTTCCAGCGGAAGTCAATGGAAGCTGCTGATTCTTAGTACCTTTTAATAATCCGGCTCTGGATAAATTACACACAGATAATTTCAAAGATAAAGGGCCAAGGTTCTACTCCTGCTTTAATTCCCAAAGCAAAGATCTTGCTATGAACTAAAACCATCCTGTGTGACCTGGAGCAAAGTCAGTCAGCCTCTCTGTGTCTCTCTTTCTTCATCTGTAAAATGAGGCTATGGCACTGTCTTGCCTTAGAGGTGTGTTGTGAGCGTAAACACGTTCAGAGATTGAGAGTCGCTTTGAGCTCTGATATAAAGTACAGTGTAAGAGCTCGGCAAAATTATGGTGATGGTACAGTATTTTTAATGTGTAGATTTCAAAGTGCTTTACGCTGGAGGTCAGTATCCTTTTACAAATGGGGAAGTGGAGGCACCATGAGAGAAATGGCTTGCCCAAGGTCTCCCAGCAAGCTAGTGGCATAGCTAGGAATTGATCCTAGATCTTTAGCTCTTAATTTGTTACCTTGAATCATCTCACTTCATTCAAACAAACACAACTGGGGCAGGGTGGAATAAAAACTGAAATTTGCAATTTTGATTTTTTTTTTAAAAAAAAGGTGAGATTTTCATAGACTTTTTCAAGAAAACTTTATCTTGGTGGTTTTTTTGAGCAGCTCTGTGTAAAATGTAGGAACTGTACATATTTGGGGCCAGATTGTGGTTTGTCCTTCATGTCCACACACGTGAGTAAAGGGTAGTAAGGCTTTCCCCCGATTCCTCTGTGCCAGTTACCCATAGTATGGCTAGCAGCGTGCGGGAGAAAGCTGCCTCTGTGGGCTGGAAGGGGCAGGGAATGAGCGGGAGCCCAGACCCAGAACTTGAGGCAAAGTCACCGTTTAGCCCTCAGGTGTGACATGGTGTCTTTGTATCATCAAATGTGTCTTTGTGGAAATAAAATATCAGTTCTGTTCAGCAAATAAAGAGCAAAAATATTTCTTAATGTAAAATGCTGAATGTTTTGATGGCTGGGTTTACAATGACATACGGCTACCACAGTCCGTCTATACGTTGACCAGACAGCAAATCTGAAAAATTGAGACGGGGGTGGGGGGTAATAGGAGCCTATGTAAGAAAAACACCCAAAAATCGAGACTGTCCCTATAAAATCGGGACATCTCGTCACCCTATCTATCTCCTTTTTCTGTATGGCCTTACTACAATATATTCATTCTTTGGCTCCCATTAATGCCATGGTGGACAGTGGAAGATGTATTTCAACAATTGTACTATTAGAAAGTCACCTCTAATTGGCCTTTGATCTCCTGTTTTTTGTTCCTATCACTATACACGCCCTAGGCAACATGGAAACACAGATTTCTGAACCTTCTCATTTTTTTTTTAACTATCAAATATTTAGGGTGGGGATGTAGAAGGGTAACTAGTGAGATTCATGCTAAGGGACTGGATAGCTCAGAGTACTCGTAATGGGAAATGAAGGAAGCTTTTACCGTCTGGTTCAACTCAAACCTCAGTCTATAGGGGCTGAAATTGTTCCTATATAAGAGAGACAAGGTGGGTGAGGTAATACATTTTGTTGATGAGAGAGACGAGCTTTTGATCTACACCGAGCTCTTCTTTAGGTCTTTTGGTTCTGACACACCTATACCTGTTCTGTGGATAGATAGTGAAACTCTGGGGTATTCTTTACAACAGCTTTCACTAACTGGACGACAATTTCAAATGTCGGTGCCTAAGGTGAGGGACCTAAACTCACTTTGAGACACCTCAATAAGGGGCCTGATTTTTTTTTTTTTTCTTTTTCAGTTCTCATTGGCTTTGATGGAATTTGGATGACACCTTAACAGTCTGAAGCATAGTTCGCTGAAGTCAATGGAAGACTCCCAGGCTGTGTGTCAGGCTGTTAACAGTGTGCACAGACAATGGGATGCCCTTATCCCACTTGTATACATCAACTGCAAACCAGAACATAGTTGGTAGAGTAGGTCTCATTTCAGACCTATTTGCCTTGGTAGCAGAAAAGCAGTGGCTCATGTATCGTATCTCTTCCCTCTGTCATAAAACATTTCTGTGCAAGAAGTGTGACTTGTAGATTATCTTTGCACCATGTATGCCCTGCTTCATTAAACTCATTTATTTTGAACAAGTTTGCCTATAAGGAGAATTCATTTCAGTGAATTGATTGTGTAGCTTTCTCTATCTGGAAGACTGCAGTATATAGTTTGATATGCAAGTGCTAGAACTATGTGCGAGGGGAGGAGTAAATATTTTTAACTGTTCATTCCCTGTGGTATACCACTCTTTCTACTCCTTGCATTCAGTGGATCTGTGAAAGGAAGAAATGATTTTGTGTTCAAAGCAGTGGAAGATCTGGATTCAGTTCCTTGTTCTTTCACAGAATTTCTGGGTGACCTTGGGCAAGTCACTTAATTTCTCTGTGCCCTAGTTTCCCATCTGCAAAAAGGAGAAAGGAAGCATTTTTATTCCCAACCTTTTGTCTGTTTAGAGTAGGTTGTATATGCTTGGGGTGGGGTCTGTCTTTAACTATGTGCACGTACAGTACCTACCACAATGGGGCCCTGGTCGTGTTTGGGGCTTCTAGACACCATTGTAGTGAAATAATTTAATAATAATGCTAATTGGTCATGGTATTAGTTAATTGGTAATGAGGAAAAGACTGTTCATTTTTTTGTTTATAGAATTTTTTTTTAACGTTTCAGCAAATTCAGTAAAGCTAGAAATGCAAAGTGATGAGGAGTCTGACAGGAAACCTCTGAGCCGTGAAGATGAGATCAGGGGTCACGATGAAGGAAGCAGCTTGGAAGAACCCCTCACTGAGAACAACGAGGTGGCGGAAAACAGAAAAATCCAGGAGCTGTCAGGCGAGGGAGGAATCCGGCTTCCGAATGGTAAACTGAAATGTGACGTCTGTGGCATGGTTTGCATTGGGCCCAATGTGCTTATGGTACATAAAAGGAGCCACACTGGTAAGCAGCTGAAAGAAAACCTGATGACTGCCTGTGGCATCTGATGTTGATATTACCTGACAACTCTTCTCTTGCCTCTGTAATCAAGGGTGACAATGGGGATGGTGGGGTGGGTGGGGAAGGGTGACTGACTGGGGTGGATTTGCTCTTTTAAAGTTCTGCTGGCGCTCTATTGCTGGCCAGCAAAAAGCTTTCTTGGCACTGAGTGGCGGCCTTCAGTTCTTAGAAATAGCAAGGAAAAGAAGCCTGGAAATCTGACTATCATCCTTGGCCAGCAGTAATATGGTGAGCGTTCAGCACAAGTAGAATTGACAGGTGTCATTCTTTTCCATGTCTTTAATGTGCATGTGATCCCATACGTTCTTCTTCAAAGCTAAGTGGCTTAAGTTACTAGGCTTCAAGATGGGACATTTTAAGTATCTGGGGAACAGGGCTGCCCAGAGGATTCCGGGGGCCTGGGGCAAAGCAATTTCGGGGGCCCCTTCCATACAAAAAGTTGCAATACTATAGAATACTATATTCTCGTGGAGGCCCCTGCAGGACCTGAGGCAAATTGCCCCACTTGCCCCCTGTCCCGCCTCTGGGCGGCCCTGCTGGGGAAGGTCTTGGGTTGCACTCAGATTGGGACTCCAATTCAAGAAAGCACTTAAAGCATGTGCTTAGTGTCCTGAGACTTAAGGATATGTTTAAAGTTAAGGACATACTTAGGTGCTTCCTGCTTTCATCACAGATTCCAGGAAGGGGAAAGCTCTTTCTTGCCTCGTGCCTTTGATATTGTTAATGGTGTGACAGACAGTTCACACTCAAATATTGTACTTAGGAAATAGTGTGTGTGGGGGGGAGGGGTGTTAAGGAAGAGTAAGAAAAGACTTTGTATTATCCCTTTATGAACTGAATAGTTTGCAGTCCAGTAGTGAGCAATTGTTGACAAAGAGATCAAGAGAACTTTTGCAGAGAGCAATAATATACATATGATAAGTAAGGATATGATTTTGTCACGGAGGACTTGAATTCCATGACTTTCCAGGACCTCTGTCTCTTCCTCTGGGGCAGGGCTGGAACTGCTATCAGCCCCGGCCTACCAGAGAGGTGGCCACTAGAACAGCTGACTGGTGGCCAGTCCTGGGCTGCTGAACAGCTGGCTGGCGGCCCGCTGCTGGTCCACAGTCTCCAGCCCAATGGAGCAGCAGCAAGGGCTGGGTCAGTCTCTCTGAGGCTGGAGCAGCAATGGTCAGCCCCTGCCACAGCTATTTTGTGTGACAGCTATTTTTAGTAAAAGTCAGGGACAGGTCACAGGTTTCCATGACTTTTACTAAAAATACCTGTGACAGAATCTTAACCTTAATTATAAGTTAATGCTCTTTACAGAAGTTGTATTGATAAAAATTAGCATATATGGATAATGCAAAGCATATATGGTGCATTCATGATTTCAGACAGATTGGCAGCTACAGCAGAGGAAAAGCACTACTTAGCAAACTGAAATCTTGATTGACTGACAATTTGACATCCCACTACTAGATTGGTCAAGTAGAAAGTGCAGCATACTGAGTCCCCGGGTTGTAGAGAGTTCCCGTAAGTTTTTTCAGTGGCATAAGCACACATGCAAGTAGATGTACAGTAGCTACATCAGAGGCTACAAAGTCCACCTTGATTGCCCAAATTAGACATCCTACATTTTATATTTAGGCTAGGGTTGCCAACTTTCTAACGGCTGAAAACCGAACACCACGTGGCCCATCTCATAGACTCATAGACTCATAGGTCAGAAGGGACCAATATGATCATCTAGTCTGACCTCCTGCACAAGGCAGGCCACAAAACCCTGCCCATACACATTTATAACAACCCCGAACCCATGACTGAGTTATTGAAATCCTCAAAATTGAGATTTGAAGACCTCAAGCTGCAGGGAATCCACCAGCAAGCGACCCAGGCCCCACGCTGCAGAGGAAGGCGAAAAACCTCCAGGGCCCCTGCCAATCCGCCCTGGAGGAAAATTCCTTCCCGACCCCAAATATGGCGATCAGCTAAACCCTGAGCATGTGGGCAAGACTCACCAGCCAGCACCCAAGAAAGAATTCTCTGCAGTAACTCAGTTCCCATCCCATCCAACATCCCCTCACAGACCATTGAGCAGACTTATCTGCCGATAATCCAAAATCAATTGCCCAAATTAAACTATCCCATCATAACATCCCCTCCATATACTTATCAAGCTTAGTCTTAAAGCCCGATAAGTCTTTTGCCCCCACTACTTCCCTCGGAAGGCTGTTCCAGAACTTCACTCCCCTAATGGTTAGAAACCTTCGTCTAATTTCAAGTCTAAACTTCCTAATATCCAGTTTGTACCCATTCGTCCTCGTGCCTACATTAGTACTAAACTTAAATAATTCCTCTCCCTCCCTAACGTTAATCCCCCTGATATATTTATATAGAGCAAGCATATCCCCCCGGAGCCTTCTTTTGGCCAGGCAGAACAAGCCAAGCTCTTTGAGTCTCCTTTCATAAGGCAGGTTTTCCATTCCTCGGATCATCCTAGTAGCCCGTCTCTGAACCTGTTCCAGTTTGAATTCATCCTTCTTAAACATGGGACACCAGAACTGCACACAATATTCCAGGTGGGGTCTCACCAGCGCCTTATATAACGGTACTAACACCTCCTTATCCTTGCTGGAAATACCTCGCCTGATGCATCCTAAAACCGCATTTGCTTTTTTAACAGCCATATCACATTGGCGGCTCATAGTCATCCTGCTATCAACCAATACCCCAAGGTCCTTCTCCTCCTCCGTCGCTTCCAACTGATGCGTCCCCAACGTATATCTAAAATTCTTATTATTAATCCCTAAGTGCATGACCTTGCACTTTTCACTATTATATTTCATCCTATTACTATTACTCCAGTGTACAAGGTGGTCCAGATCTTCCTGAATAGTATCCCGGTCCTTCTCCGTGTTAGCAATACCCCCCAGCTTCGTGTCATCCGCAAACTTTATTAACACATTCCCGCTCTTTGTGCCAAGGTCAGTAATAAATAGGTTAAATAAGATCGGTCCCAAAACCGATCCTTGAGGGACTCCGCTAGTAACCTCCTTCCAGCCTGACAGTTCACCCTTCAGTACGACCCGCTGGAGTCTCCCCTTTAACCAGTTCCTTATCCACCTTACAACTTTCACATTCATCCCCATCTTTTCCAATTTAACTAACAGTTCCCCATGCGGAACCGTGTCAAACGCCTTACTGAAATCGAGGTAAATTAGATCTACCGCATTTCCTTTGTCTAAGTAATCCGTCACCTTCTCAAAGAAGGAGATCAGGTTGGTTTGGCACGATCTACCTTTAGTAAATCCATGTTGCAATTCGTCCCAATTACCATTGACCTCAATGTCCTTAACTACTTTCTCCCTTAAAATTTTTTCCAAGACCTTACACACTACAGACGTCAAGCTAACAGGCCTATAATTACCCGGATCACTTTTATTCCCTTTCTTAAAAATAGGAACTACGTTAGCAATTCTCCAGTCGTACGGCACAACCCCCGAGTTTACCGATTGCTTAAAAATTCTCGCTAACGGGCTCGCAATTTCACGCGCCAGTTCCTTTAATATCCTCGGGTGGAGATTGTCCGGTCCCTCCGATTTTGTCCCATTAAGCTGTTCAAGTTTGGCCTCTACCTCAGATGCGGTAATATCCACCTCCATATCCACATTCCCGTTTGTCATCCCTCCATCGTCCCTAAACTCCTCACTAGTCTTATTAAAGACCGAGGCAAAGTACTTATTTAGATATTGGGCCATGCCTAGGTTATCCTTAACCTCCGTTCCATCCTCAGTGTATAGCGGCCCCACTTCTTCTTTCTTTGTTTTCTTCTTATTTATGTGGCTGTAGAACCTTTTACTATTGGTTTTGATTCCCTTTGCAAGGTCCAGTTCTACGCGGCTTTTAGCCTTCCTCACTTTATCCCTACATGTTCTGACCTCACTAAGGTAGCTTCCCTTGCTAATCCCGCCTTTCTTCCACTCCCTGTAAGCTTTCTGCTTTTTCCTAATCCCCTCTCTGAGTTGCTTGCTCATCCAGCTTGGCCTACAACTCCTGCCCATGGTTTTTTTCCCCTTTCTTGGGATGCAGGCTTCCGACAGTTTCCGCAGCTGCGACTTAAAGTAATTCCAGGCCTCCTCCGCATTTAAATCCACAAGTTCCTCCGTCCAATCCACTTCCCTAACTAATTTCCTTAACTCTTTAAAATTAGCCCTTGAGAAGTCAAAAACCCTAATCCCAGATCTACGTTTGTTTATCCTTCCATCTAATTTGAACTGAATCAGCTCATGATCACTCGAACCAAGGTTGTCCCCTACCACCATTTCTTCTACGAGGTCCTCACTGCTCACCAAAACCAAATCTAAAATGGCATCCCCTCTCGTAGGTACTTCAACTACTTGATGAAGAAATCCATCCGCTATCACATCCAGAAAAATCTGACCCCTATTATTCTTGCAAGCACTCGTCCTCCAGTCTATATCCGGGAAGTTGAAGTCTCCCATAATCACACATTTCCCCTTTGTGTTTACTTCATTAAAGACATTAAAGAGGTCTCTATCCATATCCAAATCAGATCCCGGCGGCAACTGGGGAACAGTGGTGGCTGGTCCGTGGGGCAAGGGGCAATCAGGGAATGGCAGAGCAGAAGGGGAGTGGACAGGATCCCCTCCATCCGCCTAGGCAACAGCACGTACCTCTGCAAGCCCAGTCTTGAAGTCTGCCACTGCTCTGTCAGGCATCAGCAGCTGAGCAGAGAACAGCTCCTCCATATTGCTCTAACTGCTGCTTTTCCCACCCTGCAATGGCAGAGGCTGGTTACCGCGGCCAAACAGACTTTTAGTGACCAGTCAGAAAACTGGACACCTGGCAACCCTAGTTTAAGCTCCTAATTAAAACCAGCCTGAGGTGTTGAGCACTGGCAGGTCCTTACAGGACAGTAGAGCTCTGTCAGCACATCTTTTATTTAGGTGCCTCAGCATACAAGTGATTTGGGTGCCTAACCTGTTAGGTACCCACATTTAAACAACAACATTTACCTTCTACTGTGCAGACTAGTGCAGCTATATGTGCACGTGTAGCTAAGGATTGCATAACATACTGCTGTTTTCGTAAAGCCATTAGAGCTTCTCTACAGTGCTCCAGCTCTTTGCCCCTGAGCAGAGCGGCTGTGATGCACTGCTCTATACAGATGATTTTGAGCATATAGAAATGGGCATTCCTTTCACTGTGTAGCTCTTAGTGAACCAGCTCGCCCATTGTTTTATTTTAGATGCTGCTGCTGCTGCTTCACCGTCAACAGCGGCATGTCCATAGAAGAGGAATTTGTTTGGCTGTCCACATCCTTGTCTTCAATGGCAAAAAGCAAATGTTAAAAATACCATAGCAAGGGTAGTATTTAGAACACTATACTGCCATTTCATCAGCAGTAGCTATTAACGGGCTGGTCTGAGCCTTTGGACTCAGCCCTCTTAGCTACGGGTGGCTGTGCGGCTCACAAGGGAACTCTGGGAAGGAATTGTGCACCAGAGGCACTTCTCCTTTTCCACTGCATTCAGTATCAGCCCTTCCTGATGTAGCATACTCCTCATCCCACTGCCCCCAGCCAGCTCTGCTGGCCAATGCATACGTGGGAACTTGTCTCCCCTTCCTCTCCTGCATAGCTGATATGTCCTGTATACTGCAAGGCACAGTCTGGCCCACTGTTTGCCTTGCAGAAACTTCAGCTGTCTTCCCCTCCAGAAAATGGTAGATCCCGGCCCTAAAGCCTGGCGCCATTCTGTCCCAAACACTGCAGCTTACCATAATAATCGTTATTCACACACACAGGGCAAAATTGTGGCTCACCCAGAGAAAGAAGGGGTTACAAGATGGCCCCTTACTCTTTGATCACAAAGGGCACAACAGCCTCCCGCTCCCTTACTGGTAAGGTCTCTTCTGTCCTCACAACACGCCAGCCAGTGCGGCTGAACAGATGCAGGAAGAGGGAAGTAAGCTGTGACAGGCATAGGGCTGGCGCAGATTTTTGCTCCCGTGACCACACAGTTTCACGATGCCCCTGATTCTGGGCTTATGGTAAACCCACAATGGAGCCCTTCCTGCCGAGGTAGCAACCATTACTGTAGAACCCTGCACTTTGTAAGGCATTGATAATCCAGGTAAGGCAATTTCCAAATGCACGAGGGCAGTTTTTCCATTTGTTTGTCATGTATCAGTAACATTCAGCATAGGGATGCGATGTGAAAATGGAACAGTTTCACTGAGCTGCAGCGTCCCAGCTCATTTCACAAGAGCACATCAGGGCTAATTTATTTTCCTTCTCTTTCATCCTCTTTCTTTTCAGTAAAAACTTCATTCTCTGTGCTGTTGCATACCGGGGGCGGGGGGCTGTAGCAACATCTTTCTAAGACTTTTGTGTTCCTGCAATAGTTGGATAATCAGGTAATATTGTCATCGGGTACTCCAGGCACTCCTGTTTGGCAGTATCGAGGGGGGTGGAGGGGAAGTAGGGCCAACAATCCAATTTGTCTACAGAAATACCAAGGAATTCTAATGTGTTTAAAAGTGAATTTGTCATCCCTCTAGGCTTGGCCCTTTATGGGGAAAAAAAAACAAACCATCTTGTATCTTCCTGCTTTCGGCAGAGCTGATACCATAGTGTGTACATTGATGCTTTTTGGTAGCCATGCTATTGGCTCAATGAGGTTTGTGAGACCCTTACACACACTGAATAGTGACTTAATCCATCACCATAATAACACTTAGCTCTTATCTAGCACTTTTCGTCAGTAGATCTCAAAGTGCTTTTCAAAGGAGATTGGTATCATATCCCCATTTACAGATGGGGAAACTGAGGCACAGAGCAGTGAAGTGACTGACCAAAGTGACCCAGCAGGCCAGTGACAGAGCCAGAAATAGAACCCAGTTTTTCTGAGTCCCAGTCCAGTGCTCTATCCACTAGGTAATACTGCCTCCCTTCAGTGAGACTACTCATATTGCAAGATACTATTCAGTGTGGATGAAGGTATCACAATCTAGCCCACCTATGTTAACCACTTTTTACTTTGGTGAAATTTTGCATTTCTGCTATTCTGGGTGTTCTCCTCAGGAAACTCTCTCAAGCCTTTGGTTTCACCCCACCTGCATGTTAGTACTGCAATGTATATTTGATGTACCAGGGAAGGAATTTTTACCAAATCCTACTGTCACGTTCATAGCACTGCATATGCACATACAGAACTTGGAACAACTGAAAATGCTGTTCAACTTTTTTCTTTTATGCAGGGATAAGGCTGTTCTGGCACAATTGATTTGGGACCAAAAAACCAAATTGTGCTATTTGGTATTCGAGACATTCATGCTTAATATGCTTAACCACAGACAAATTTAAATAGATGGCCATATTCCCTGGTTAGAATTAATTTCATTGGACTGTCAAATATTTGTATAGAAAGGCTTAAGTTGATTTAATTCCTAGACTACTGCCAACTACTGTCTCTTGCACCGTGATATTATTTGGCATTGGTTAAATGGAGCAAAAATTCTAGGGCTAGATTTTTTCAAAAGAATTTGGCATCTTCCATTTAGGCATCTAAATAAATGGCCAGATTTTCAGAAGAGCTCAGCTCCCATTTAGTACTTAAATGAAGAGGCTGGATTTTTCTAAATAGCTCTGTGCTCAGCAGCTCTTACTGTTAACAATGAGGATTGGTGGTTTTTTTGAAAATTGTTGCCCCTTCATTTTAAGGGACTACCTGGGAGTTGAGCTCTTTTTTTAAAAAATCTGGGTACGGAGTGCTCTTGAAAACCCGAGCCCTTAAACTATTTGAGCTTAGGAATTACTGAGAAATTAATAAAAGAATTCAAATAAAATTCCCCACCCTTGGAGGTGGGATTATCCAAAATAAAGACAAGCAAAACCCTCAATTTTCTTACTCGTTTGCTTGTTCTGTAGTTAACCACTGTTCTAAAGCGATGTTTAACCCCATCGCTTAACTAGCTAATGAAATACAATGCAATAGATAAACATCTAGACCAAGAAGCTCCGAAGGATTCAAAACAACAAATATGGAAATGAAATGAGTTCATCTACTTTTTATGTTACTCGGATTAAGGCTGATTGCTCTGCTTTCACTGTTGATAGATTAGCAGTACAGCTACCATTTCATTTGTGCTCCCAGAGCAGTTGAGGCAACTAACGCACCAGAGGAAATATTTCTTCCTATAGTTTAATTAAAATAACCCAAAACAATTTTATGTGGAGGGTGAAAAATTAATGTTATCATTAACGCTAAACTAACCCTTTTGTTTTTTTCATACCTCCCTGGGCATAGCAATTTGACATGAGGAGGGGAAGAGGGCTGTTTTGTAAGTATCCCTCTCTCAGTGCATAATATATTCTTTTAACAGCAAAACTGTCTGCAAAATAATTGTCAAAATCAGAATCCCTTTATTTCTATGGGCCAGACTTTGACACCTTCAGTCAGTTTGATCCTGAGTCTCATTTACCCAAAGGCTGCTTTATACCATTCTACTAGGGAAAAGGAGCCTTAAAGGCAGGTGCAAAATAATTACATTAACACTCCAATTAATTTTAATTAATGTAATTAATTAATATGCACTGTTGTAGCAGTATAAAAAGGTCCTTTGTGCAAATGAGAATTAAGCCCATTGCTTTAGTTTGCAGACAGTTCTGTTAACTTCAATGAGAAAAGTTATGGAGAGAGGTGTTGCTCGTTGTTAACAGAGGGGTTAGACGCTAGCTCTATACTGGGTTCGGAGTATGCAGGTATAATATGTTTGGAAACACGTACAACAGCAATTTTGGTACAGCAATGCCTCCATCTCATTCATTCCCCATTTAAAATCTCCAGAATGAATGAAGCTTTTTTTTAAAAAGCAAGTGGCAGTTCTGTGTAGGAAGCAGTTCATTGAATTTTGGAGGAAACTGATTTTACCTGCCTTGTTATGAAGGCTGCTCATGTTATCTTCAACACTTTGCAACACTTTGGACTGGCATCTCATTAAAAGCGGCAGATCAGGTTTGGATATACTCCTGGTCCCCAGTTAAATTGCTGTTTTGATGCTGAGAATGTCAGGGTTGTATTTCACAGTGGGATGAAATATAAAGGAGGATAACTCCTACCAAAACCTCTGCCCACCACTTGAGTGCTAAAGCGATCAGGGGGAATGACTGTATGTGGAAGCAGTCCAGTTAAGCAGAGAAGGAGCTGGTTTGCTTCTTGAGAATGTTTTTACTATTGTAAAAGATAGAAAACATTAATAGGAAGTTCATCAGTACGTAGTTCTGGTTTCAGATTGTATTATTTCGAAAGGTCAGCAGTGCTAATTTACGCTACTGTAAAGTCTATAGCAAAAGTACTATATATCAGGGTGGACAAACTTACTGACCCTCCGAGCTGCGTATGATAATCTTCAGAAGTTCGAGAGCCAGGGTGCACCTGCAAGGACTCGGGGCTTCAGCTGAGCCCCGAGATGTGAGCCCTGTAAGGCTGAAGCCCTGAGACCTCCCTCCTCGTTGGGTAGAAGTCAGAGGTGATGTGTATCGGGGGAGGGGGGAGGGAGTGGAGTCATCTACCCATTCAGATTTTTGCCAGGGTTTGCTGGCCCCCATCAGTGACATGGTACCATCAAGCCACCTCCCTGCACGGCAGCTGCTGGAACCGGCAAGCTGGGAGCTGCAGGGAGAGCTGCTGCACTTGCTGCTGCCTTTCCTCGGGCAGTTAAAGCAGCTGCCCTCCCTGCAGCTCCCAGCGGTTTGCTGCTGCCTGTCCACGAGGAGCTAGCACGTGGAAGCTGCAGGGACGGGGTGCTGAGGGTAAGAGTGGGAGCATGCCTGGGGAGGCCCAAGCTGTGGGGCATGAACCTTTAAACTGTGCTCCCCCTCTGACACACACACTTTCCGAAGGCACTGGTCATCTCTGGCAGAAGCTCCTAGTCCCACCACTGTGCTGCAGGACACAAGCCCAAAGCTCCCCCCCCAACCCCACAGTCTGGTAGGTGGAGAACTGCACTTTAACTTTAAAAGAACCGCATGTGGCTCACAAGGCACGATTCCCCGCCCCCCCCCCCATATAATATAGTTAAAATTCGCTACAAAGGGCCACACCTTGCCAAATCCACTTGGTTCAAATTCCCAGGGCCCAGTTCACCTTACACCTTGCGCAGTCCTATATACCAGTGCAAAGTGGGTGTAGAACAGTAACAGATCAAGAGTGGTAACATTTTATATCCACTTTTTTTCTGGTGTTCATGATTTACTTAAGTTGCAGGTCAACTGTGAATAGGGCAGTAAGCTTTAGTGGGCGTTTGGCTCACGTAAGGAGCTAAATATTTAGCCACATGACTGTTGGCTTGAGTTTTGCCTTTGGAAAAGCCAAAGAATGTATCATCGGACTAGTCCACAAGCAGAAGGACCTCAGAAAAAGGAATAATCTGTAACCATTACCTAATCTATTTTCTTTGTGCCAAGGGGTTGAAGTTAATGTGTGGTACCCACAGTTAATCCAAGAGCACATAGACAGCTCCGTTTACCCTTCTAGGGAACCACACTCTTCAGAAATTTTGATTGTTAGTTTATGTTTGGGGGGCGGCTGTGTCCAAGCTGTGAAAAACCTGGATTTCACAGTGGTTTGAAGGTTTTCTATTTTTTGCTTGGGAGGAGCATGAGGGGATGGTTTTTAAAAATGTTTTGAACTTCTGCCATCACACATTTACAAAAATTTAATGTATATTTAAGTTTTTTGGTACTAGAAATCTGTTTTGGTTACACTTGATATTAATGTTACATTTATAAATAGTTTATAAAGGGTTACTAAATGATGATAGAGGTCTTAATAAGTGGCTAATCAATTGTTATAGATATTATAAAGTCCAGAAGGTCAAGAGATTACTTACAACAATCTAAATTGCCTTCTACTGACATGCTTATAACCATCAATAATATATACAACTCATGTCTGTAACATGTTTGTTTGCATCTATTACTCATTTATTAACCCTTCATAAGCCATTTATAAATAGAAACTTAGACTTCTCAATTGTGAGTGTTCAGCACACTATTTCAACCTTATTGAGAGAAAAGTAACACCCAAGCCAGTCCCTAAAGCACATTGTGAAAGTTCGGAAAAAAAAAAAAATTGTCCCCAATTACCATCAGCAGTTGGTTGATTGAAAAAAATGAGGATTTATGGCCCAGCTTCTTAATAACACTCTGTCATGCTCTCAGGAAGATTTCATTTCTAAATTTGTATCCAACACATATGATGGAATTTGCAGTAGACGTAAGAAGTAGTTTGATGAAAACATAGCATGCATTTTATACAACGAGGGGCCATTAATCTTTTACAAAAGCAATTGACAGGTTTTGGAGGGATGTGACAGATTACAGGTTGATGACAGTCCTGCTGCAGATGCCTTGTAAATGTGGTTTAATGTTATTAACAATGACGAAATGGAACCACACACAGCAAAATTGGAAAAATGATTCAGTGAAGTATGGAACCTTTCCATTACTTAGCCAACATGACTGATCCTAAAAATACAAAGGTCTTAATGTTGAGCCCAGAATGGGGAGAAGAAGCTGAAATTTGGTTGATGGCACATAGTTGAGTTCCTTCCCTCTCTCTTTTAGTATTTACAAATGAAAGTCCAGATTTTTTTTCCTTAAGTCTGTCTGGGAAGGAGGTTGCATCACAGATCATGGCCTCAAAAGGGGGCAAAACTGTGGAACTAAAATACTACAAAACTGGACAATTGATTAAAGAATGCAGTCAGTTATTTTAAAATAAAATTAATACTCCTCTCCAGCCAGCTCATTGTCGAGCCAAACCAAACCAAACATGCCTTCACTGCATTGCGATTGATTTGGCCAAAGCTTTGTAATAGGAGATGAGCTTGCATGCTGAAAGTTTGGAATATCCTTAAATATCTTGTTGAATCAAGGCCTTAATAAAAGCATCTCAGTGTCTAAGGCCCTAATTCAGTAAAGCACTTAAGCATAGGATTGACATTAAGTACATGCTTCGATCCCATTGACTTCCTTTATAACCAATAGGGCTTAAGCATATGATTAAAGTTAAGCACATGCTTAAGTGCCGTGTTGAATTGACATAGACTAAGTATGTTACAAAGTGTATCACATTGTGTATGTTTTGTGTTTCATTTCACAAAACCATTGTGGGTTTTTTCAGGTTTCCTACTTTATTATTATTTATTTATTTATTTATTTATTTAATGAAAAACTGTGTTTAGGTTGGGGGGAAAAATCACAACCATCCCAGATTAAATCAAACTTTTAATATTAACACAAATGGTTTTATTAAATGCTTATTAATTTCTACTTGAAGACAAAACTCTCATGATGGAGATAACTTTTAAATAAATGTTATTTAAAACCCAACTCTGTTTACTTCTCATTTTTCTAGGGTGCAGCTTTTCTCGTCATGTTTGCTACTTACCAAAGCTATTTGGGCCTGGTTCTCGTTTACACTAAAGACATTTGCATCACTCTAGCAGTGCAGAGGAGCCTTAAAAGGGGTTTTAATTATTTTAAAAAAATAAGAAAAAAATTGTGTGTGTATATAGATATATATTTATTTTTTTTACATTGAGACCCTGACAGCTATCCAAAGTAAATTTTTGTGACTGTTCTAAACCCCTCTGAGGATGGGGCCTATAATAAAAATATTTGCAAGCCACAGATAGCAACACAGCAATGGGCTTATTTTCCATGGTGATTAGTGGTTTTGGTTGCCCAGCTTCAGATACCTTTTTCAGAGGGTGGATGCTCAGCACTTTCTGAAAATCAGGCCTCTTAAAGCATCTCAGGTTGGTGTCCAAAACTGAGGCACCCGAAACCACTGTTGAAAATATTGCCCACAATCATCATGAAGTGCGGGCCTTTAGCATCAGCAAGTCTCATGTTATAAAGATATTAAACTTGCCACAGATCCTTTTTTTAAACTGGGTAATAGTGGACTTAGATATGGCTGCACTATATTCTGATACAAGCAATAGGATATTGGGTCTGTGTGTTCTGTGTTCGATGGTTTCTTGATGATTCTCTCCACTGTAGGTGAGCGCCCCTTCCATTGTAACCAGTGTGGAGCTTCTTTTACGCAGAAGGGGAACCTGCTGAGGCATATCAAGTTGCACTCTGGGGAAAAACCGTTCAAATGTCCCTTCTGCAGCTATGCCTGCCGGAGAAGGGACGCCCTCACAGGACACCTCAGGACGCACTCTGGTGAGCCCCGAATGTCTCCTCTTCCTTTTTGTTTCCTTCCTTGTGACTGTTAAATCAAAGTAGGTTATGAAATTGCAACCACGTTTCCTGATGAATTAGTTCTGGGCTCCTAGACACACCAAGTCCTGAACTCTGGGAAACCGAAAATCCAAATCAAGACTTTGTGGTTCAGATCTATCTCTGTATGAATGAGCTCCTGCACAGATGCTGACACGTTTCCCTTTGCGCATCTCGTTAGATGCATCCTGACTTCGGGCGTTAGATTGTGTTGACATCTTATGTCCTGAGCATCTGTAAAATCCCCCAAAAATGTATTTTACTATTCATGTCACATTCCCTCTTGGCACCTAGTAACTTCCAGACATTGGTAAGATTTATAGACCCTAATCACTTGTAGGGCTCAGGCATGCCATTAAGCCACAGTGCTTCCTAAAGCATAAGGAGGATGTATCCCCATTGGAGAGAATGCACTGTATGCTTCCCCCTGATCAAACCAGCTCCACTGGAGCTATGGTCACATCCTTTCAAACCCCTATTGGCTCCCCCAAGGAGTCCAGTGCTATCAGTAGCACTTGACTATAGCAGTCCCTGTGTTGAGGGTCATACATGTTGTGTGGCCCCTGCACATGGGCACCTCAAGGGGCCAGACTACTTGTACCCTCTCCACCCAAATTCCTCATTTATGGGGTAGCCAGACACAACCTCTAAACCCCTGAAAAAGTGATAATCACCCACCATTATCTGTCCCCCTTGAATGTTCATCTTTGGGGGGGATATCTTTTACAGGAGTCTGTGTTTTAATTGTTGAATGAACAGAGATAATTAGACTTTCTGGAAACTGTTCTACTTCCTTTTTACTCATGAATTTGTTTGTCATATTGTAATATGTGATTCTTGGTACCCAGCAGAAAATACACATGGAGGATCATTCTTCTGACCATAACCGCTTGAAGTATAGTGAAAGAAAAAATACTTCTATTTTTAAAAATGAATCATGACAAAAAAATAACCCATATTACAAAAACACACTCAATATGGTTTAAGGTTGTTTTCGTAAGATGACTATAGATATTGTTACCTAAATATAGGTTCTTCACGTTTCCTGTGTGAAAATATAAGGCGGATCTTGTACTTTTTGCATGAGGATGAAATGTTGCTGTTCAGTAGTGGGATTTTTCAAAAGTGCCTAAGTCACTTAGAAGTATAGGTCCTGTTGGAAGCCAGTGGAACATGTGCTCCTCAATCATTCACTTGCACTTGCAAGTTCTGCCTTTTTAGTTTTGAACTCCAGCTTCATTTGAGGGGGTGCCTTCTATCTAAGGGGCGGGATTTTTTGGTTTACTGATTTCCCCTCACTGCACTGTATGTTAATAGACTGGTCCTAATAGTCTAGAAAAAGAAGCTGATCAAGAAGGTCTAACAGAAGTCTAGTAGACTTCATAGAGTCTTTGCCTCTTCTTCCTTCCTAGTCAGAAAACTAGATACATCAGAAGTGAAACTTGGGAATGAAGATAATGATGAACTATGAGACCTCAGTCTGGTCTTAAGTGAAAGCACTACACTTTGAGCCAGATCCAAGTTGAGCCGGTTTAAATCAGCTTTGCCCCACTTAAATCAAGCGAGTTTTATGCTTATTTGCACTGCTGAGGATCTGGCCCCTTATTTCAACATGTGTGAAACTCTTTCCTTTAAAATGAATTTTAATAATTAAAAGGACACTGTCAAATTAAACATCACATTTTTCTCTGAAATATTGTTTACATACTGTTCATAACAGGAAACACCCAAGAATACTATAGGAGAAAGAGACTGGTGAGTTTGAACACCTAATTTTTCAGTTTTAGTCTGTGATTTTGGCGGCACTTTGTGTTTATGACACCACTTAGCCAGTTTCACTGTTTCCCCTGTGTAATCTGTTAGTCAGTTTTCCCTTCTTCTGTGTGTGGGTCTTTCACACAACAAAGGAGGACATTTAAAAAATAGGAAAATGTGATTGTAAACCCATAGAAATTAGCATCTCAAAGGCCGCTAAAGTACCTGGAACTTGTTTTAACTTTTTTTTTTTAAACGGAATAGATTTTGAGTTCATATCTTTTATTGGACCAACTTCTGTTGGTGAGAAAGAGAAGCTTTCATGCCACACACCGCTCTTCTTTAGGTGTGGGCAAGGCAGTCCGAGCATCTCACCTAAGTGCATTTAGCTGTGATGCTTGTCTTTCTCACTAACAGAAGTTGGTCCAATAAAAGATATTGCCTCACCCACTCTGTCTTTCTAATATCCTGGGCCTGCCAGACCTACAATTGCACTGCACATCAATTTTGAGTTGACAGTTTCTCTTATTCCTATATTTTTTTGTGTTTCTATTTTCTTTGAACTTGCATAGTATCTTCATCCATGGACCTCAGAGTACTTAGAAGCGTTACAAGCTATATTGTGCCACCCTTATTCGCTAGTACTTTACACTGCAAGTAGCCCCAAAATGAAAGAGTTACTCAACACGTAGGTACCGCTGAACATGTGTAATTCTGGCATAATTTAACCTTAAATAATTAAGGGTTTGAACCTACAAGTATATACTACTGTGATTATTTACCTTTTACTGACATGTGCAGTTCTACTAAACTACTGCATATATATTTTCTCCCATCTGTAGCCCCTTTGATTTCAGGAAGGTTATGATGTCCATACGGGATATCCATAATCTTATGCATGGGAGTAGACTCATGCATTGGACTTCACTGGGACTAGAGAAACTCATGGGAATTTAATAGGATAGTAACTGTTTGGAGTATTGGACCCACAGTCCCACAACACCGCTGTGACACAGGTATATGCTGTTGTATGTTTATTTTACAACTCAGTAAATTGGGACACAGAGGTTTGTTGTTCCAAGATGCCCAACAGAACTGGGTATAAAGCCCAGGAAATCTGACTCTGGCCACAGTCTAAACACCTACTTTTCTATACAGTTTATGTACCCAAGGAAGACTTCACAGGAAACAAAGATGGTGCCATGGCAGTGCTAGTCAGGAGCTTTCGGTTCTGTTCCAGGCTTTTCCTCACACTTCTCCTAGGACTTTGGGCAAATAGTCTGTAGCCTGATTTTTGAGATTCTGAAAATCTAGAACTTCTATTAAACTCCTTGGTAGGCTGGATACTCAGCACCTCTGAAAATCAGGCCATAATTAACTTCCTTATGGCTTAGTTTACATTTGTCCGACATAGGATAATATTTTCCTACTTCACAAAGGTGCTGTTAGGCCAAAGTAGTGTTTACCTAGTGCATTGAGATCCTCAAATGTGTATTATGCATTTTACCAAAAAAAAATTGATATAGATATATAATATTAAAAGAACATTAAGATTGCAAAGTCAAGCACTCAAAAATTAGGAAATACCAGAATTAAGGTTGTTGGGGCAACCTTAATGTGGTCTTCTTGGACATCGTATTATAATACTGTCTTTAATTACGTGATCACATACTTTTAGGAATTCTGCCTCATTCAGTACATGGATGGACTTGCTCTGGGAATGAATTAGGGTTGTGCAGTGAAGGAGGCTGTCATCTTTAAGACCCCTGCATCATGTTGCAGAGGCTGGCAGGTGAGGGTATGTCTACACTACAGGATTATTCCGATTTTACATAAACTGGTTTTGTAAAACAGATTGTATAAAGTCGAGTGCACTCAGCCACACTAAGCACAATAATTCGGCGGTGTGCGTCCATGTACCAAGGCTAGTGTCAATATTGCACTGTGGATAGCTATCCCGTAGCTATCCCATAGTTCCCGCAGTCTCCCCCGCCCATTGGAGTTCTGGGTTGAGATCCCAATGCATGATGGTGCAAAAACAATGTCTTGGGTGATTCTGGGTAAATGTCGTCACTCATTCCTTCCTCCATGAAAGCAATGGCAGACAATCATTTTGTGCCCTTTTTCCCTGGCAGACGCCATAGCATGGCAACCATGGAGCCTGTTTTGCCTTTCGTCACTGTCACCGTTTGTGTACTAGATGCCGCTGACAGAGGTGGTACTGCAGTGCTACACAGCAGCATTAATTTGCCTTTGCAAGGTAGCAGAGACGGTTATCAGTTGTTCTGTACCGTCTGCTGCTGTCATGGGTACTCCTGGCTGGCTTCGCTGAGGTCGGCCGGGGGCGCAAAAACAAAATGGGAATGATCCCCGGGTCATTCCCTCCTTTATGTTGTATCTAAAAATAGAGTCAGTCCTGCCTAGAATATGGGGCAAGTGTACTAGAGAACAGTGTATCAGAGAACCAGACAGCCGCTCCGTGTCAGATCCCACAGAAATGATGAGCTGCATGCCATTCTACGGGGGTGTCCCCTGCAACAACCCCACCGTTGCTTCCCTTCTCCCCCAACCTTTCTGGGCTACCGTGGCAGTGTCCCCCCATTTGTGTGATGAAGTAATAAAGAATGCAGGAATAAGAAACACTGACTTTTAGTGAGATAAAATGAGGGGAAGGCAGCCTCCAGCTGCTATGATAGTCCAGGCAGGACATTAAAAGGTGAGGGGAGGAGCCCAGCATCCCGCTGCTATGATAGTCCAGGCAGTACAGAATCTTTTCTTTAGACATGAAAAGGGGGGGCTGATGGAACTCAACCCCCAGTTGCTATGATGAGGACGTTACCAGCCGTTCTGTACCATCTACTGGGAATGACCGGAGTCATTCCTATTTTTACCCAGGCGCCCCGGCCGACCTCACCTGAGGCCAGCCAGGAGCACTCACGGGCTGATGATGACAATGGATCAGAAATCCTATTGTACTGGTACCGTCTGTGCCACCGGGGAGGGGAGGGAAGATGCTGCTATTCATTGCCGCAGCACTGTGTCTACCAGCAGCATGCAGTAGACATAGGGTGACATATAAAAAAGTCAAGAAACGATTTTTTTTCCCTTTTCTTTCACAGTGGGGGGAGGGGGTAAATTGACGACATATACCCTGAACACCCCTGGACAATGTGTTTGACCCTACAGGCATTGGAGCTCAGCCAAGAATGCAAATGCTTTTTTGGAGACTGTGGGGACTGTGGGATAGCTGGAGTCCTCAGGACCCCCTCCCTCCCTCCATAAGCGTCATTTGATTCTTTGGCTTTCCGTTACGCTTGTCACACAGCACTGTGCTGTGACTCTGTCATAGCCTGGAGATTTTTTTTCAAATGCTTTCTCATTTCATCTTCTGTAACGGCTCTGATAGAACAGATTTGTCTCCCCATACAGCGATCAGATCCAGTATCTCCCGTACGGTCCATGCTGGAGCTCTTTTTGGATTTGGGACTGCATCGCCACCCGTGCTGATCAGAGCTCCATGCTGGGCAAACAGGAAATGAAATTCAAAAGTTCGCAAAGCTTTTCCTGTCTACCTGGCAAGTGCATCCAAGTTCAGATTGCTTTCCAGAGCGGTCACAATGGTGCACTGTAGGATACCACCCGATGGCCAATACCATCGATTTGCGGCCACACTAACCCTAATCCGACATGGCAATACCGATTTCAGCGCTACTCCTCTCATCGAAGAGGAGTACAGAAATCGTTTTGAAGAGCCCTTTATATCGGTATTAAGGGCCTCGTTGTGTGGACGGGTGCAGGGTTAAATCGGTTTAACGCTGCTAAATTCAGTTTAAACACGTAGTGTAGACCAGGCCTGAGTAGTGAATGAGGTAGAGGATTACTGGAAGATAATAGACAATCTCATGGTTAAGGCACTTGAATACTGCCATGAAGAATTGGATTCTAACCCTGCCTCTGCCACAGAATTCCTAAGTGGCTATAGACAAGTCACTTAAACTAACATTTCCCAGGTGAGAACTAAGACTGTGTTCCTCATTTTCTGGGAGTCTGATTTGCATAGCTTCAACTGAAGTCAATGGGAGCTGTGCCTTGAACATATAAAGTGAATTACAAGTGCTAAGTAATCAAAAAAAATCAAATCTTCGGCATCTCAAATTGGGCACCCAAAATTAGTGAGTACCTTAGACCTTAATCTCTTTGAGCCTCAGTTCCTCATCTGTAAAATAGGGATGATAATACCCCTTCCGACATGGAGGTGTTGTGAAAGTAAATTCATTAGTGTCTGTGAAGCACTCAAACACTCTAGTGATGAGTGCCATAGAAGAACTTATGAGAAAATTCATAATTCTGTCTTCAGAGTAGGGTTTCCATTGTAAGTAGTAAATAAGGCCTGGGTCCACATATAGAACAACAAGGAGAAAACATAATATTGAATAGCTGCTCTTTAAGCGTCCATCTTGTGCATTGAATAAGGCAGGAGTCCTGTGGAAGAAATAGTGTGCAATCATATAATTACAGATTGTGTCATAATGCTTATGCACAAGGGTACTGAATTAAGGTTACACAGACGTCCTTTATACTGCCATTTTCCTGATTTTTTTCAGTGCTTTGACTTTGCAGCCTTAATAATGTTCTTCTTTGTGTGTTATAGATAACAAAAGAGCCTACATTAAAAAGAACATTTAATACATATTCTTGGAGAATTTTTTATATAATATAAAATATATGGAGAGATATGGATATAACACACAGAATAACTCCTGTAAATGTAAAGTATGCTTCCAGGGTGTATTTTTCCAGTTTTTAAAAATGTTATCATGATTGTTTGTAACAAATGTTTGTTTTTGTTTTGTTTTGTTTTCTTCCCCTGTTGTACTTGAATGGTGGCTTGTTATTATAGAGCTGTTCAATAGCACTGAACTAATGGTATCCTTTTTGTTTGTGAAAGGAAGCCAGTGAGCATTTGTTTTAAAAAGGACAGCACAGAAAAAATTGCACGATCTTAGCACAATCCATACAGCATCTAAGAAAAATGGCATACCTAACTGGGAGGTTCACTAGCCATGAAAATATCAATTTATGGAAAGGCAGTCGTCTTACTCTGCTTTACACCTCTTGGGTTGAAGTCTCATTTTTTAGGGCTTTGATTTCAAACCCCTTACTCATATCAATGAATATTCACCATGCCAGTAATCTCACTGAAACCAATGGTTCTACTTGCATGAGTTAGCATTCTTCAGGGAGGAGTAAGGGCTGTCCACTTCAGCCTTCTGTGACACCCTGGGCTCTAGTAATTGGAACATGCTCACAGTGGAGTGGAGCAGGTAAAACTTTGGGTATGGGCATATGAGGACTGGGAGCTAGGAGGAATTCTAATTCTGCCTGAGCTAATGACCCAGTCTGAGCTTTCTAGTGTCTCAATCAGTCCAGCTGGAATATTGCAAGAACAAGCACAGCACTAAAAAAACAGATCACCCAAAGGTTAGGGAGCTATTACAGGAGTGGGTAGGCGAGGTTCTGTGGCCTGCAATGTGCAGGAGGTCAGACTTGATGATCATGATGGTCCCTTCTGACTTTTTCAAGTCTGTGATGCTGTTGCCACTGTGAGAGATTTGCTATAGACGCCAGTGGGGCCAGGAGTTCACTCAGTATTTTAAGCTGGACTTGTCTGCATTGGTTACATTATGGTTAGAAAAGAAGTTACACATGAGCCAAGAGACAACCCTATGGAAAAGAGAGAAAATGTATGATACGCATGCAGGGGTTGGGTTATAAGGCTCCAGATCCTCTAAGCTGTATACACGTCTACTTCTCATTTCTTTCAGGGAGAGTTAGGTGCCTATACACCGTTAAGGAGCTGCTTCCACCACCAGCTAACACAGTGTTTGATAACCCGTTGAGAGCGTGTTTTGGTGGTCAAATGCATGTATGGTGACCAGACAGCAAGTGTGAAAAATCAGGACAGGAGTGTGTGTGTGTGTGGGGGGGAGGGGGTAATAGGAGCCTATATAAGAAAAAGAGCCAAAAATCGGGACTGTCCCTATAAAATCAGGACATCTGGTCACCCTAAATGCATGTAGCTGTATTTACTGGGTGCTGCTGCTTCAGAATGAAGCAGGACTTTCACACTCTCTCTCTCTCTCTGCCTGTTTTGCTTGTGCACTTTCGGTTAAAGTCAGTGGAATTAATCTCTTACTCTTAATGAAATTGATTTTGGTATTTGCTTGTTAGTCTTTGGATTCTTAAATGTTATTAGTTCATACACAGCATTGGGATGGCTGCTGTTTTCCTATTAGTGCTTGCAGTATCTTCTTCAGTCAGTCCTTCACTCTCTTGTAGTGTCTGTAAAACTTTAGGTTTCCTGTATGCCTGGTTCCTTGTTTTAAATATGAATTGAAAAGGTGAAAGGATTAAAATGGGTTAAAAGGAAGAGGGGTTGATTTGATACAAGGCCTTCCATACGCCAGGCATCCCAAGGTGAAATTCACTCCTGAGCAGAGCTCCAGAACAAGGCTCGTGCTTCATTTATTTCCAGCCGAGACCCAATTTTGAAGGCTTAAGTGGTGCATGACCCTCTGCACAAGAAGAAATTTCATTATCCAAGTACTTTCATGGTAGTAAGTATTCATAGTGCAGCAACTACCTAGCACAAGCAGCCATTATGTGCAGAGGTATGTCTCACATACTAAATTTTAGTCATTCGCAGAAACTCAAAGGGCCAGTTCGGCTGCTAACTCCCATTGATTTTCAGTGGAAATTAAGAGCCTAAATATGTTTGAGGATCTGGGCCTTTGAGCCTTTTCTCTTGAGTGACTATATTGGCCAGGACACTGGTATCACCCACCACTGTTTTCTAAAAGTGCTGCAGGGACCTTCACCCAGCCCCCCCAAAAGCACATTTTGATTTTATTGTACAACTTTTTCTGAAGGAGATACAGTTTCACCCCAAACTATAAGACTAAAGTTTATTTTGCTTATCATGTTTTTAAAAAGATAAACCCTAAAGATTCCCTAATAGTTGCAGAAGTTATGAGTCAATCACCAGCTGTTAAACCCAGAAGATCTGTTTCTTACAGATAAGACAGACAAATAGGAGAAGTACCTTGGCAAATGAGGACAGAACACTGTGGACTGGACTTGCCAAACATTCGCTTTCTAGTAATGATGAGAGTTGATTTTTAAGAAAATAAAACATCATGCGTGTTTGGGCTTTAGGGGCGGGAGAGATACTTGATACTATTCAAGAGTCCAGTGATTTCCCCCCACCCCCACTCCAGCAAATCTTCTAAGGATCATGGTCCTGCTCATAAACATGTGTTCCCTGGCCTTTACCACACAGCCAGGTAATCCAAAACTCCTCTGGAAGGCCACTGGATCACAGAATGGAAGGGAATGGGAGTCATGGAGCTGCTCAATGCGCTGGTAAAGCCAGATTCTCTCCTGCAGTCTGTTCTGCTCAGCATGGAGAGGGTAGATTCAAGGAGCTGGTTATGGCTCCCTGATTCTCAGGTTGCCCCAGCCCCAATCTAAGGAGAACTTGCTCTAACTTACAACAGCTGGATATGGTCTCTAAGGGCCATTTTTAACTTGGCAGAGAGGAGCAGCACTCTTTTCTGCCACCAGCCTGTCTCTCGTGACCTTTCACGTGTCCTTCCCCACTCCCTACTGTCTGTACCAGCACAGGGTAAGGCAGCCAGGCCTCTGCCCATCTGCTTTCGCAGCTATGAATCTCTTCCTAATATTTAACGTACACTATTCCTTCATTCATTGAAGGTTATTGTTCCCTGTAATACCATCATCTGGGACTGTGAATAATTCCTTTACTTTATTTATATTGTGATTTTGATGGCTTTTACAGACTATAGTCCTTTGTGCCCCTTCAGTCATCTCTGTTCTCCACCATATACATTCTTTGATCTTGTCTTCTGTCTTATCTCCCAATCCTTTTACCCTTTTTGTTGCCCTGCTTTAAATTTTCTCTACTTTTGTATTTCCATCCTCGCCTGCAGGGGACCAGAATTGGAGGTGGTAGCCCTGGAGGAAGGATGGTCTTGTGGGTAAATGCTGAGCTAGAACTAGGCTTCCTCTGTGACCTTGGACAAGTTAATTTAATCTACTCTCCGTCTCAGTTCTTGAACTCTAAAATTAGGATAATATCATAAGAATGGCCCTACTGGATCAGACCAAGGGTCCGTCTAGCCCAATATCCTGTCTTCCAACAGTGGCCAATGCCAGGTGCCCCAGAGGGAATGAACAGAACAGGCAATCATCAAGTGACCCATCCCCTGTCACTCATTCCCAGCTTCTGGCAAACTGAGGCTATGGACAACATTCCTGTCTATCCTGGCTATTGATGGACCTATCCTCCATGAACTTATCTAGTTCTTTTTTGAGCCCTGTTATGGTCTTAGCCTTCACAACATCCTTTGGCAAGGAGTTCCACAGGCTGACTGTGCATTGTGTGAAGAAATACTTCCTTTTGTTTGTTTTTAAACCTGCTGCATATTAATTTAATTTGGTGACCCCTAGTTCTTGTATTACGCTAAATAGTAAACAGCACTTCCTTATCTACTTTCTCTACACCAGTCATGATTTTATAGACCTCAATCATATCGCCCCTTTTCCAAGCTGCAAAGTCCCAGTCTCATTGATCTCTCCTCATACAGAATCCGTTCCATACCCCTAATCATTTTTGTTGCCTTTTTCTGAACCTTTTTCAGTTCCAATCTATCTTTTATGAGATGGGGCAACCACATCTGCACACAGTATTCAAGATGTGGGCCTACCATCGATTTATCTAGAGGCAGCATAATATTTTCTGTCCTATTATCTATCCCTTTCTTAATGTTTCCCAGCATTCTGTTTGCTTTTTTTGACTGCCGCTGCACATTGAGTGGATGTTTTCAGAGAACTTCCCTACATCACAGTAGTGTTGTGAGGGTAAGATTCATTCATGATTGTGAGGTGCTTGGATTCTGTGATAAGAAGTGTCATATAAGTGCTTAAATATTCCAGTCTCTGTTACACCAAGGCTATGAAGAGCTGTGTATTATCTCCTTACTTAACATATCCTTGGTGCAACACTGATATGCGTTCATTACTAAGTGGAAGGAACTTCAGAGTGTTACCCTCACCACTTCAGTATTATACTCTAACTGGCTGATTATCTCCAGCAAAATGGTAAAGGTGGTTATTATAAATAATGAAGTACTTAGGCTGCACTTTTCATCTTCAGTCACTTTACAACCATTAACTCTTTAATCCACACTAGACCCATTTTTACAGATAGGGAAAATGGAATCGGAAAATCTAAGGATCTGATCATCTACAGTTGAAATCATTAGCAGCTGGGGGTGTTTAACACCTCTGAAAAGCAGACTGCTTATCTCCCTTAATTTGGATTTAAGTGCCAGTTTTAAGCCATCCCAGTTTAAAACATTTGCCTTTATACATACAGGGCCCACTTTGCAAACCTCAGGAGGATTTGTATATTACGTGTCTCTCTGTGTGCCTGATTATATAAAGGACAGTCTCTCAGCTAGAAGACTTGGGGACATATTTTAAAAGGGCCTGCGTCCTTTAACTCAAGCTGTAAAGACTCTGGAGGATGTAGGAGTCAATCCTTGGTAGGGACCAAGATGACAGTCACTATACAAATCTTGTATTTGAATGCTCAAAATGGCATGGGAGCTTCAATTCCTGTTTATGTGCTTACAAGTGCTTCTCTAAGCATTTGTACATCTTTATATAGGACCCTCTTGGGAGATTTGGGCTTGTCATTGCACTAAAATTGTGATAGGCTCAACCCACAATCCTTCCACACCACAAATTTCTTAGCTGGCTGCAGATAGTTTTTCAGAGGAGACAACCCAGGATGGCAGCCATGAGCTGGCCCTTATTATCAATGTTAAAACATGGTTTTTACTTAAGTAAGCTGGAGCAGAGGAAAAATGAGACAGTTGCTTGGATCTATCCTGTCTGAGCAGCTCGATGCTACAGCTGCTTTGAAAGCAGGGAATACATTGTTTTCACTGGAAAAAGCCTTTCTCAGTCTGGCCTATGTTGGGAGCAAATCTAATGTGTCAGCTAGGCTTTGACAGTTCTTGCATGGACCTGAAAAACCGCGCACTTTAAGACACTTTGACTCTGGATCTGAAGTATGTGGCTTTAGGCCTGGCTTTCACTGCTATCACTTAGCCATTTTATGGGGCCATGTAAAATGGAGACGAGAAACGAGTCAGTGACTCTGATAATAAGCAAGACTGCTAAGGTGAGTGAGGTATTTTTACCATCCTGAGGGAAACTAAGAGAGATCGGAGAAAAAAATTAACCTGGTTAACACCATACCACAGTGGAGTTGGACAAGGCTTCTACTGATTTGTTCTCCCATGCACTCAGCAACCTGCTGTTATGAATTACCTCAGGGCTAAGATAGTAATGGATATCACTGGAGAAAGAAAATGAGAGAGATGCGTTATTTATAGTGAACCTGTTGTGAACCCTGTGTGACTCTCTGCATATCTACTTGGAATTGTATATGAAAAGCAATGAAATTTATCCTGAAGGGTTCCTATCAGGGGAACTATGTTTTCACCTGACTGCACCTCTCTGGCTAGTTTCCCATTTTCTGTTTTGATCTAACTGTGAATTCTCCCCACCTAATGCCCCTCCTTCTTTCCTGGAGGTGGTTGATAGGAGTTGATTACACTGCGGATTACACAAGAGGTGTCAGTTGCACACATGTTTTGCATAACTGTGCAGGACTGATTTCTCCTCCATGCTTTGCAACAGAGAGGGGAGATATCTATCTTCATTCCTGAACCAAGAGGAACACTGCTTACACCATGCCCCATTGAAATTTCACAAGGAGCACTTGGTGGTGATTATACCAACCAGACAATTATTCATAGGCTGCAAAATGGTGGTTTTGGTGTTTATTTTTTCAGAAAAGTGATCATTAAAAGATGTTCATTCTTTTGATTTAAAAAAAAAGAAAAGAAAAGAAAAAAAGAATAAAACACACAAAATACCTTTACGTGGGCTCTAGGCACCCTGACAGTTGTCAGCAAAGACATCACCCAGCAGCACAGTACAATGAGAAAAACTTCACATACCAGCCCATGTGGCACAACGCCCCACCTTCAGCCCATCCCAAATGAGAGAAGGTTCTATTGTTGGCAAATTCCAGCTGTTTTGATTCAAGGGTGGAAGAATGAGTTTTATAACCAGTTGACCTTCGTGGAGAACACATGCTGCCATCTTCACACATAAAGAATGGGAAGAGACGGTCTAGGAAGGAGTATGGCAGAAGGGATCTAGGGATCATAGTGGACCACAAGCTAAATATGAGTCAACAGTGTGATGCTGTTGCAAAAAAAGCAAACGTGATTCTGGGATGCATTAATAGGTGTTTTGTGAGCAAGATAAAACCAACCGAAAAAAAAAAAAAAAGTTCCCGTCCCTTTCGCCTTCCCTTAAACACTCTGCCCCCAACTTTTAGTTTTTAAAGGCTCAACTGGAGATTTGCTGTAGTTCTGGCAACCGCATTAAGAAGATGTGGAGAAATTGGAGAGGGTCTAGAGAAGAGCAACATGAATGATTAAAGGTCTTGAGAACATGACCTATGAAGGAAGGCTGAAAGAATTGGGTTTGTTTAGTTTGGAAAAGAGAAGACTGAGAGGGGACATGATAGCGACTTTCAGTATCTAAAAGGGTGTCATAAGGAGGAGGGAGAAAACTTGTTCGCTTAGCCTCTAAGGATAGAACAAGAAGCAATGGGTTTAAGCTGCAGCAAGGGAGATTTAGGTTGGACATTAGGAAAAAGTTCCTAACTGTCAGGGTGGTTGGACACTGGAATAAATTGCGTAGGGAGGTTGTGGAATCTCCATCTCTGGAGATATTTAAGAGTAGGTTAGATAAATGTCTATCTGGAATAGTCTAGACAGTATTTGGTCCTGTCATGAGGGCAGGGGACTGAACTTGATGACCTCCCGAGGTCCCTTCCAATCCTTGAATCTATGAAAAAAACCTCTCTTATAATGAGAGGTCAAGCTTGATCTCCAAGAAGGACAGTCTTGTGGTTAAGGCATTGGAGTGGGGCTTGACAGCTGGGTCCAGCTCCTGGTTCTAGCACAGACTTCCTGTGTGACCCTGGGCAAGTCACTTTAGTCTCTCTGTGCCTCAGTTCCCATCTGTACAATGGGGATAATAGCTCTGCCCTACCTCACAGAAGGAGAAACATTAAAAAAGATTGTGAGGTCAGATATACAATGGTGATGGGGACCAGATAAGGACCTGACGTGGATAGTCCTTGGGGAAGTCACTCGCTTTCTTTGTACCTCAGGCCCTCATCTGTAAAATGGGTATTACAGCACTTTCTTTTCTCCCACCTCTCGCCTATTCAGATTGTAAGACCATCTAGGCACTATAACTGAGCTAGTGTGACATGGGAAGATGGATGCTCTCTCAGACAGGCAGATCCCAGGCTATTTTGGGCTTCAAACCCCTACTGGAAGACAGGCCCATTACCTGTAAAGAATACATTGCTGAGAAATTGATGGAGTTTTTATATAGAAAGGCCCTGAGTCCATAAAATCTTCCTCATTTGTGTGCTGTTCATCTATGTGCATTTTGCTCATCTCCTTGGAGATTGTGACTTGCATCAGAGCAGCTAACCTTGACTGTAGAAGGCCTGGCATTTCTAGTTTGTGGGAGGGGAATGAAGCTGGAGCTCTGCTGCTGTAATTTCCAACGGACATAGTGAAATTTTTGTACGATCTGATTAGAGCGGAAACAGTTCTGTACAACGTTTTCCACTGAACATCTTGCCCTGTTCTATCCCACATTAACTCATCTCACGTATTTTGCATGAGGAGTGCAGGGTTTTGCGTTTGTTTCATGGCTAACCCCATTCCCATTTGTGAAACTTCCACCCAGTCTTTCTTCTGTCCAAAATAGCTGTATCTGCGGGATTGGTATGTTTGGAACTCTGTGGCCATGGCGAGGCTGTGTGCCAGCTGCATTACTCAGTCTTTCTCCAGAGGAACACGCTTCCTCTTTTCTTTATAATCTCCACCCTCTCCCCCTTTCTTTTTCCTACTTGATCCGTATAGGAGAGTCAGAGAAACCTGCTCATCCACAACCTGTCCCTTCTTGCCAATTCTTGGAACAGCGCTCGTCATTCTTGTTAGGTGTCAGGAATAGATTATGAAAATAAAAACTCTTGTCCACAGTGTATCCATGTACAGCTATACTGTAAAAGGAAAGTCAGTGTACAGTAAAGACATGATTTAAAAGATGAACCCAATAAAGACAGCTAGCTTTTGGAAGAGGCTTTTTATATTGCAATGCTGCTCTTTTTCTTCTAAAGTGCCAGTGTGGAATGGGGAAATGATTTAAGGCAAAAGCAAAGCACAGTCATGGAGACTTGAAACTTGATCTTAACTATGTTGCATCTTAAAATGACAGGAGGAAGGAAGGGAAAAGGTATTTACATAAATGTTTTAAGCAGAAGGAGTTGAGGTTCTGATCTCTGTTAGGGTTCGGCAGATCTGAAAAAAATCCATTGGTTTCAATGGAATTCTTCTGGTTTTGCAGCAGTGCAAATTCCAAGTTTTCAAAAATCAAGAGTCAAGAATCTTAAATTCAGTCATGGGCTTCAAAATTAGGAGATTGTAAAATAATAAATTTGAAGTCCTTTTTATTGGCCTTCTGGCCTTCTCCACAATCATGGGCTAGAAACTTCCTTTTAAAAAAATGAAACCTGAGATTCTTCTATAATCACCTAATTGCTGGAGCTGGAACTTTATGAAAAACACCAATTATTGTGAGACTTACAGTACTACTGCAAAGTGTTCCGGAGGGGGTGGTTAGGGGACAAGGAGCAGGGGGGGTTGGATGGGTGGGGAGTTCTGCAGGGGGCAGTCAGGGGGTGGGGGCCAGGCTCTTTGGGGAGGCACAGCCTTCCCTACCTGGCCCTCCATACAGTTTTGCAACCCCAATACGGCCCTTGGGCCAAAAAGTTTGCCCACCCTGTACTAAGAGAATGCAACTCCATTGATGTCAGTGGTCTTATGTAAGGGATGCATTTGTCCCAGGGGGGTAGTGATGAGTGAGCCTCAAAAGATTTGGAGTTTGGGTTCAGGTCAGATTCATATTTGAACTTTGTCTATACTAGTCTAACCTCCTGAGTCTGCTGAAAATTTTGCAAGAACAGGCTCTCTCATAAGGTTGCCACCACTTCTGCTGTAGTCCATGCTGAAAATACAATTAGAGCAATTTTTCTAGTATTATTTTAGGGCTTTCAGGTCCAGTTGTGATTGAAACATGTATGAACAGGCCTATGGGAATAATCCAGAACCTTCCAAAAGGTTTGCATTCAGCTGAGTTCTTGAAAGGAGGGATTGGCGAGTCTTTTTGCAGAACCAATTAATCCATCCCTAATTAAAGGTTCTCAGATATTCATATAAGAGCCGGATGCTGGTCTACAGGAAGGGCAAACCAGCCTTAAACCTGTTCTCACTGATGGGAATGAGTCTCAGTCCACCACAGAGACAGCAGCACCATGATCTGCTGGCCACTTCACATAGCATTGTGCCAGTGATAGGACAGGGGCACGCTGGAGGAGGAGGATGTGCCTGGATGGCACTACAGTCCGATAGTTCTCAGACTCTTCTCAACATTACAAATTGCTAGAGGCTACAGCAGACTTGAGGCCTTCCCTTGACATAAGTGAGCCAAGTGGCGCTCTGGTGCAATGAGGCTCTGACTCCTCAGGCCCTGCCAGTTGGTCCCCCTCTCTCTGCAGTTGCCTGATGAGCTTCAGCCTTTATTTTTGTACTGCCAGTGAACTCAAACATCCATGCGTCTCTATTTACCTGTCAAGGAAAGAACAAGCAGGAGCAAACGCTTTGGTGGAGAGCCTCCGTTTTTGATAAAAAGAAGAGTGCATATCTATATCCAAATTCTGTGCGGCCCACAGGCCCCTGGCATGCTGTGCCCAGTTAGCCCTTGGGCAGGCTTGGTTTGCAGCTAAGGAAATAAGGTGATGTAATAAGAGCACCTAAAAATGTAAGTTGCTATAATATAAGAGCGTTTTTTCTTAAAGTCACAGCTCCTGAAATCAGATGATCACAAGAGAATCAGTGTAAATATTCTTCAAGGTGGTGGGGTTAATACAGGCCAAGCTCCTACTGAGTTCCTGGTGACTTCAGTCTGAATTGGTGGTGCCCACAGAATCAGGCCCTTTGTTTTGAATGTGTTCGCTAACTAAATTATTATTATTTCTGTTACATTACAATCATGATGATTATTTCTAAAGTCCGTGAAACAAAAGGAGGGCCCCATTCTGCTAGGGGCTGTACACACCTAGTGAGAGACGGTCACTGCCAAAAGAGATGACTATCTCTGTACAAAAGCCGGGAAAAGGATAGGAGGAAGGAAGGCTTATCCCCATTTTGCAGGTGGTTCACTGAGGCAGAGATGTATTAAGTGACTTGGACACACAAGGAGTCTGTGACACAGCTGGAAACTGAACACAGATCTCCTAAGTCCTCCACCCATGCCTTAACTGCAAGACTACTTTTCCTCAAACTTAATAATAATAATATAATATAATAAAATAGGAAAGGGGGGGGGAATCTTGTGATTTTTTGCCCCCTCAGTACTGAGGAAATGATAAGCTTTATACTTTCCCTCAAACTGCATTTAAAATTATGGAACCAGCACTGGACTTACTCATGGAAACTTCTTTGGTGCATATTTTTTTAACTGCTCCATGATCCCGAAATTCTGTTAATGCATTAGAGTTTCCTAAGTACCCTGTTTTAACGTGTCTGCTTCCACACAGTGTACCAATGGGTTTAGAGTTCTCTGCTTTGTTTTCTGTAACTGCTCTGCCTTAACTTTCAATGCAGACAGTTTCATGGGGGGAGATGTTAGTCTTTTGGTATGGCGGTAGGGACCTCAGTGGTTTGAGCATGGGCCTGCTAAACCCCAGGTTGTGAGTTTAATCCTTCAGGGGGCCACTTAGGGATCTGGGGCAAAAATCAGTACTTGGTTCTGCTAGTGAAGGGCAGGGGGGTGGACTCAATGACCTTTCAGGGTCCTTTCCAGTTCTGAGATAGGTATATCTCCATATTTATTTAATTTTATACCTGTATTTTATTTCCTTTTCCTTTGTCCTCTTCTCTTTTCAAGATTTTACAGTTTGAATTCATCTAGTGTTGTATTGCAAAACTAATTGCATTAGTAATCAAGCAAACTTTGAATGTTTTAAGGAACTCCAAATTCTCCAGAAGAAGTGGGAAGGGTATTAAGGCTAACAGGAATTGCTGCATTTTATTACCTGACACAGATTAATGTAGCCTTACTGTCAGAGGTAGGCACTTGTAGAGGTTTTCAGTAGAACAGAGGCCATCCGATACCTAAGATTCATTTTTCATATAGTTAAGAGCCTCTCCCCCTTTTAAAATACATCTTTCTTGTTTCTGTTCTGGTGGCTCCACAGAATTAGACCCACAAAAGCTGAGCCTGATTTTTCTCTCAAGTGCTGCACAACCTGACTCCAGCACTATTCCCATCTGGGGCTTTGTACTCAACACCCTATGAGTAGCAGAGAGATTCTGTCCCTAACTATCTGTGGCTTATGCTCCATATCCCCTTGCCCACACCTAGCAGGGAACCATCAGTAATGATACCCAGTGCAATTATCTGAGCATGCTGCGAGAGCACTTCCATGCCTACAGCTAAGGGAAGAGCTTTCAGAAACCGATTGCTTGGCAAGATCAAAGCAACAAGCAATTCTAAAAGTTAGATGTCCAAAGTCATGTGCCCTCGGTTCATGACTGTGGGCAGTGTGCCTTTGAGCAAGTTAGTGGCTAATGCTTTATTTAGAGAGCACTGATCCCAGCTGG
Source organism: Chelonoidis abingdonii (assembly GCF_003597395.2). NCBI lineage: Eukaryota > Metazoa > Chordata > Testudines > Testudinidae > Chelonoidis > Chelonoidis abingdonii. The sequence continues at coordinate 12,701,664 of NC_133778.1, forward strand.
AACAGTAAACTACTGGCTATATCCTGATTGCGCTTCTAGCAGCAGATAAGAGAGCTCAAATTATTGCTGGAGGAACTTTTAGAGTGGGATTTTCAAAAGCAGGATTAGGTCCAGTGCTGAGTGCTCTTGAATGTTCCACTTAAGAAAAAATAAATGTTCCCTGTAATTTGTTTCCCTGTAGTCCATGTATTTTTGTGAGGTCTGTTTGCCAAGGGCAACCGGAATAGTGGGTTAGGGCAGAGGGACTCAATCGGATTGGTTTCTCTCTGACCTTGTTTGACATGTAGAAGAGAAGACAAAAATGAATGTTTGAGCTGCTGATATTTGTGAGGATAACTTTTCAGGGTGTGCTAACCTGCTCATCGGGCGGTGGGGGGAGAGAAATTATAATTCTAGAGTCTCTCCTGTTTTTGGAAGCAGTGCTGGTTTTGTTGGATATAGCCCTTGATCAAAGTCGGTGAAAACTTCCTACTCTGCTGCTTAGCAGAAATGAGGATCTGGCAATATTTTCCCTGTCACTGTCATCTCCATGACAACTTGTTAAAAATCTGTTTTCAAAACTGATCTCTCAATGTTGGGAAGAGGGGTAACGAAGCTATTGAAATGAAAACCAGAACACAAAGATAGATCTAGAGTGTCTGTTCTCCCTGTCTCAGAACACAAAAACAAGGGGACATTCAGTAAAACTGAAAGACAGCAAGTTCAAAACTGTTGCAATGAAATAGTCTCCTTACAGAATGCTGATTGAGATCATGAAATTCATTGCCCATGATGTGACTGAAGCTAAGAATTTAGCAAGATCTAAGGAAGAACTGGGCATTTCTGTGGGTAACTAGATTATCCAGAGTTATAGTGCTTTTTTAAAAAAAATATTTTGGAAGGGACAAGACCATCACAGAGGATAGATTATCCAACATTTGCCTACTGCACCTTTCTCTGAGACAGCTGGTGCTGGCCACTGTCATTCAGTGGTCAGAGCTTTCATTTCTTGTGTCGCCAGTTCAATATCCTCAGTATAAAGGCCTTCTGTATTCTGAAAACGCTTAGGACCAGATTTTGCTACCTCACTCACCTGGAGTGGTACCTTGCTTGACACTGAAGTAAATGGGACTGCTTGTGGAGTAAAATGCCACTCAGCTTGAGTAAGGGTGGCAGAATTTGGCCTTTAACTTTCCATTTTAACTTTGGAACAAATTGCTGCCCTCACAATTCTGAGCAGTGAACATACGTGCTGTGGACATTATGGCAAAGTGCGACAGGGACTCAGTATGGCGTACATGAGATTACGCTTTAAAGAAAAGAGTACCAGATCCGTGCAGCTATACCAGTTTATATCACCTGAGCATTTGGCGCACAGTCTAGGTTTGTTTTACTAAGAGAGAGAACCACCTGTCAAGGAGTGTTTGTCCTGCAGCATTCCTGATCTGAACTGAGGATTCCACACCCTGCATTGCGTGCATGAGCAGTTCATCTCCAGCTGGGATTGGTCAACACAAACTTCCAGTTGCAAATCAGGTAAAGAACACGAGCCAGCTCCTTAAATTCCTTCGAAGCGGATGCACTAATTATGCAGACCAGAAAAATAAGTTAACCAAAGCACTTTCTTTCTTCCTAGTTTTTTTTTTTTTTTTTTTTTGCTGAAACTGGATTAAACCCGAAAGCAGCTCATTGGTCTATTTCAGAAGGCTTATTATGTAAATCGATTTGCACGCAGCATGCCACATCCAAAGTACGATAATGCTAAAGGTCTGAACAGCAGTAGAAAGTCCAGAGCCAGTAAATTCAGTTAAGGCTTCATTTCTATCCTTAACACACTGCTTCCCATGCGCCTTTGGTGCCTAAGCATTGTAGATAGTAAGGTCATTTGCTGTGGGGGGATGCCAAATTTTAAATGATCCTACATGTCACCTGCAATGGTTCCCCAACCTCAAGAGAAAGTTATAGCCAGGAGGATTAAATCTCACAGCATTTAAATAACTGTCGTCTTGCAATCTGAAACTTCCTGAAACTTGTTTAGGAACGTCCTGGTTTTTATTAGTTTATTTCACAACCTCAGGGCTATTTAAACAGCAGTTTTAATAGCATTTAACCCTTTGAGTGTCTACTATAAAATTCATGGGCGCTTTACAGAAGTACGGTATACCTGAGAGACTGGGAGAATGTTCTGATCTTCCAAAGAATGAGGTAGTGTGTTTGGATCATATTCACTAAACATGTGAGTTGAGACTTTCCTAAACTACCTATGGGATTTGGAGGCCTGATTCTCATTAATTCTGAATGAGACAAGAGCATTGAGATCCTTTAGGCAGCTTTGAAAATCTCCCTCTTAATACCCAAGAGGAGTGGAAATTACAAACAAAGGAAAATATACCAGAAGAGTTTCTATCCATTAAAAGACATGTTGGGTGAGTGTAGCTACCTTCAATGGCAAATCATATTTAAAGCCTCTGTGGTCCTCTGCAGTCATTTAAAACAAGGGGAAAGTAAATTGTGAGGCTGCTCTTTATTACTTCCCTTTCCCATCATGCTTTGCAGGTAGCCTGCTGGGAGAGAGCATCCTTTCCCCTCTCCATCATGAGGGATCAGCAGAGACTTAATTCCCCCCAACCTCTGCGGTGTGCTGTCACAGAATCTCGGCCCTCCTGCCCCTGTGCCCATTCCCCACCACCCCCAAAGGGTCCAGCTGTTCCCACGCTATCAGGCCTGTCTGTTCACCCTTCTGCCTAACTGAATGGAGAATCTCCCTGTGATGAACACTCTGCTCTTTTCACCTGAGCCCTGGGCACAAAACATTTTCCCCCTCTGGTCATAGCAGTATAATCTCAGATACCACCTGGCAGAGGCAGACTCCAAGGGGAACTGCATGACCTTTCAGGAAATGCAGGTTACATGGCATCCCCAAAGTTGGAGCACGGCATGCCCTCTTTCACCTGGTACTGTGACAGCTAATGGTAAAATGGATTGTTTGATCTAAAGAAACACACTTTGGGGATAGACTCGTAGGACTGGAAGGGACCTTGAGATGTTCTCTAGTACAGCCCCCTGAACTCAAGGCAGGACTAAGTATTATCTAGACCATCTCTGACAGGTGTTTATCTAACCTGCTCTTAAAAAATCTCCAATGATGTAGATTCCACAACCTCCCTAGCAATTTATTCCAATGCTTAATCACCCTGACAGGAAGTTTTTTCCTTATATCCACCAAAAAGGCCCATGCTGCAATTTAAGCCCATTGCTTCTTGTCCTATCTTCAGAGATTGAGAACATTTTTTTTTCTCTCTACTTCCTTGTAATAACCTTTTATATACTTGAAAACTCATGTCCCTCCTCAGTCTTCTCCAGACTAAACAAACCCAATTTTTTCCATCTTCCCTCATAGGTAATGTTTTCTAGACCAGTAATCATTTTTGTTACTCTTCTCTGGATAGCTCTCGCCCTCCACAAAGAAAGTGCTTCTATGCCTTTAGTTCCACTAGGGAAAACTCATGAATTTGGGAGGTAGAACTTTCACAAGAGCTGGACCTAAGCTATGGAACCTACTTCCACAACGAATAAGAATGAGAGCCGATCTCCCCACTTTCAGAACTAATGGCAAAATTGATCTCTTTGACTGAGCTTTCTCTCAATAAGTTCGTTGCAAGCACCACTCACAGAGAGACGGCACATACAAACACACAGCATACAAACAAGCCAGCCTAGATACTAATCAAGCTATTTTTCCTTTGGCTTGGAAAGAACAAATTGATGTCGAGGTTATTAGTGTTCTATTTTTAAAATATTTAAGGTGTTCTCAGAGATTGGGTGATAGAGGCCATTTAAGTATCTGGATGGATAGACAGATGTAGATACTTAGAGGAACTGTGCCAATGAAGTGGATGTTAGTTTGTGATTTTTTTTATTTATTTTTTTTTAACTTTTGGCATACAGTCCACCTACTTGTTTCTATTCTTGAGGGTAGTTGGGATCATTATTGTATCTCTAAAATAGTGTATATTGATTAATGAATTAACATGTAATCAGATTAAATAACAGAGCTAATAATCCACAGCAAATGCAAGTAAAATCTTAGAGTAAAGCGTGAATGTCTGTAGACAGAAGTATCTTTAAAAATAAGGAAGGAAGTAGGTAGATCGTCAGTTATAAATTGGCATTGGTGCACTCTGATTTACACTATCTGAGAACCTGGCCCAGATATTTATATAAAGAAACTATTGTTTGAAACAATGTGTTTTGAACAATATACTTTCTTCACTATTTTTGTTTTTATCAGTTCATTCTAGCCAAACTATGGCAGGGATAATGTTTTCAGAGTTAATATGTAATCTGATGTTTAGCACCTCTCATTGCAGAAGATCAGGCAGGCCTAAATGTTGGCTGTATAGTATTTCACTGCTAGCCTGCTTGGTTTGCAATACCATAAACAACTGCCAGGTAAGCGCAGGTGTCGGCTGCTGTTTTGTGCCCCAGAGATATTTATAGACAAGGTGGGTGTGTCTAGAAAACAAAAGAGTAAAAATAAGTGTAAATGTTCTGCCATTGTTTTAATACAGGTACACAAGTCTATAGACAGTGTTATAGGACAGACTGCACTATTCCAGGATAGGATTGCTAGGACAGCATGTAGTAAATAAAGACAAGAATCAAACTTATTGTTGACTCTGGTACTGAAGGTTGGGATGGGCAGTCTTTCAGTTGCCAGCAAGGGCATGAAATACAGAACAGCTTTGTAGTTTGCAAAGCATTTGGGACCCAAGTAATTGATATTAACCTTCAGATCTGTGACACCAGGCCAGGAAGTAATGAAGTGATAGGAGTTCTCTTTTTTTTCAAGCTCAAAGTCAAGAAGTTGTTGCAGCTTCATAAACTGTGTTTAGGGCTACAATCTTTGTAATACTACACTAGAAATTTTGAAACTTTTTAGAATTAAGCTTCCCAAGTTCGGAGAGACTCTGCGTTATATGCCCAACTTAGAACAATACGGCAACTTTCAAAGGTGAAACACCATCTGTCCACCCAGGAATTAAAAGAAACCAACAACAACAAAAGCAAATATAAACACCTTGATCCTGCAAAGCCTCACTCGTGTGAGCAATAGTTTGAAGAATTGGCCAATGTTTTAGAACCTGGTATAAGATTTTTATCTTATTTTTCCCCCAGCAATGCTATGATGATGCTTTTTTGTGTTACAAATCATTAATATGCAGGTCTTTCATTCCCAACTCATGCTCTTGTGCAGTGATGGAACTAGAATGTGTTCAGAGCTGAAGTTTTTTTCTCTTTGATCCACATTATGGAACAGAATAGCCTTAAAGTGATGCGCCAGGTGGATCAGACATTAGCATTTATCTCACATGTTGGTACCTCATTTTGGACTGACAAGTGCAAAACTTTAACCCTTTTAAAAATTACAGCCAAGATTTTCAGTACAGACTAGTGATCTTGGGTGCTCAGCATGAGATGCCTTATCAAGGCCTGACTTTCAGAGGGTGGGGCTCAGCACTTTTCTGAGAATCAGACCCTGTTAAGGATATCTTAAGCTGGAGGCTCAAAAATTGAGGGCGCCCTAAATTACTAGTCACATTTCTGTATGTTAAAGTTTATTTGCTCTGTAAACTCACCAGCTTCTGGGTGCTGATGTCTTGGATCCTGCAGATTGGTGTGAGTGTGTAATCTCCCAGGCAAAAATCAAAGAGCCCCCATGAATTTCAATGAACACATTTACAATCATTAAGCAGCAGCAGCTGGTTGTGAAGGGGAAGCAGGAGTATGCTGTGTACTGCTCAGAGCCTGAGTGCATTCAGGTTTGATTTTAATTTTTCGATACTTTGTTCAGGGTCTGTTGTTGGTGCAAATATTTGTCTGTGTGAACCTATGGGGACATGCAGCCCAAGAAAATAAAGTGTGTTGTTTTAATTACAGGCCAGAGATATTGTACATTATTGGGAAGGCTTTGTTGTCTTTCAAACTAATCCTCAGTACCCGCTAAACCATATGACCCTTCCCAGCTTAATAGGACAATGTATCTGGAAATGTTTCTGATATTCAGCCTACTTTTTTTTTCTAATTCAGTCCCTTACTCCTAGTCATTCCCTACCCTCAACTGTACTACCCTAAATATTTCCTTTTCGATGTTTACTCCAATATCTGGTGTATTGTTCTCTCTCTCCCTTCTTTTTTAAGCCCTTGATTTGTCAGGCTATAGATATGGTCCAAATTCTTCTACATCCTTGTCTGACCCCCATTGTCTTTAGTGTGTGAGCAGCTCATAACTTTCATAAATTTATTTTCATAACACCTCTGAGGTAGAGAATTATCTCCATATGGGGAACAATAGCAAGGAAAGACCACGGAACTTTTGCAAGGTCACACAATCAGTTTTTGGTACAGCCAGGAATTTAACCTAGGTTTCTAGAGTCACAGACCCAGGCCTTACCCACAGAACTGAACTTCTGACCTTGGTTAAAGCTGATCTCAGTAGAGTAGTTTGACACGGGTGTAACTGAGTGCAGAATTTTGTCCAAATCATTCCTAAAGAGTTAGGCCCTCTTATCAGAACTGCCTCTTAATTGTCCACATCTTTCTTATAAAGAAGTGCCCAGGACTGAACACAACTAAACATTTGATAATGATAATAAATATCAAACACTCTGTCACACAGAAGTTACATACCCAAGTGTAAGAGTAGTGTCCTTCATTTCCCCCCCAACACATTGTATAGAGTTCTGATGTGCTGTGAAACAGCTGCCAGATCCCACATCTGAGGGAGCTACATTTCAGTGCTGATTCACCTAGAGATTGTGTGGTGTTTAAGTAAGGTTGATGAAAGGCTCTGTTTTAAATATAAAGGGATACTAATCATCATGGGCTTCATGCTGTGACATTCCTGAATGGAAACTATTACATATGCCCTATTTGAGTAGCATTATTGGCATTGCCTAAGCTGAGTTACTTTCAGAGCTAACACCTTGAATATGGTTCTAAAAATTCAACACTTTACTTAATTATTCTGTTTGAATCCGGGACTATCATTTACTATTTGTAGAGCAGCAAACACAATGAGGTGCAACTTGTTTGTGGTCTTAGGTGCTACTGCAATATAAATGTTAAATGATAATAATAGTAATTCACATCTGTGACCCGGTCCCTGACAGCGTGTGCCAGGGCCGCCCAGAGGATTCAGGGGACCTGGGGCAAAGCAGGGGGGCTGTGGCACTTGTACTCACCCAGCAGCGGTCCAGGTCTTCAGCAATTGGGGGGCCCTTCAGTCGCTCTGCATCTTCAGCAGCGCTGAAGGACCCCCGCCGCCAAAATGCTGCCGAATACCCAGACAAATTGCCCCATTTGCGTGGCCCCCCCGCCCCCCAGGCGACCCTAGTGTGTGCCACTAAAATTAAATGTCTTCAATATTTTTTGCAGTATTGGGCTGGTTCAACAATGATGATGATAAAATAGCAGCTCCCGACCTTCCATGAGGTGTCGGGTTTCAGTCGTAGTTTAAACTTCACCACAAGACGCCATGATTCAAACAGAGCATCTCAAGCCAAAAGCCAGACAACTTCAAATTGCAAGGTTGAATTCAGAAATCAGGAGCTTAATTCCTGTCTCAGACTGCCGCAGAATTTTTCAGACTTTAAATGCCTGATCCATAGCCCAGGAAAGTCAGTGGAAAGAATCCCATTGATTTCAGTGGGCTTTCAATTGAGACCTAAGGCTCTAACAAATGTAGTGGGCCAGTGCCTGCTTCAAACACATCTTGACTGCTGAGCTGTGCACGGTGGGCAGAACTAGGAACAAGTGGAAAGGAAGGAATCCTCTTCCAGGCAGCTGTAGAGAACAGAACATGGTTGCCAACATCTAGAAATGTGTGGTGATCTCCTGGGCCTACTGAAGTCAGTAGGTCAGATTTCACTCCTCGTGTGTACCATTGCTTTTAGCATCTTCTACAAGTTTTTCTCATGAGTGCTTATGGCACATTATTACCTGGGATGCCTTGTTCTTTTCCATGGGTAGTTCCCCTTTGACTGACTTTGTATTCTGTTATGTATTTGCAGCTCATTTGAGAACAAAATGCAGCGTGAATGCCCTACTGGCTCTTTTGCTTGTGCTGACCTTTTTATGACTTAAAAGAAGTTTCCTTAAACGGAAGCGGTCCCCAAACTTTTTTGTCTACCCCTCCTTACCTGGTCCATGCCCCTCCCTCCTGGGAGCTGCGGTCTGGAACAGGGGCTGGGTACAGGACTAGCACCACAGTGGGGAGCCAGGGCCAGAGCTGTGACGGAGAGCCGGGGTTGGGACAAGGGCCAGAGCTGTGGTCAGGGGCTAGGAGCAGAGCCATGGCTGGGAACCAGGAACTGTGACTGGGAACGGGACCAGCGCTGCAGCTGGGCCCACGGTTGGGCCAGGAGCTGGGCGACGTGGCCAGGAGCGGAACCTTGGCCAGGGCCAGGAGCAGAGCTGGGGCAGAGTAGGGTTAGATGGGTCTCCGTCCCCACGCACCCCCTCCCCGACCCCTGCACCACCGCCCTCTCCCCCCCATGGGGGCTAGCCCAAGCCAAAGGTTCAGATTGGATTTCAATATGACATTAAATGGGAAATCCACTCTATACATGTAGCATCTTTTATAAGCTTTGCAAGTCAATGGGATTTGGGCTCATAAACACCTTAGAGATGTTTGAAAATGTCAGCCTCACTGATCAAATGCAAGTTGTCAAATGGTCCTCATGAAAGTGGGGAGTGCACACGATAACTTAGTCAGTTTTGCTTGCACTTGTTACAATTACAGGAGACAAGACACATTATCTAGTGTCTCAGCATTATAGCAAAAAAATTGAATACACTAAGCAATAATACATTTAACTAATACAAGAGACTGTTGCTTCTTGAGAGTTGAAGGTACGTGGACTTTTTCTTCATGCCTCACAGTTATCATAAGCCTTTCTCCCAAATCTGGACCTTAGCGTCCAAAAAGCTGGGTGCTTAGCATGAACCTCCAAGCTTAATTACCAGCTTGGATCTTATCTCGCTGCCACCAGACAGGAATTACAGCCCCTGCCTCGCTCTGGTCCCCCAACTTTCCCTGGAGGGACCCCTCCAAAGACCCCAGAAGCTCTGAGTCTTACCAGCAAGGGAAATACTCCACTTCCCTTCCCCCTCCCTCTCCCACCCAGACTTTCCTCTCTGGGCTAACCTGAGAGTATTGATGCAATCTCTTTACATCACAATACCAAGAAGTATATTCTCTCTATTCCAACAAAGAGACAAACCCCAAAATACAAGGAAACAGAAATGATTCTATCTCTTCTCCCCTCCACCAATTCCCTGGTGCTGCAGAGCTTATCCTCCGTAGATCTAACACCAAGAGAATTCCCTCCCCTTGTTCCTTAGCTACCCAGAGAGACAAACTCAAACAAGTCTTAAAAAGAAAACTTTATATAAAAAAAAGAAAGAAAAAAGACATCCAAATTTCTCTGTATCAAGATGACAATAATACAGGATCAATTCCTTAAAAGAAAAAAATGAATAAACAGTCTGATTCAAAAAGATATCCAATTTGAAACATTCCAGCAAGCTACACAACATGTAATACACCCAAACAGCATTTAAAAGCCTATATTGTTTTTCTACCTGTACTTACAAGTTGGAAACAGAAGATTAGAAGATAGAAAGAAGCTTCTCATAGCTGAGAGACAGACCAAAAGAGACAGACCCAAGACAAAGAAGACCCACAAATTCCCTCCTTTAAGCTTTTAAAAAATCCGGTTTCCTGATTGGTCCTCTTGTCAGGTGTTTGTTTCCCTTTGTTAACCCTTTACAGGTAAAAGAAACATTAACCCTTAGCTATCTATTTATGACAGCAGTGCATATAAGTCATCTGATTCTCTGGATTAGCCAAATGCGTAATTGCTTAGATATCCGGACTTTATAAAACTGGAGGTCAGACTTGGTGCTAACTCAAATCAATGTAATCAATCTCTTTGACTTCAGTAGGCCCTGAGTGCATTTATTTCTCACGAATGTTATCAGAGTGTAGGAAACTGAAGTCTCTTCCATGCACGACGAGGATAGTATGAGTTGTGGTAAAAGAAGCTTTGCAATTCTGCCCAGTCAAGGTGTTCTATAAGAACCACTTTTAGGAATGAGAAGCTAGTTTAGCATCCATAAATATTTGTGGCCTGGTCCAAACCTATTGACTTCCATCAGTATGTTCCATTGACCTCAATAGGCTTCGGATCAGGCCCCAAATGCTTGGTCTCAGCTGAGACTACCAGCAAAAATGCCAGTTACGATGGGGGTGTAAACTGGTGGGCAAACTCACCTGCAGGGGTGTAAGTAGAATAATGACCCCCAACAACCATTCATTCCAAGACCTTTTCCTTAGAGCTGCCTTTATTTCTAAATAGGAGTTCCAGAACAAGGGCGGGCAAACTCTGTCCTGGGTACTAAGTAAAGATGGCTGGAATTTCTTTTTACTCTGAAGAAAATTTTGATGTTTCATCAAATATATTTGAGGGAAGCAGGACTTTCTGAAAACAAATGTTCCTTGTATCGAAAACCCAATTTTCTATTTTAAAAATTTTGATGAAAAATGTTTGACCACCTGAGGCTTTCCTTGCTTCCACCAGCCAGTAGGGGAGAGGACACACGCTCCCTTTATTTCTTGGCTACTATGGAGAGAGACCCCCTGTGATGTTCCTGATCCTGAGTCTCTTTTGTCTGCTGTCTCTGTCACAGAGACAGGAAGCCTTTTATCTGGCTTTCTGTAGGGAACATAAGAACAGCCATATTGGGTCAGATCAAAGGTCCATCTAGGCCAGTGTCTGGTCTTCCAACCGTGGCCAATGCCAGGTGCCCCAGAGGGAATGAACAAATGCTTGCTCCTTGTCATGTGCTCTGCAACTACAGCTCCCAGTTGTAAAAGACCCCAGGCCAACACACTGAGGTACATGCATGCACCCAAAGCCCTAGGTGCAGGTGGCTTTTATGCTGTGGATACCTCTTCAGTAAGAACTGGACTGAGATCACCATTGTACTTTATGTGAGACACCCAACAGTCATGAGATGGTAATAATAGCTTTTGGCTACAATTATTAGTACCTGGATTTCATTTGATAATTGAAAGGTGAAGGACTGTATCCTATTACCAGCCCCAGGAGACATCCACCCTTCTATACTGGGACAAACATATTGAATACGCCTATATTATCCAAAAGAACATACTCGCCTGGTCTTTGTTTAGGTCTTAAAAATTATGACTTAAATTTTCAAAGCTGTGTGAGGCATTGGAGAATTGAACATTCTAAACCCCCCTCCCCCCAGGCAGCTTTGAAAGTCTCCACCTAATGTGATTGCCAGACCTCCTGTACTGAATAAATAGCCCTCTAGTTATTAGAGGATATGTTCATGTTCTACATGTAATATGTATTGTAAAAAAAAAAAAATTAACATGGTTTTGGCAAAATATACCATTTGGCTGGCTTTCTAGTCTAGGATTAAGCTATTTTTTGTGGTTTCTTCATGACATGTTATGAAAGGGCTTCACTGTACTAGGATCTGGTGCCAGGTTTTGTGCATATTAAGACTTTGCCAGATCACGTTGCTCTTGAGTGAAACTAAAAATAATATAGGAATTGTCTCTCGCCTTCATTGAGTCTGTTTTCACTGTGCAGCCTCCCTGGTTGTGTGTGTGTGTCTGTGTGTGTTTGTCGTTTTTTTGTTTTTAGCTATCCAGTCCTTTATATATGGTGACTGCTCAGTTCTGACATACCATTTTGGCAAAATAGGCTGGCCCAAAGCAGACCTTGGTCATGTCATGTAACTCAATCCTCACCACTTGGACATTGAAGTAGGCCAGCAAGCTTATGTGAGGGCAAATGCTGATGCTATGGACAAAATTGCTTAGAAGTTTTCCCAGCAGGGTTGGTGACACACACTCATAGGCTGGTTGTGATTCAGCTGCTTGTTTCTCCTCATAGGTGCAGTCCGCTTATTGGCTTTGCTACCAAGTCAGGCTTTTTGTGAATGCCTGATGATGCTCCTTTTCAGTGTGAATAATCAATAGGGTGATATGTGTGTGATAGATGGGCAGAGGTGCATGGGGAGTGGGAAAATAGGGCAAGGGGAAAAGGGTTGGGACTTAAATGACCTTTGTAAATGTCGTTCCGTCCCCTTTGTTGCTGGTAACGGAGATGTAAGTTTGGTGCAGATGACAATTTAACCTGAAGCTCTGTTCTTTCCACAGTGGGTAAGCCTCACAAGTGTAACTACTGCGGCCGAAGCTACAAGCAGCGCAGTTCACTGGAGGAACACAAGGAACGCTGCCACAACTATCTTCAGAATGTCAGTATGGAGGCTGCTGGGCAGGTCATGAGTCACCATGGTGGGTGGAAACAATGTTCAGGAGCCTCCTGTACCTCGGAGTGACTTCTACACTTATTTCATGTTTGGTTTTTTCTCTCTCTAGATAGATAGATATAGTTTTGTGTTTTGTTTTGGTTTTTTTGTTTGTTTGGTTTTTTACTTAAAATAACCTCATTCTTCCTAGAACAATTGTTTAAATATTCTTGAGAAAGACAGAAACCGTGCATGAAATCCTAGCCCCACTGAAATCAACAACAAAACTCCCTTTGACTTCAGAGGAGCCAGGATTTCACCGTTGGGGGAAGGGGGGATTTCACACTCTGTGTGTGCATACCTACATACCTATATGGGGGTGTGTGTGTGTGTGCACTCGTGTGTGTGTGTATATATATAAAAATAATGTATATTTATATGTATATATAAAATCAGCCCTGCAAAATTATTATGAAAAATTGACTAGACCAAATATAAAATGTATTTGCCCACCTTTTAACGTAACTGATTATGAGAAAAACTAAAAATATTGTAGTCTTTGTAAAAACAAAGCTTCTGTGTTGCAAGTAAGAAAGTAGAATTTGGCAAGATTGGTAAATGTAATGTGTGTGTGTGTGTGTGTGTGTGTGTGTGTGTGTGTGTATATATATAATATTACATAATAGACATGCTGTATGTGTAAACAGTATATTGAAAAAGATTATTGAGGCTTTTTTGTAGTATAAAGAGCTTGAAAAAGAGGATATAAAAAGCAGGCTATGAGAACATAGTTTTATCTTTAGTGGGCTATAACATTTAAAAAAACAAACCATAATTTTTTTCAGACTATCAAAATTATCTTTGGATTTAGTTTTTGAAGTGGAAGCTTTTGATTTTTTGAAATTTTTTGTGAAATGGCTTATCCTTTAAAAAATGTTTATTGAAAATTTTATTTTTTGATTTTTGGTATACTTTTTTGAAAATATTTTTAAAATTTTGTTTAAAAAAAAAATCCTACCGTTTGACTAAGCTAACCAGTCAAAATTTTCAGCATTGCAAAATGAAAAAGAGGAAGGAAATTGAAAGCAGCCTGCTTTTTTCCTTTCTGTGTGTTTTTTGGTTAGGATTTTTTTGTGTGTGTTTGCTATTGTGAAACTTTTCATTGATCAGTTTAGTCGCATGGTGGGATTTTTATTTACTTGAAAATTTTTCAAAAATATATAACAAGAAGCCAAGACCAAAAATAAATCAATTTAAATGATTTCTAATAGAAAATTTTTTTGAAAAAATCACAAGAATTTTTAAAATGGGTAATTTTTTCATTAAATATATATATTTTTCCCCCCCACAAAAAAGTTGCATTGGAAAAATTTCAATTGTTCTGTTAAATAATTTCAATTATATACCACCACCACAGAATCATAGAATGTCAGAGTTGGAAGGGACCTCAGGAGGTCATCTAGTCCAACCCCCTGCTCAAGCAGAACCAATCCCCAGACAAATTTTTGCCCCAAATCCTTAAATAGCCCCCTCAAGGATTGAACTCACAACCGTGGGTTTAGTAGGCCAATGCTCAAATCACTAACCTATCCCTCCCCCTCCTTTCATTAGAATCATGAACTTTATCATTTCTCGATCACTTTCACCCAAATTTCCCTCAACCTTCAGATCTGCATCTCCCTGTTGTTCAGAGTCAAGTCCAGAATGGCTGCCCCCAGTTACCTCCTTGACTTTCTGAAATAAAAAGTTTGTCCCCAAATGCCATGGAGAAGAAAATAAACATTTAAAATCTGGTACATTCAGAAAGATTGATGTTTGTGACTAAACATTTTAGGCCTGATCTAATGCTCATAAAAGTCAGTAGAAATAGTCCCTCTGATTTCAGTGGTCTTTGGGTCAGGGCTTTTTTGTACCCTCACTTTCAGACAGACTTCTGGTGTTTAAGCTAAGAGTTTTACCCAGCTACACCATTCCCAAGAAGAGTCTTAGGCACCTGTGACTTCAATGGGGCTTCTTTCAGGGGTAAAAGTTAAGTCAGTGTGTGTAGTTCTTCTGAGAACTGGGTCTTTAGTGAGCTTTCTCCATAAAACGCAGTTATGAAAACTACAAGTAAATGCTCCAGGGATTGTGTTGTGGGAGATCTCTCCAGATTCTACTCCACTTCTAGTCAAAAACACTTCTCTTTGCCAGTGTTGAGACAGTTTTAGATTTGCTTGGAAAGAACTACTTAAAGGTGAAACATAGACTGTGCGGGCCAAGTTGTTAGCCTTTTCTACACCTAGAAGATTCACTGGTTTAACTTAAATCAGTTTTTCAACCAATTTAAGTGAGACCGGTCCAAACCCCTGTCTGAACACTCTTAGGGCTTTTGTACACAACCGCTTAAGTTGATGTAAGTGACATTGCTCAAGGGTGTGAAAAAAAACACCACCCTGAGCTACGTAACTTACATCAGGTGCCTCGTTGATATGGAGTAATTAGGCCAACGAGAGAACACTCTCCTGTCAATGTAATGCATCTTCACCAGATGCGCTATGTGGCACTGCTGCATCAGTGCAAGGGCATCAATTGACTGTGGTAGTGAACACAAGCCCTTAGTCTGGTTTAGTTTAGTTTGTCTGTTCTTAATGAGTTTAAATTAATCTGGAATAAAGTCAAATAAGAGCATCCACACAGCCTTTCCATGGGTTTAATTAAATTAGTTTAAAATCACACCTTAAGTGAATCCAGTGCAACTTTCTCATGTAGACAAGTCTCTTGTGTTTAAATCTCTTGCCATGCAAGTGAGTAAGGGAGTACAAGGCCCATCCCGCTATGTGGCCAACCTGTTTCTGCTTTGGGTAAGGTGGGGAGGAGCCGGGTCAGCAAGCTCTTCAAATCCACAGCTTGACCCAACAGTGAGCAGAGTCTGGTCTACCAACATGCCTGCCAGCGTAGCTTAGCCAACAAAGGAGGGGATGTAATCACTGCCCTATAAAAGGTTTCAGAGTAGCAGCCGTGTTAGTCTGTATCCACAAAAAGAACAGGAGTACTTGCAGCACCTGAGAGACTAACAAATTTATTTGAGCGTAAGCTTTCGTGGGCTACAGACCCACTTCATGGGATGCATGTAGTGCACGAAAGCTTATGCTCAAATAAATTTGTTAGTCTCTTAAGGTGCCACAAGTATTCCTGTTCTTTTTGCACTATGAAAGTGATTGCAGCAACTTCCCTCCTCTTTGGAGGATTTGTGACTGACTGAGGCACAGTTCCTTCCCACAGCCTCCCCGAAGATGGCATAGCTATGCAGTGCCCCTTACAAAAGGACTAAAAGTCTACCACTAAGAAAGTATTGTGCAAAAATGTGCCGATATTTCCTTCTGGCCCTTGCCATACTGTGTATTTTTCAGGATCAGTATTGTTGTTGGGGTGTTCGATATCTTGGAATTACTCAGCACCACCCTGAACTTCAGCTTTCTTGTGTGTCTTTGTAACTGTTTTCTCATTTACTATGTTTCTGGAGATACACCCAGTATGGGATTACCCAGTGCTTTTTCTTAGTCTATGTTACCAGAATGAGCCATAATATATTTGCCAGGATCTATGAAACCACCACAGCATAACTGACTCCTACCTACAATTAGCAAAGTGATTGTCTGGGATGGTCCTACAATGAGCTTTTTATAAAAAGCTGGGGGCGGGGATTTTCTTGTCCTCACCACTGTCTTGCTGTTGGAGTAAGGGGAGCCCAGCTGGGACCCCATGCATCCTTGTAAACGATTAACAATTTATTTTGTCACAGTGAGCTGTTCTAATAAGCTGGGGGCACCCCCTGGAAGGGTGTTTATGCATTCTGCTCAATTTGGTCCTTCATTAATTCATTTACTCATTCAGTCTCACAACAGCCCTGTGAGGAAGGTAAGTATCACTGTGTCTGTTTTCTAGATAGATAAATCACCTAACTAAAGCCACAAAGGGGGTTAAGTTATCAGAGCATGGGTTAAAATGCAGAAGTTTCTGGCTCTCCCTCTTGCTTAGTCCACAAGCATGCCACTGACGTTCTCTTCTTTGGGGCTAGAAGCCATGCAGCCTGTTACAGCAAAGCAGGTAGCTCACTTGTAGACAACTGGCCAGAAGAAAGTTGCCATGAGGTAGCAGGCTGGGCAGTGCTGGTCTTCCCAGGTAAAAATAAGCCTGGGGACCTTAACTGAACTCTAGGTTTCCTGGGTCCCAGCCCTGTGTGAGTATAATGGAGGCCAGTGCTGGATGTCTATAGCAGTGATCATGTATAATCTGTGATCTTTAAGAAAACCAAAGACAAACTTTCAATCTTAGCTACGCATTTATACCAGTTTACCGATTCTAGTTTAACACAAACAAAAGGAAGTATTTTTTCACACAACGCACAGTCAGTCTGTGAAACTCATTGCCAGAGGATGTTGTGAAGGCCAAGAGTATAATAGGATTCAAAAAAGAATTAGATAAGTTAATGGAGGATAGGTTCATCAATGGCTATTAGCCAGGGTGGGTAGGGATGGTGTCCCTAACCTCTGTTTGCCAGAAGCTGGGAATGGGCGACAGAATGGATTACTTGATTATTACCTGTTCTGTTCATCTCCTCTGGGGCACCTGGCATTGGCCTCTGTCAGAAGACAGGATACTGGGCTAGATGAACCTTTGGTCTGACCCAGTATGGCTGTTCTTATCTTCATAGAGAAAAAGGCTAAAGAAATTCTTCAAAAGAGATGCTTCATGGTTACTCTGTTTGCTTATTTAGGATCCCAAAAATAAGAAAGAGAGGGAGTCCTGTCCTCTGCAACCCCCAAAAGTCAGCTTGACACATTACAGATGATGGGTCCTTCTATTCCTACATAACTGAGTAGAATTTGGATTTCAATGCTGACTCCAGGGAGTTCTTCCCACCAGGATCCATGAGAATTTTCCCTGTGTTTTTTTTGTTTTGTTTTGTTTTGTTTTTTTGTTTGTTTTTCAATATCTTAATGTGAGCTGAGGAAAGGAGGCTGAGGGTCAAGAGCCTTGCCTGATGTAAAGCAATAGCTTTACTATTTCAAGCAACATTCAGGGACTAAACATGTCCTGAGTTTTTACTTTGGTATGCAGTGTTCTCTGTTGCTCGAATTATACACAGACTCCTATTACATGTGTGTGATTTCATACAACTAAAAAACCCCCAGAACTAAAAGTTGCTCTGAGTCCAGGCTTTTGATCTACAGTCCCCTTAGTTTCAAGGAAATGGAGGCTCTGAAGCAGCGTTCCTCAACTCTTGTCACCCTGAAAACTGTCTCGGTCTGCGTACTGAAAGGATGGGCTAACAAGTTAGTGTTATTTCTAATATCCTCTCTTGCAAATGTCAGTGGAAACTCAACATCTTTGCTTAGGCTCCAGTACAGGAAAACATTTAAGTGCCTGCTTAAGTCCATCCTCTATCAGAAAAGCACTTAAGCATATCCTTTGCAGGACTTCCTGTTTGTTGAATAGAGATTCTTTGCAGAATTTGGGCCTTAGTTGTGAGCCTGTGTTATCTTTCTTGGTTTGTTTTTCTATTTTATAACACTGATATTCCTCAGTGAATTATGTGGACTTTAGTTTTTGGCTTTTACTTAGGTATTGATTTTTTTTTTCTTAAAATTAAAAGCAAATCCAAACAGGGTGCCTCGTGTTACAGCGTACAGGAAATAGGCATCTGATTGCTCACTTGTCAGTTGTTTCTTAATGTATCTGATGCATTCTTTTTTTAAAAAACGTCAAATAGATCTCAATTTTAAATATTTGCAATGCCATGATGTTTAGTTTCACCTTTCAAGTTCCCACGCTGGCAACATCTAACCAATCTAATCTTGATTTGCCTGTGATTTAACAAATTAAGAGAGTGGTTGTTTTTGTTGCTGTTGCTTTTTCTGAAATCTACATAACCAACCACATTTTGGCAATTTATCTTCCCAGTACCATAAATATTGGAGAGGGTCAGAAACAGTAATGTTTCCGCTTGGAACTTAACTGTATTGGCAAAGATCCCATGCTCTAGTCTCGTTCTGAACCAGATTAATCGTCACCACCTGTTGTTAAATGTAGAGCAACCCTCTTACTGTCAGTTTCAGAAATACTATAGCAGGTACTGGATTGATAATATTCCACAGAGGAGTCTGAGCAAAATCCTTGCCTAATGTATTGATTGTAAGATGTTTCTGTGAACATTGTAACTTGTTCCTCGCTTTCCATGGAAGAAAGAAGCCCAGTTGTATGTTGGTCAAATTTCACCTAGGAAATTTCACAGACCTTTATCTAAGACACGGGTGTTGGCACTTTATTAGCTAGTATTTAACCTTTATATGATGCATCAATGAATATGAAGAACCTGGGACTGTGTCCAATGACTATTAGTCAATAGAGTCTTTCAGGCCTTTGTAGATGCAATCCTGTGAAGTGCAGAGTGCTCTTAACACCCATTTACAATGGGAATTGAGAGCACTGAGCACCTCCCAGGATTTTCCCCCAAGGAAGTCTTACGTGTAATGTATAGCAGGGGCAGACAGTCATTGGTTTATCTTAATAGAGGGTGGATTCTGACCCCATTGAAGTCAATGGGAGTTTCCCCATTGACTTCAATGGGGACAGGATTTTACCCATAGTGTACTTGCAGAGAGAGGGGTTTTGGGGGTTTTTTTTTGTTTGTTTTTTGTTATTATTTTAGCACAAAGAACAGCTAGGCACCCAGTTCCCATTGACAATCAGTGGGAGTGGGTCTCCTTGCTGCCATTTGTTTCTTTGAAAATCTCCCCGTGTTTTCAATACATCCCTAAATAGCCCTAATGTAGGTTTTTATGGAACAGCCCAGGCTACCTAAGTAGTCTTCCTAAATCCAGTCTGTGGTCTGTTACACCTAGGGTGACCAGATTTCCCAATTTTATAGGGAAAATCCTGATATTTGGGGCTTTTTCTTATATAGGCTCCTATTACCCCCACACCTCTGTCCCGATTTTTCACACTTGCTACCTGGTCAGCTTAGTTACTCCAAGCCTTGAAGTCTGCATTGGATATTAATTAGGTCACTTGCATACCACACACCATTTTTGTAAACATTGGTTTCGTCTTGTATTTGTGCTATTTCACTTCCATTATTTTCACTGGTGCCAGCAGGATTCCCTGGTAAATGAGAAATCATGATTCTCAGTAGGAGCATCCTGTACAAATAAAAAGGCAGCAGAGTAAATCATTTTACAGAGTATGCGGATTCTAAGACTCAAAGCATTCAGCTTTCCCTAGCAGCACAAACGCAAATTAAATCACAGGAATAAATTGTCCCATGTTCTTGAATGTCTGAGTTGAGAAGTTCACCAGAACAGGTCTTTTATTTCGTAATTGCTGGGTATTTGCTCTTCCTTTTTAGGAGGCAAAGGCAATGCTTTTATCACCTCATTTTAATGTGTATTGTGCTACCAAATAGCCACATGTTTTAAGAATAGGAGATTCATTAGCACTGATGTCAGTAAAGTCATAATAGAGTAATGCGGTGCTGAATCAGGCCCAATCCTGCAGTCTCCACACAGACTACACTCATGCATGAGGAGTACACGACAAAGTCCTTGGGAACTGAGTTTTAAGGAAGTTGCCATGGTGTGAGGGAAAAAGAAGGGAACAATACAAGATTTAGGGTCCAATCCTACTCTCCTTATTTTGGCAAAATTTCCTTTGACTTCAGTGGGAGCTTTGCCTAGGTAAGGAGAGCAGGATGGGGCCCTCAGGTCATACAGATTAGAGCAATTGTTTGTTCTGCCAGTCCAGAAACCTGTTTCAGTTTGCTGCCCAAGAATCTTTCTTAAGTATAAATCATAATCATAGTGCTACTAACCTCCAACTAGCACAGACACTGATGGTTGAACTTGTTCAACCAAAGTTATCTTCTGTGGATGAATCAGAGCCAATGAATCTGTCTGCCAGATTCAATGCTATGGAACAATGGAAACAACTGGAATTGCCTTTTGTCATGCATAAATTCTTCAGCCTACTGTGATGAATTGGAATGTTTCAGAAATTGTGGGCCTGATCTTCAGCTGGTGACAGTCAGATAATTTCAGTGGAACTAACTAATTTTCTAGTGCTTGTAAAAAAAAAAAAAAAAAAAAAAAAAAAAAAAAGAAACCGCAAGAAAACAAAGTATTGTTCAAGTATTAGGTGAGCAGTTATAAGTTTTGGGGGGTTTTTTTCAGCTAGGCACATAAAAGTATTTGGCTGTTCATGTGCTTCTGGTACCTGCTCCTTATTTCCAGCTAAGAGAAGCAGACCAGGCATTAGATGAAGGGTGAAATAATCAATAACACAAGGTGTCATTAACTTCTCTTTTTTGCTTCAAAGACAGCTGAAAATACATATTTCCCAAGTATTTCTCCTCCATTTAAGTAGTTCCTGTAGCTGCCACAGGGATGTTATTCAGTGGGTAAGGAGGTTGTCTGCTGATCACACAGAGTGGGTAGATGTCCACAAGGAATCTTGACATTCATTTGTGACTGAGGCTGTAAACATGTTTGAGAACCTCTGTTTTATGCCATTCACCTAAACTGGGAAACTATGAGATGATGATCTTATAAATTAGATGCATTATGGCTGGAAGAGTAGCTGTCTCATGCATGGAAAAAGGACATATACACTAAAGTCCACATTTTCAAAAGAGGACTTTGATTTTGTAAGCCTCAATTTTTGGGTGCTCAGCTTTAGCCAGAAGAGCCCTGAATCTCCATTGCCATGCACCTTTTGACATGGGAGCAAAGAGAGTATAAAATGCTGCCAGCACAGAAGGATAGCACTTCACGCTCACTGTGCACTGGTGTCATTGAATTCACACGGTGGAAGGCAACGGAGAATCATGTCTCACGGGTGATTTTCAACAGAGCAATGCACGTGACCACTCCCACAGGGAAGCACTCAAAATCGGAAGCCCATGTTTGAAAATTTGGCTCTAACTGCTCAAACGTTAATGTTGTTTCGTTGCCAATTGTATTCCTTTCACCTTGTTTCACTGGTATTTTAATATGCACTATAGTCTACAGGGCTCAAAATAGTTAGTGCCAGCTCTTAAGTGTAGACAGACTTGTCTGATGTGACTTTTTGGTTTTACGTAGTACCTCCTATGGAAGATGGTAAGGAACAAGAGCCTGGGATGGACAACAATATTTCTCTGGTGCCTTTTGAAAGACCTGCTGTTATAGAGAAGCTGACAAGCAACATGGGAAAGCGTAAAAGCTCCACCCCACAGAAGTTTGTGGGTAAGCTTGAGAGAGCATTTTTATTATTCTTAGTGAGTAGGAATAGGTTATTTGTTAACTCTTAAGAAGAGTCAAAAGATCAAAAGGGAAAACTGCACTCTCAGAATTGAGCATGATTGGGCGGGGGCGGGGGGAGGGATAAGGGAAACAGTTGAGAGATGATTAAATCAAAGCAGAAAACAACCTAAAAGTAATTTGAAAGTGACTGAATTTCAGTACTGTCAACCATAAAACTCATGAGCCAGGGCCCCCAAAATCTTGAGATTTTAAAATATACATTTTGGGTCTTTTTCTTTACCTTTTGGTGTTTGAGCTTTTAGGGTGCATTTGGGTCACAATTTTGAACTTTTTCTCTGTCATCATGAGGGCTAGAGACTTGTTTAGTGAAAGCTGAGATTCTGACTCTGGGAGCTGGAGGCTAAAAAAAAAAAACAAAAAAATAAAACCCTCAAGTAACTCAAGACTTGTGATAAACCTGTGAGAATTGGGAACACTGAAATTGCTCCCTGATATGCACTGGTGTGAAAGTGATACGTTGCAGCTTTTATTAAAAAGAATCAGAGGGGTAGCCTTGTTAGTCTGAATCTGTAAAAGCAGCAGAGAATCCTGTGGCACCTTATAGACTAACAGACGTTTTGGATCATGAACTTTTGTGGGTGAATACCCACTTCGTAAGAGGCCCCTATTCCAAATGAAACAACACATTTCTTGATCCTTCACAGCTCATACACAAGTTATTGGATTCAATACATGGGGTAACGGGGTGAAATTTAAGGACACGTTGCACAGGAGGTCAGATAAGATGACCTAATGGTTCCTTCTGGCCTTAAACTGCATGAATCTATGAAATATAAGACCACATCGGACCACTTTTATTTATTAGCAATTTATTTTGGAATCTCTGGCCCAGACTTAACTGTTTGTATCTAGGTTTCCTGTACCTCAGAATGTTAAGGAGTTCTTGTTAAACTATAGCACAAGATGCTGTAGTGAACGTAACTCATGTTAGGCTGTAGCTTGTGGCTTTATGCTGCAGCTCACGTTGTGGAGGTTGGGCAACATTATGCTACAGCAAGAGCACCTGGTGGTGTTTGGACTGGGACAGAATTCTTCTGGGGAAGTGCACATCGCAGCAGGGACTCCACTACCCATTAGAAAGGGGTAACATATGTTTTCCACCCCCAGCATGAGGCCCGTCTTGCTGGTGCAGACTTCTCAGGGCTCATACTCTCACCCTGTCCACTATGAGGAGTCTAACACTGACAGCAGTGCTAGGCTCCTACAGTGCATCACTGATCAAGACTATGCTGAGTTCTTTGCGTCTCTCTCCTGCTCCCTGTTGCACAGTATTAGAAACAATGTGACCCATAAAGAGAATGTTGTGGTGTTTTCTTTTTATTTGGGTTACAATAAGCACTTTTTGGATAAAGACATGTTTCCTGGGATTCTTTTGCTTTTGTTGTCTATGAGAAAAGTGGTCTGAAGGAATTAGTGTGCATAAGAACTGGTACAGAGGCACTGGTATTGTTTAGTCCTCAATACAACAGTTAGGTACTGAATTGGAAGGGGAGGAAAAGGAGTGGGTTCCCCACCCACAAACCAAACTGTGACCACTTGAGATGGTACAACATGACCTTACTCACAGTAGATCTTCCTGATATGATCATCCCTCTCCTTACATGCTTTGTTCAACAGAGAAATAGTTAACATTGTTAACACTTAATTGTCATCATTAGACTTCAGGATTATAACCATAGGTGACAGGAAGGAGGGCAGTTCACACCTCTTTCAGAGCTATTGTTTCAGATTATCTGCAGGCTCATGCAGACATTATTGCTTTGGTGGAACATTTTTAGGATTATTTTTGCAACCATAAGGTTAGAGAGAGATTTAAAAAAAAAAATCTCGAGCACAATATGAAATCTACCAGAGGAAAAACGTCCCCGTGAACAAGCACCGTTTGCTCCTTAGAAGTTTACTGCACGGATCGAGATAACTCTGAGTCATCTCCATGTTCTGGGTGGCTTAAACTAACTGAGTTATTTTAAAATGTAGGAGGTTGGACTAGATGACCTTCTGAGGTCCCTTCCAGCCCTGATATTCTATGATTCTGTAGAATATAGAGGATTTATTTTGTCTCGCCACTTGTGAGAACCCCAAACTATCATTATCTTTAAAGGCCTGCTTAATGCTTTGAAATCATTGGACGGAATACATTATAGAAGTACAAATGGTTATCATCTTGCGTAGATATTTTTCTTTGTAGGATTGAGATATTCACCTCTAGGCCCAACAAATCGACTGGCTCTGAGAAAGGGTGGAGAAGATGACAAGTTATAGCCTCTGGTGACAACTGGTTCTTATCCAAATCCAGCTGTGGGGGGAACAGAACATACTGTATTGATATTAGTGATATCTTCTTGTTCTGACTTTCTCGGTCCCTTGGGATTGCTGTGCATGAGTTTAAAGGCAGTGATGTTTCATCTCTTCTGCAGGTCTTCTCTTTTCACCACACTTACCATGACCTCACTTTTGGTCCCTTTCCTTCCAAATGAAATACTCAGGAAGACTTGACAACAGTCCTCTTGCTCATTGTAACATTTCCTGTGCATACTGCAAACGTGGCACTTCTTGAACACTGTCTAGTGGTATTTAGGAGAAGGTCATGAAAGCATACACTTGAATTTTCCTATGCTATATCTATCACAGCTTTTCTGCACTTTGTGGTCAGCAGTCTCCGAGGAGCCTTGGTTATGGACCACAATACATGCGCTCTGGCTGAAATTTCAGAAGGAAGGGAAGTGGTATGCTGCAAATGGTGCTAGTAATTGCTGAGAAAGAGAGAATGGTTGCACCCAGTGTTGAAGCACAGAAGTTTTTGAGAGATCTGTTGAAATAGTGGAGGTATACAAAATAATGAACTGTAAGGAGAAGGTAAATAGAGCACTTCTATTTCCTTTCTCTCATAATACAGGAACAAGGGGGTCATAAATGAAATTAAAAAGCAGCACGTTTAAAACCGATGAAAGGAAACACACTTTGACACTAATGCACAATTAGATTGTAAAATTCATTGCCACATGATGTCATTGGCACTAAAAACTAATCAGGATTCAAAAGAGGATTGGGCACTTGTATGATTTACAATAATATTATAGTGTATTATTTAATCCTTAAAAGTGTTTCAGAAGAGATAAAAACTCCCATGCTTTAAAGCATAAGCCAACCTATGGTTAATGGCAGGGCCGCCCAAATGGGAGGGGGAAAGTGCGGCAATTTGCCCCAAGCCCCGCAGGGGCCCCCATGAGAGCAGGCCTTCACTTGCTCTGGGGGTCCCTTCTTCCGCTCCGGGTCTTCGGCGGCAATTCGGCAGCATGGGGTCCTTCCGCCTCGGGACCCGCCACCAAAGTGCCGGGTCTTCAGCGGCAATACGGAGGTCCCCTGCTCCAGGTCTTCGGGGCACTTTGGTGGCAGGTCCCAGAGCGGAAGGACCCCCTGCCGCCAAATTACCACCGAAGCGGGGGCCCCTCGCTGCCAAAGACCCCAGGCCCCCTGAATCCTCTGAGCAGACCTGGTTGATGGGGGTAAGGAAGAAACTTTCTCTGTGGTTGAGTTATTCCATAATTGCCTATTCAGAGTTTCTTGCACCTTCCTCTGAAGCATCTGGTACTGAGATAGGATAGTGGCCTAGATGGAGCACAGGTCTCGTCCAGTATTGCAGTTCTTATGTTCCTTGATCTGGCTATAAATATATGGGGATTTTTTGGTAATACACAGTAAAGTAATTAAAGGATTAACTGAAAGATGAAACAGTTTATGTAGAGTGAGTATAACTGGAATGGAAGATCCCATAATCCTATCGAACCACAACAGATAAATGTGACAAGTTACTTTTCAATACTTATTTGACCAAGAAGAAATTATTTTAAAATGAAAGCCATGTTAATGTATTGAAATGGGTGGCAAATGTTTCTTTTGTATTGTGTGGTGCATATGGTGAATTAAAATATACTGTCCCTGTACATTTTCGCATTATTATTTATTTTTGTATGTCACGTTCCCTTTTAAAACTCAGCCCAAGATCTTTACAGTTACGGTGAAACATTCTGGTTCGTAACTGAAGGAACAGAGCGATACAAGTCCTAAGCAACTTGAGTGTTTGCCTTAAGTCTGGTGGAGTTATTAAATGAGGCATGCGAAAAGAACAAAAACAAGGTCTGAGGAGCTCACCACAGAGCAAGATGATAATCACAACTGGCAGCACTTTCAGCGCAATGCTATAATGTCAGTCTAGAAAATCCTGCAGTTGGTAGAGCCTAAAAAGACTTTTCTGATAGCAACCAACAAACCTAAAACCTATCACATATAATGAAGCCAATCATTTTCCTGTGCTTTACCTACCCTCATCCTGTTTCTTTGACATCTCCATTGTTGAGTAAATGAGGTATTTTCCATTCCTGGGTTTTTTTGTGTGCGTGCTAAATTATAACCTCACTGTGGTCAGCCTTGGATAGGGTGACCAGATGTCCCGATTTTTGGGTCTTTTTCTTATATAAGCAGCAGAGAATCCTGTGGCACCTTATAGACTAACAGACGTTTTGGATCATGAGCTTTCGTGGGTGAATACCCACTTTGTCAGATGAATGTAGTGGAAATTTCCAGGGGCAGGTATATATATGCTAGCAAGCAAGCTAGAGATAACGAGGTTAGTTCAATCAG
>NC_133778.1:12728660-12773037 GCF_003597395.2 Chelonoidis abingdonii
CCTGATTGAACTAACCTCGTTATCTCTAGCTTGCTTGCTAGCATATATATACCTGCCCTTGGAAATTTCCACTACATTCATCTGACGAAGTGGGTATTCACCCACGAAAGCTCATTATCCAAAACGTCAGTTAGTCTATAAGGTGCCACAGGATTCTCTGCTGCTTTTACAGATTCAGACTAACACGGCTACCCTTCTGATACTTTCTTATATAGGCTCCTATTATCCCCCACCCCCATCCAGATTTTTCACACTTGCTGTCTGGTCACCCTAGCCTTGGAGAACCATGGCAAAGCTCTGATTCATCCAGGTGCTTTAACTTGTGGCCTGATTTGAAGCACATGAGTAATGCCATTGAAGTCAGTGGGACTATCCATGTGCTTTAAATTAGGCACATACATAAGCATGGTAGTTTGCTGACTCATGGTCCAAGTTCCCAAGCATAAGTGATGTGCGGACTCTGAGAATATAACCTAATTGTTCCATGTATAATGTAAAATCATTTCTCTTTTCACACATTGTTTTAAGACAAGGCAAAGGGAGTGGAATATCCAGTTTTAATTATTACAGGTGATGTTGCTATATTGAAAGGTACTGATGCCTTTCAGGAGAGCTGAGATTGTGCCTGTTTCTTTCGTGTGAATGCTTTTTGCCCCAGGCAGATTTGCCAAAAGTTGAAAGAGAAGTCTGAGGTTTTTAAGTTCCTAGACAGACAAAGTAGTGACATTGGTGACTACCTGAATTAATTTATTTGCAGTACTGAGTGCGTGTTTCTGTCGGGTGATAGAGTGGGAAGTGGTGAGAGAATGAAATGGGGCCAGATTCAGCCAGGTATATTAAGAAGAAACACTGTACATATCACTGGAGATGTACCTTATGTCAGAACTGAATTTTTTCCCATAATTGGCATGATTCGCCACTATGTTGTTCCATTTAAACCCTGCTGTACCTCAACGGTTTTAACAGGGTTATACAAGTCTACATTTGGAGTAACACAGTGGTAAATCATACCTTATAGACTTGACTTATGTCAGCGAAAGTGATATTCGTTTAGCCTCTGCTGTGGATAAACTAAACCATGTGATTTTGTTATATCAGTATCCTGATATATACACAGATAGACAGACTGTGTTCTTTAAAAGAGATGTTTCTTTCAGCCTGAATAATTGAGTGAAATGCAAAATTCAACCCCAACCTAGGACCTATGGTTTCAGCTCAGCCTCCCACTACCTGCATCCACTACTGCGGTCTATGGGCAGATGCAACCACCCTTCACCACTTCTGCAGACCATTGCATCTGCACACTTGCGGGTCTACAGGTTTGTTAGGCCCCAGTATTGCTGCCCTGTGTGGCCATTGTTTAGAGAGCCTCCTCAATACAGCCCCACTGTGAGGTGTGAGACAAGTTGCGTGTCTCATACAGGTGTCTCTGCATCATGGCTGATTTAATCTTATGTTGAAAAAGAAATCACCTTTTGGCCTGATAGTCAGGTGGTATAAACTGGTGTAGCTCCACTGATGTCAATAGAATTACGCCCTTTTCCATCAGCCGAGGAGCTGGTCCCATATTTCCTCATTTGGAGCACAGAGAACATCATCTGATGGTTTCCATCAGGTCTGGAATTCATACCAGCCATAGGCTTATCTAGAGTTAAGACTCAAGACTGCCTGTGCGGAGGGTGCAATCCCATCCCTGGGCAGAGGGCTCGCATAAGTTCTCTACACCACATATAGAGCTTAAGTGGCACTTGAAGGGTTCCTGGTGCTGGCCCTCTGCCCGGGGGTGAATTTCACCCTCAGTCAGGAACATAGCTGGTCATCTGTAGAGGGCAGTGAGGGATTTTTTTTTTTCTCCAGTGTATTCTGTGGTTTGGGGATGGTTGTTTGGTTTGGTCTGGTTATTGCTGACTCCTCTGAAACATCACAGATGGCCACAACTACAGATGGACACTGGACTGGATGAGGTGTTGCTCTGAGGTGGTACAGAGCTTCTCTCCACTCCCCTCCCCCATCCCAGGTGCTTCTCTGGCTGGTTCTTGCTTACATGTTCGGGGCCTAACTGATCACCATATATGGAGTTGGGAAGGAATTTTCCCCCAGGTCAGATTGGCAGTGACCTTGGAGTTTTGTCTTCCTCTGCAGTGCGGAGCAGGGATCACCTGCTAGGATGATCTGGGTATATCTCACTTAATCCTTTCCCTGCCACTGCAGAGGCCTAGGCACTGGTGCATCTTAGTCCCTCCTGTTTTTTTTTCCTGTGGCCCACTGTAGTTAGTCCCCTGAGGGCTGTAATACCTTGGTCTAATTGTGGTTGTTGGGCCTAGTGTGGAGACGGTTGGGTGGTGTGTAGTGGCCTGTGATATACAGGTCAGACTAGATGATCAGATGGTTCTTTTTTGCCTTAAACTCTGTGATTAACACAGGGTTTTTCTCTATTACAGTTGAATGTCTAGGTGACTTTTTTTCTCATTCATTTTGTTCTTGCCTTTAGGTGAAAAGATCATGAGATTTGGCTATCCAGATATTCACTTTGATATGAACTTAACCTATGAGAAAGAGGCTGAGCTGATGCAGTCTCACATGATGGACCAAGCCATCAACAATGCAATCAACTACCTTGGAGCTGACGCACTTCATCCCCTGATGCACCACACACCAAGCACAATAGCAGAGATGGCCCCAGTCATCAGCTCAGCTTATGCTCAGGTCTATCATCCTAACAGGATAGAAAGGCCCATTAGCAGGGAAACAGCTGACAGTCATGAAAACAACATAGATGGCCCTATCTCCCTCATCAGACCAAAGAGTCGACCCCAAGAAAGAGAGGCCTCCCCCAGCAATAGCTGCCTGGATTCTACTGATTCGGAGAGCAGCCATGAAGACCGCCAGTCCTACCAAGGAAACCCTGCCTTAAATCCCAAGAGGAAGCAAAGCCCAGCTTACATGAAGGAGGACACCAAGACTTTGGATGCCACAAAGGCTTCTAAGGGCTCTTTAAAGGATATCTATAAGGTCTTCAATGGAGAAGGGGAGCAGATTAGGGCCTTCAAATGTGACCATTGTCGAGTTCTTTTCCTAGACCACGTCATGTACACCATCCACATGGGTTGTCATGGCTACCGGGACCCATTAGAATGCAACATTTGTGGGTATCGAAGCCAGGACCGCTATGAGTTCTCGTCGCACATTGTTCGAGGGGAGCACACATTCCACTAGGCCTTCTCATCCAAAGGGGACTCTTATGAAGTAGAAGAACTGCACATGAAGAAGTACTGCACTTACAGTCCCACTTTTCATTGACCCACCTTTTGTTGTTGTTGTGTTGTTGTTGCTGTTGTTTAATTATTATTATTAACCTTATTGTATGGACCCAACCTCAGTCTCTCTGCCCAGTTTAAGAATGGAAGGAAGGAAGGGAAGGGATGAGAGAGTTTTGTGTTGTTGCTGTCATTCTATTTTGGTGATCTGTCTAGCGTATTTTGTGGGAATTGAAAGGCAGTCCATTTCTGTCACAGTTAGCCGTACATCATGTCATATGTTGGGTATCGCTCAATTCTGGTAGCTGCTTTAAAGTCATAATGAGTTCCCACCCAATTGTAGATTAATAATTTCAGGCAGATAGGTAGAAACATTTCAGAGGAAAGCCCTTTCAAATGTATAGCTATGGTGGGGAAGATAGGGGGAGTGGGCAATTATATTCTACAGAATGAACAATTATTTTTAAAGCAAAACTCTTTTATTTTAGGGATTTAGGAGCACGAATCAAAGTCAATATTCCTTGCAAAATTACTTCCATGGGTGAGCTATGTCCATGGCTTCTGTGTTTACTTCCCCATGGAATGTATACAATATGTATGTTTAACACTGTACCACATAACAAGAGTTTAGTTTCATAAGTCTTGGGGCCTCCTGTAGTAAGTTTGAGGTTCTGTGATGTTATTTTACTTAACTTATGAAGCACATTTTTAGAATTGCTGATTGGCTGTTATTCCATAATTGTGTTGACTCACTGGCTTCTTATAGACCTCCTAGTATCCAGACCTAGTTAGTTGCACCATGTGTTTTTAAGAAACAGCATTTACAAATAGCATTCTTTTACCTAGCTTCTAGGACAGTAGATATCCTAGGAGTGAATACAAATTCTGCAGTTTACTCAAGAGATTCTGCTGCTGTTCTAAAATAATTTGGTTTTTAACGTTGCAAATTTTAAAATTGCAGATGTGCTAGTAGCAAAGTGTTCTTTAAACCATATATCAAAAACTGTCTCATCTGATCATCTACAGGATCAGCCTTTCAGCGGCAGCCTAAAGTAAGGCTTACACCTTGGAAAACACTGGTGGCCAGTTTATCAGCTGGCATTAAGTAATCATCAGAGCTCTGTTGACTTCAATGGAATCTTCTAAGCTACACCAGCTCAGGATCTGGCCCTAGCTAGCCACCTCTCCAATGAATCCTTTGCTTTGTGATTTGTTGAATCAGTGACTACCTAGTATCCTTAATTCTTCTTTATTTTTTGGATAGAAGCCCTTACAGGTCTTGATGCACCCCCTCTGCTCTAGGAAAGTGCGAATGCCATGCAGAAAAACAGTTGCTAATTTGATTTGATATCACTTCACACTTTAGGGAAAGGGTACATGAGCTAGAGACACTAAGGGTAGTTTGATTTAGTATTATTGACATTTACTAATTTCACTGCAGAGAAGAAGAAGAAAAAGTTGGTATGATCAGGCCATTTAAGTACAGACCAAACAAGAACAATGCCGACTCTTTTTTTCCTTTTTTTTTCTGACAATGCAAGACAGATGCCCCAGTCAAAATCCTGTAGGTTGAGTTGATTGCTCTACAGAAAGTAAGCTTAAACACAACATGAAACCCAACTCTTTTTATATCAATCATTATTGAAAGTGAACTGCAAAAACAGAGCTTTAACCTGGAAACATTTGCACAAGTGCGTAGCCTTTTTGCACATGGGTACCTTGGTTGAGTTCAATGACAACTTTTCATATGAGTAAAGTTACTTAAGTGCATATGCAATTGAAGGATGAGGCCATAATGAATCCCCATTTGCTCATTTTGGTCTGTTTTTCTTATCTTGCCAGACCTACAACATTAGAAAGTAGGAGCTGAGTGGTATTGATTGAAATCTTTTTATGGCGACACACTTGGCAGTTAGAACCTGTGTTTTGAAAGGATACAGTAGATCATGGCCAGATTACCTGATGACTGTTTCCCGGCACTGAAATGCTATTAAGTAGGAGCTGGTAAAGTTTAGCAGTAGCCTCTTAATTATAATACAGTATGGATAGAAATGTCCCCTTATGTAATGTGAGAGCTATCAAGGATGGGAGAGAATGGACTTTGAAGAGACAGATAAAAAGAGCTGATTCCAGCGTTGTCCTTGACGTCTTTTTTTCTTCCACCTTTATTAAGTTGATACAGTTAAAGCTCAGGCAAGACTAGATGCCCTATTTCTCTCATTCTCTTGTGCCTGACACAGTCAAAGTAGCTAATACCCTGCTCATGACCACTGAACTCTTTCTTTGACTCCAAGGATAGTTATTAAAGGGCATAGATTCCCCTCTATTAATGGGAAAAGAAGGGAACTGCAATGGCCAGGAGATGTGGAATAGGATAGCAGTTCCTCCTCTGCCCCACCATTGCTCTGTAGGGCTGATCCTCTGTGGCTGTTGAGGTTGTGCTCCGGGGACAGGATTGGGAGATAGCTGGATTGTGTGATTTCTTCTCCATGAAAACCCGTGGGGATTACCTTGCCGGAGATGGCAGTGATCAAGTTAGCATTGTGTCCTATGGGTTCCCCCTTCACACTCTGAAAACCCCACTGTCTGGGCTGGGGGTGGAGGGGGCTCAGTTTGGGCACAACCACAATGGCATAGTTCCAGAAGCAGCCACGGTCCCGTTGTGGAGAGGGAGGAATAGGAAGCAGTGCATTGACAAAGGGATTACATCTGCTTGTCTCCATCCTTTGCCCATAACCTAAGACCCATAAAATTTCTCTCATGACATGACCTGTCCCTTGCCTCCTCCTCAGATGGCAAACCCCGACCCCAATGTGACAATTGGGATGTTCCCTGAATGGTTTCCTGGACCCCATGTGGATTTTCCCTAGCTGTGGTATGATCTCCTTTCTTTTAAAAGGTGATCGTGAATTCTGCCGAACCATGACAGCTGATTGGAGAACAAACTGTAAAATAAAAAGTTCTCAAAGTCATTAGTCCCATGCTGGGAGCAGTGAGGAGCATGGAAAGTCATTGAGAAATGTCCTGCCTGAGCTGGCAAGAATGGAGGAGGTCAAGCCCATTGCTGCACCTCTAAGGGAGTGCAAACTGCCGTCACTTCTGTACACAGGGTGACAGTGGGCCCCTTGGGGTGGCTAGCACGAGGGCATAGGAGTGTAAGGAAGGGAAAGGAATGGGAAGATCCCTTTGTGTACACACCCTGGAGCTGGGCACAGTCTGACCCAGTACCACAGCCCAGTGTTTCTCTTGTCCCTTTCAGGGACATTAATCCTTTTTTTCTCTTTGCAGTCAATGCAGTTTATATGGTTCTATTCAAGAATCACTTGGCAGGTCAGTGCAGCTCTGTGAGATCAACCCCGAGTGCTGCCATTTTAGAAGCTGTCGCAGGGAGAAGTGCATATTGGCAGGCATGCCCCGTGACATAGCACTAGCCCCTAATACCACAGAGATGCACAGAACGTCTTTGTCATGCTGGGGTTGTGCAGGAGTGTCAGAGATGGCATGATTTTAGTCATCAGCTTTTGATAGCTGCAACTCCTGTCTAGACCAAACAGTTCAAGTTTTGAGTAAAGGTTTGAGCTAATTCTTAGCATAATCAGCAAATGCATGTCTATGGGGGATTACAGTGAAGAGAGCAGTTCACAGTAAATAACGCAGGCTCCAGTTCTGCAAGCTCACTTACCAAGGAGGACTCCATGGAGATTGCAGTGGGGTTCCATATGGGCTTATGGGTCTGCCCACAAATCTGAGCCTGCAGGATTGGGACCACAGAACATGAATTTTTCTCTTTTGCTGTTTGTGGATTTCTAAGAGCAGCTATTGACTTTATCAAATTCATTGGATATTCAAAATGATTTACTGAGAAATTTCAGCAGATAAGTCTTTGTCTGGGGATTGTCCACTAGCAGAGAAGCTTGCTCCAAGTATTTGCTATTGTTCACTAGCCGTTTGTTCAAAGTACGTGCTAAAACCTAGCTAGTTTTGGGTAGACACGCAAGATGTGCATAAGTCTTTTGACTCAAAACTCAATTCCAATACTTGTTTTAAAAATTCAGAATTTGCTTTCTGTGAACATTTCCCATATTTGCTTACAAATAGCTTTTTCCTCCAGATGTCCCTATCAATGAACTCTTTACCTAGATTTGGAAGGAGGAAAAGAGCCAGATTCAGATTTGGTCTAAACAGATGCATGTTCTGGTCTTGATATGATCCAGGGCTGGGTGCTCAGAGCTTTAGTTACGTTTCCGTCCTTCGTTATGGCTAATGAGTTTTATTGCCAAAGCCCTTTTCATTGAGTTAGGAATCCACAACTAAATATATAGGATTTTGTATAAAACCAGCTCTTTACCATATACTTAAGGAGATTAAACCAACTGCATTCTCCTTTAAAAGTGCTTCCATTGATGAAAGAAGATGTCTCAGCATTAGCCTATACTGGGCTCCACTTAGAGAACCTGTTTTTTAAATCACCCTGACTCTTACCTGCAGTATTAGCCTCTCTAACATTAGGGCCTCGTCACAGAGTTCATACACCACCAAGTACAGAAATACAACATTTGTCTAACTCTCCAAATTGCTGTTTAAACATGTGCTGGGTAGGGGCTAGAATGCTCATTGCGTTGGAGGATCCAGTCTGAATGAAATTCAGTCCTTTGAAATTGGGCTTTTGTAGGACTTATGGGGCTAGCCTTCTGCATTTTTCTTATGGATGCATGGAAAAAAAAAAGTGGCCACAAAAGAACAAACTGCTTCTAACTCCAAAAAGTGATTTATTCCAGTTGTACCTAATAGAAGATTTGCAAGCTGAACTAAGGGTCTGAGTAGGAATTTTAAGGTTCCATAGTTAGTTAACTTCCATTTACCTCACTACTTTGAAGCAACTATTTCTTGTAATTTCATTAAGATCTTCAGAAAGAAGGGTAATTTTGTTAGCAGAGTAGGCAATATAGCAGACTCTTGCAAAAGTGGCTCTGTTTTAGTTGGCTTTTATCTTTTTTTTGGTTTGTTTTTTAAGTTAACATCAGTGATGATATGCTGCATAACGCATCCGGAGATTTATGATTCTGAAATAGTATAGACACTGTATCCTGTCATTCAAATAAGTTTTATTGTATATGTGCCTTTTTCAAATGCATTTTGAAAGCCGCTGTTTCATACCATAGCCTTTCACAATGCATTTCAAAGAAACACTAATGTTACAGATTGGGACAGAGGAAGCTGGGGTTTCCCCTTGAGTAGGGAAATCCCTAAGTTGTGTAGCTGGCTCTGTACTACCTGGGCTTGGGAAAAGGAAGGGACGTGGAATTGTCCAGGGCACAGCGTGCTCCGGCAGTCCCCAGCGGGCAGGCAGCACGTGGATAATGGCCATAGTTTAGAAACAGTTCTGACGCTGCTCTAAACAATGCCAGGGGCCGAGAGAACTCCCGCCTGCCCCCTGAACCTAAGTTGATGTAAGACCACCTTCCTCCTTTCTCTGCACCCCATTGCACCAAGGCTGCAGACTTGAGAATCTAACCCTCTGAATACCTGAGTGCTGTCTTGCGCAGCAGCAAAGAGCGTGGTGGAATGAGAATATATTTTAAAGTAGTTTATCATTGCAAAAGTTTGCTTAGCTTAAAAAAAAAAAAAAATACAAAAATAGGGAGGTGGAAGCATGCGGACTACAGTGCTACTGCTATGCCGATTGTTCAGATAAGATGAGAGGAAAACACAACTCATCTGTGAAAGGCACTAGGAAGTGTGATTAGTTTCTCAAGCCAGACGGAGCTGTGTGTCATATTAGGGGTTGTATTAGCAGAATACTTCAGTGAAAAAAATCAGTATTTTTTGGTACTTGCCTTATGGGACCAGTGACCTAGTTTTTGACCCATTCCTGCCACTTTCCCAATTGTTGACCCTGCATTGCTATAGGGTTGGATCCTAGTCCCAGTACACAGCCTGAATAACTGAAGTGTGCCACAGAGGTCAGTAGGGCAGCCGTCCTTCCATCAGACCATAGGGCTTTCCATAGTGGTGATGGTAGCCTCAGGGATCTGCAGCCCCTACCTACATCCCTGCTCCAAAGGACTGGCAGTTCCCATTGGAAACATGTCGACACTAATCTGCTGATCTACCCTGGCTCTGCCGCAAATCTCTCTGTGCGCTGGGACATAAGCAGGCCTCACACAGAATAAACACAGAGGTTCCCCTGTGGTCAGAACCCTCCATGCTCATAGTGTCTGGGTGGGAGATAGAAGAATTTGACCCATAGCAAGTATTTGACCTCTCCTGGAATGTAAAGTAGAGCCCTTACATCCCATCAGGAACTTTCCTGTAGTACTGTATAAAAAGAATATTACTTGGTGTCATCTGAGCTTCATGCAGGGCTTATATGATGCAGTCCTGGGAGGATATGATTTCTTTTCCAATATTAATCATTTAGAATATGAAACGAGCACAATAGGCTCATGAGGTGGTAATCTGCTAACTGTCCTCCACACTGGGTTAACAACGCTAGGCCAGCGTAACAATAACATGATACCTCTATAAATGACTAAATTGCTTAACCTTTCCCTTGATATTCATGGAAACGTGTTCCTGCCTACAACCGTTCACTCGCAGTCTTACAGGGTGGAGAGGAGTAATCTCACACAGGCATTCCATTTGGGAATATATTCATTGTTCTCTCCTTATATAGGATCTTTTCTCTTTCAGACATACCGTAGAACCTAGCTAATCTGCATACAAAAAGACTTTCTCAACAAAAATGTAATAGTAGCTTGCTGCAGTGAAGTCTATCATTACTCAAGCCTTCAATATTTTTACAAAAAAATACTGTGCTATATTTACTAGCATGTTCGGAAGTATTATGAAGTCCAAGTAAATGACAGCTGTCAAGTGAAATGCTCAATGCATGTTCTGAGGTGCTTTGGCTCTTTTTTTTTCCCTTCTTTTAAATCATATTTGCTCACTTAGGGCCTAATCCAAAACTCATTGGGTATGTCTACAGTGCAATGTAAGCCCAGGGTTAGTAGAATTTGAGTTAGCAGACTCTGGGTTTATTAACCTAGGGCTTGAGTGTCTACAAGCATTTGTAACACCAAGTTAGAAATGGTTGAACCCTGGGTCCCAATCTGGAGCTCCAGAATCTACATTGCATTGTGCAGGCTCATGTCCAACCACCAATATCCCAAGAGTGGAGGCATCCTCCCAAAATGTGGCTGCTGTACCCCTTTGTTCGTGGTGCAGAGTGGAAAAACTTACCTGTCTACCAGACTTAACTGGCCAAAGGACAAAGAAAGTTGGCCCATGGGATTATGGAATATTTTGGCATACTCTCAGAGCATGAGTCCAGCGGAGCTGCATCTACACTACAAAGCAATAGGGATTGAAGCCTGTTGATTCAGGCTTGGACCCTCCACCCCCACAGGGTTCTAGGACCCTGAGTTTGAGCCCAGGATTAGCACAGTTGGTGTGTAGACAGAAGTGGGCGTGGGCTTGGGCCGGAGTTCAAACCCTGGGTTCGCACTGCATTGTGGACGTACCCATTGAAGCCGATTGAAAGGACTCCTTTTGACTCCAGTGGGCTTTGGATGAAGCCCATATGCCTCAGTCCAACAAAACATTTAATCACTTGCTTAACTTTAAGCACCTGAGCAGTCCCACTCAAGTCAAGTGGCCAACTTGTTAAGGACTAAAGTTAAGCATGTGCTTAATTTCTTTTATTGGATCAGAGCCTTATTTGCTAACTTGTAAAGTTCAATCTCTCTCGTTGAGTCTCAGTTACTAGTACAAATTAGTGAGGTTCTACGGTAAATCTGTATTCATTTAAATGTGTGTCCTAGACTTCACCCCATCCATGAATGACTAGTAGGCTGTACTTTTCATTGTGAATCCAATGTAAAATATGTAGGCCCCCCGGCAAAAGCAGAATCAAGAGCATGACCCCATAATGGGCACTAAGGAGCCATTTTGCAGGGAATTGGGCCATTTAGTTTTACCTCAAGTGACATAGAGTAAGAAAAGCTTTGTTAAGGGGCAGAGGTTACTGAATCCCCTACTATGCACTTACTGAGATTTGACATTACTTACTGGAAATGGATGTTCATTTCTGAACACGCTGTAACAAGGGAAGGACTTTGGGTTATTTTTGTAGTAGTTCAAACTTCTGAAACTGTGATCAATTATTTGAGTAATTGTCAAGCATTCTCAGAGCTTGAACATCTTCACTTCCTGTTTCATGTAGCAAAGTTTTCTTTGTTGCTTTCTCTTTCTCTCTTCCCCTCCTCCTCCTCCTCTTAGCTTAAAGACTGGGCCAGCTCTTATCTCCCATAGCTTTGGGCTGTTTAGTTTCTTATTTTTTCTGTTTGTTCATTGGCTGTACAGGCTGTTTACATATTTTTGTACTCAAGTGTAGTTTTATATTAAAAACAGGGAAAAAAAGAAGAATTGATTTGAGAAAAAAATATTAAGGTACATAACCTTTGTAACACTTTCAAAACTAGGGTACCTAAAGAGATGACTCCACAGCTATGTACTTATGATACTGTATATTTGCCTTCCTTTTTAGTCAGTTTTATTTTGGGGTTGTAATTTTTCCCCCTAAAATGTGTATCTTTTTATGAGAGACTGGAAACTTTTAATGCAAATGTTAGAAAGATTTAAAATTGTAAAGTTAAAAAGTCATAATTTTTTTTTTCTTTTTGGAAGAAAATGCTTTAAAAGAAGTTTTGCTACTGTTGTATTCCAGGGTTGAGGTCACTGACTTCAGAATTGCTCCTGATGCTTCATTCTTAGACCTTGCTTTCAGAACATGCTTCTTGCAAACATGGAAGATTGCTTATATCACTCCGTTTTTTTTAAAACAAACAAACAAAAATTTTGGTTATTTTTCTGTTTAAGTGCAATATTTTCCTGACGTCTTAAAAATGTTCAGTGGTTTCTTTTTCTTTCCTCAGTCAACACAAATAAAAAAAAAAACCCAAGATTCTCTATCTTAAATCCTTTAAAGGATTTGATTCAAATAATTACATACATTAAAATTGCAAAGCAGACTGACAAAAGGTGAGAAACTAAAAGTGAAGGCTAAAGCATGTTCTTTATTCCCTGCTTTTGTTTGACATCAAAACATATACAATGGTTTGAACTAAAGACATATATTTTATTGCCTCTATTTCTCTTGTTCCTTTTTTAAATACAGTTTTTTCTTTTTTTTAAAAAAAAAAAAAAGCACTTAACATGGACATTTATAAAACACATGGGGCCAGATCCAAAGCCTACTCAACAGAAAGTCTCCTGTTGATTTCCATGATGGGCTTTGGATCAGAACCTAACTCCCACTGATTACAGTGGGAGATTTGCCTGTAGAAGAAGTGCAGGACTTGAGACCAGAAGAGCTTCTTTAGAGCTGTCGTTGTCTTATATACGTGTAGATGGGGCTTGTTTTACATATCATACATATTTATATCATTTTTAAATGTCTATTTCCCAGGAGACTGAAGCAGCTGTTCTGTAAATATGTATTTAGGTACTAAATAAAAAAAACCCTCTGAGAGTTCTTGGACAGGCAGTTACTGCGCATGCACAGTAGCCACTTTTGTCTTTTCAATTTGTATTTAAGATGTTTCCCAGTAATAATAGCAAAGGCAATCAGAGCTTTTCATGCGCCAACTGATTGCCAAAATTATTTCCAAGATGCTTTTGAATTAAAAGAAGAAAAACACATTCAAGCTCGTGAGCTCCACAGGTTATTTTTCATGCTCGTAGGGCCAGATTCTGATAGCAAAGGCATTTTGCAGAGCCCCTTACTCCACAAAGGGTCTTGTTAAAGTCAATGGGATCACTCTTGGAGCAAGAAGTTGCTGAGCATGAGGAGGGATATCAGAATCTGACCCTGAAGCTTGGTTGCATATGAATGCACCTTTAATCATGCCCATGGAGTTGCACCCTGCTTACCCTAGGGCTGAATTTGACATCTATCATTTAGGAAGAGGCAAACCAATCGAGTAGCATGGCAAACAGCTTTCCTCCAGGTTGAGTTCCAATTCCGTGCAGAAGTTTACAGCTCGTTTAAACCTCTAAACATCAGGGTTGAGGCCTGATTCAAAGTCATTGTGAATGTTCCTGCTGCCTTCAGTGGGTTTGGAAATATGCCCTTATGACAGAAGTTCTGAAACAACCCTTACAACAGTGGTACTCGTGAGCCACTCTAATGCAAATCTATACACCCCTTTTAAACAGTTTTGCCATTGCACATTGAAATATGGGACGTGTATTTTCTTTTCCTTCCCTTTAGCATATGTGCATAATATGGTTCCATCATATCTGTGTGTGTGTGTGTACTGTGTATGTGTATGAGTGTTGTACAGCCATGTGCGAGTGCAAGTCTGTATGTGTGTGTGTATAAATACAAGAAGAAGCTGCAGAAACTTTGTAATACTTTGTGAAAAGGATTATATTATAAAGGTTTGTAATGTCTTGAGTGCACAGCTACTGGAATAAACATAGGGAATCTCAGGAACAAGCATATAATTTGTCCAAGACTTATTTCTTCTCAGAAGTGTAAGTGCAGTTTTTAATTCTGTATATTATTTAATATTTTACCAATAAAAACAAACTTCTGACATGAAAGGGTTTTCCATACCAACTTTCTGGTGACATTGGTGTTCACATGCATTTCTCTCCTACCACTGAAAACATCAATAACCGAATAACCGTGTAATGGGAATCACACTCACATACAATGGTGAATCGTATTAACGAATTGGAAAGAATTCTAACAATACAGAACAAATGAAAAAGACTGGACAGGCAAGGATAGTCTGTCTATTGTCTTCAGTGCATATAGGTTTGGCCCCACCTGTTCAGGGCTGTTCCCTTTGAGATTAACAGTTCACATGCAAGCTAAATTGGTGGCAACTGACAATTGTCATTTGGCCAACAGTGTTTAATATGAGTTCTCAATCCAATTCCTATTGGACACACATTTAAATTAGTCGCCATATTGGCACCCTCACCAGAGAGGCCTTTTGACTGGATTTGGAGGTAGAAATACTCCAATATCCAGACAAGATTAGCTTAGTGGGGAAGCTTTCATTGCCTGTACCTGTTCCTTCACTTAATAATAAAGGAATTTGGTTTTCAGAGCTGTCAATCCAATAGCTTTCACAAGCACTAGATTCACTTTCAAATAAATGTTTTTAAAAATAAAATTAAAAAAACCCACCTCATGAAACGCCATAAGTTGTGGGTTGCTTTTGTTTTTAAAGCTCTTATAAAATGTAGGTTCAGTTTCTAAAAGGCATTCATCCTCTCCTTAAGGAGCTCATCAGTGTCGTCATAATGGTAACAGCTCTGAGCATCCCCTGAATGAATCTGCACCTTAATTTAAGTGCTGGTGGTGGATATTGTCTCAGAGACATGTGCTTACATTTAATTAGCAAGTTTTTCATCATTTTTTTTTCCCATAGTGTGTTCATTACTGTTAGCTACAGGTTTTCACTCTGAAAGATTCCGAGATACAGGGAATGTTATGCTCTAAGCACATATTTTTCACTCAACAGTTACCCTCCCAGCTGAAAGAGAAGTCATGTCACACTGTTATGAGATGGAGAAGGTGGGAGGGGCAAAATAGGGGCCTACTCTAAAGCTCATTGGAGTCTGTGATGGTCTTTCCATTGGCTTTGGATCAGGCTATAAGAGGTTAGGAGGAGAAAGAAAAACCTGAAAGTCTGGTGAGTTCTTGTTTGTCTGCACATGAAGGAGATTGCATGCAGGGTCTCAGGTCATTAAGAAAGGGGCTTGAGGAAGTCTACTATCAATGCTTTAAGTACAGGATATTATTACACCTGCATACATTTTTTGGCTGAGA
The DNA here is from genome assembly GCF_003597395.2 of Chelonoidis abingdonii. NCBI lineage: Eukaryota > Metazoa > Chordata > Testudines > Testudinidae > Chelonoidis > Chelonoidis abingdonii. The sequence goes on from NC_133778.1 coordinate 12,743,766, forward strand.
TTCAAATAATGGTGTAACAGTGCCCTTTTCTGATGCCTTCCCTGACAATAGCTAAAAGCAAAGCAGCAGGACAACCCTCCTTAAGTCTCCGCCTTAAGTTAGCCATTAGGAAATAAAGTCTGTAGAGCTGAATCTTTTCCAGGGAACCAAGGAATTTTTCCATCTACTGAAAAATGGCCGCTGCCCTGCTCCCCCAGAAAGGATATTATAATCCAAAAGTATTGTGAAGCGTTTCCAACTGTAATTTTGAGCCATTGTGCCATCTACTTGTGTCTTCAGCACAACCTCACTCTGTCTGCTCCAGAATGGAAGCTTTGCTACAGCTCATGGCCCTGTCTGCTTTTTCTTGTTTGAATCAAACATAACCATGCTAGGTCCTGCAACAACCAACCTCCTCTCTTCCTCTTGATGGATGAGAGCTCTTGTGCACCAACCATCCCATCCCATTGTTCACTCCCACAGTATGTAAATGTATCTGGCTTGCCTGTCCAGGATATTTGAATCAAAGTGAATTTTTTCACAATTGTGGCTGATGAGTAAAGGCCTGTCTGAAAGATTTTTGTTCTTAATCATCCATGTTGTGCTATTGGTGTTCATGCCACTTCAGACAAGTAAGGAGACTAGAATCTTGACTTTTAAAAACCCGTATAGTGTAACAATCAACCCAACAAATAATAGCCTTGCTAAATCTACATAGTTGTCCTAATCAATAAGAATTAGCTAAGTCTCTGGCTTTCTTCCCTCTGGCACCAAGATTTCTAACTTGACAGTATGTTTGTTGTGTAGCAGGCCAAGAAAATGACCAGAACTGAAACTGGATGTGTATTTGTGTCCTCAAAAGTGGTAAGTAGACAAAGAGATTCTTCCTTTATTTTACCTCTTTATTTGAGCATTCGCTCCCTGAATACCTATATTGAATCATTTTAAAGTACGACGCTGCAAGGAGTATGACAGATATATATGCCCTCCACATTCACTATTGCAAAATTCGGAATAATTGAAGGACTAAAATAAATTTTGCTTGGATTTCAATTTGAACTTGATTTTTTTTAATGTCAATCCTAATGTATTTAGTCCTCAGTAAACTCCACTTTTACCCTTCTGCCCTTCAGACCATATTTTTTTCTCCTGCTGCTGTATCATATGGGCAGACCATGATTTCCAGCATGGTATTATCAGTGCATAATTTTTCACAGTAGAGTACCTTGTGAGCTATGACGACTCTGGGATACAATGAAACACGAGTTGAAGGGATTAATGTGTAAGTGTGCTTGCAACTTGGGGCTGAAATGAAAGCTTTTTAAAAATTTAATATGCTTATGGAATAACCTGCATGTCCTATTAATGCTTATTACAAGTAACACTGATGAGGTATCTGAATCAAAGATTTACCAGCGTGTTCGTGCAGAAGAAAGTCTAACGCCTCTGATGAAGCTATAGAAGTGCTAAGTATTATCTCATTAATGTTGTTCATTATTAATTCATACACACCCATAACTCCACATTATAACCCGTGTTCAGAGTGAAGTAAGAACAAGATTTCCACATAAGTTTAGAACCTCCATTCCTCCCCAATCTGCCATCAAAACTCATCCCGGGGCATGGGAGACTGTCCCAACTAGACAAGGGAGAGAGATCTTTATCCTTTCCCTCAGACCCTTATGAACCATTCCTAGTTAGGGATGTTTAGCCCTGGTGCTTTCTTATTGGCTAAAACTTTGCCCTATCTAATATTGAGGGCTGGTTGAACATTTTACGTCTAAACTGTTGTTGGATTTTTTTTTCCAGTTAAGTTAAATTTCCCAAAGTGTCTTCTTTTTTCAGAAAACAGTAACCTTTCATTGAAAAACTTGAAAACATTAAGCCCACAAAACTTTCTGGTTTTGGTCAGACACTTTTTTCAGTTTTTCAATGAAAAGTCAACATTTTCCATGGGAACCACCACCGTTCACCCCTTTTTCTCACCAGCTGTAATGGTATAAAGTGGCCACTCAAGTTTCTTCCTGGGCTCCAACTTGCTAATCCTTATTATTTCCTTTTGGTTGCATACATCAGCATCTCTTCCAACTTTAGGGCTGGTTATGTTTAGTTCACTGTGTCACTGAAAGATCCAGCAAGGAATGAAGAGTATTGCATAGATGCGGTAGCCGTTCAGTTCTGATTCCAGTTTTCAACCCTTCTAACTGTTTATTTTGTGGCTTTTACTAGCTGATCACTATCTTCACAGCAGAGGAGAGTTAGATCTATCAAGTAGAAGCCTTATATTCCTAAAATAAAATAAATACTAAACAGACCCTAAAATGTCCATATCTAAACATCTTATCTGAAGCTTTTACCCTCTTTAAAATAAAATTAACTTGTTTCTATTGTATATTTTTAGCAGATAGTTGCAAAGTCCTACCACCCTTCAACTTGAAGGTTCTCAACAACAGTGTATTTTAACAATAGTTGCCCGACTTTAAAAAACAAATCACCTCAGAATGTTAGTCACAATTGGTGAGAAGCAGGTGATAATACAAGAGAAGAAAATCCCTGGTCATCTTTTGATGCTGATCTTGGTTGCCAGTTCACTTTCAATAGTTATGGTAGGCATGTCTAAAAGTATCAGTATGTTTACAGGAATGTTGTTAGCTTTTTAAATCTATTCTAGGAGATACTTTCTATGTCCCAATACCTACCCAAAACTAATTTTAGGCACATTTCCGGTGAACATTTTTTTTAGTGTTATAACATGGTTTTATAGCTATTGTAATGCAGTTGTGAGGTCCAGAGCCTCCATAATGGAAGTGAAGGAGAAGTTCACATATGGGCCAGATTCTCAGCTGGTGTAAATCAATGTAGCTCTATAGCAATGTGTCAGTTTACCCCATCTGAAGATCTGTCCCAGTGTCTTACAGGATGTGTTCTTTCAATATTGCACCATATGCAATATGCAGATGGCAAACACTGTGTACTTCTTACAAGTTGAGCTTTAGTAAGACCTCTTATCTGTGCATGGTATATATGTGGATTATATCACATATACAAGCTACTTAAATGGTCCTTTTGAAATCACAGCTGCACATTTCATGTAACTTAAGTTCTAGATTCCAATCAAGATTATGTCATAGATGCAGAGGCAAAAATTATAAAGTGTCTACTTATTTTAGATGCTCAGTTTTTGGGTGTTCAACTTGACACTTAAGGCCTGACTGTGGCGTTTTGCCACCTGCAGATCTCGGAACCTCTGAAAACGATGTTCTAGGTATCTCAGGTTAGACACCCAAAACTAAAGGACACTTCTGAAAATTTTAGCCAGTATCATTTGAAAAGTGCAAAGATGCAGAATAGCGTCAATATGTATATCCAGATCTATCGATACAAAAATCACGTGCTACACTTGAAAATATCAGGGTGGTACCTGAGGCCCAGATGCTCAAAAGGTATTTGAAATCAATGGAAATTAAGCACCTATATACTTTTGAGGATCTAGGCTTATGTGCCTCATATAAAAATGGCTGCATGTTGTTCACTTAGTTACCACTGTGCTGCATATAACAATGGGAGAGGATTAGAAGGGCAATGAGTGTCATTGAGTCTTGACAGGGTTGGAAATTGTAGCGGCTATGCAATGTGCTGATTAATGCACATCGACTATTTCTGTTTGCTGAATGGATCCTGCTCAGTATTTATGACAATATCATGCTCTAAAGGTTGGTCCACAAAGAGGCTGCTTTATGACCCCTAATACTCCTGCTAGCTAAAGGAGATTATCTGTTTGCTCAAGTGGTAGAAGTCTGTGATTTTTGGCCCAGACATTCCTCAGTTCCATTCCCCATCCAACTTGTGCAGATATGATGCTGCCATTTGCTTGTTACAGCAAGGTGAGAATGATACTTTCCCTGGATGGCTGTTTAAAACTCATGTCTTCAGCCAAGTAATACAACTCCTGTTGTTCCACGCTTGTTAGCCATGCAAGGTTTCTTCCTTAGGGAATGGAGGAGTTAGCAGAAGGCTCTGTAGTATAGCTTGCCAAACAGAGAAGAGCAAACTGCCCTATGTTATTTATATTACAGTAGCTCTGAAGAGATCCATTGAGAAAAGCACTGTACAAGCATATGACAAAGAGAGGGTTCTTGCCTTGAAGAGCTCACAGTCTATAAAAGAGTGAGCTTTTTTAGTGTCCCATTGTAAGTCAGTCTTTTCAGACCTCAGATTATTCTTGTCTCTCTTTTCTGACGGCTTTCCAAGATCTCAAAGTCCATTCTAAAGTGTGGACACCAGTACTGGATATGGCATTCCAGAACTGGTCTCACAAATACCATATACAATGATAAAAATCTGTTCACTATTTTTACTCAATATTCCTCTGCATTTGTGTTTGCTGCTTTAGCCACAGCATCGGACTGTTAGTTCATGTTTAGCTGATTATCCACCATGGCTGCTAAATCCTTTTGAGTCCCTGCTTTCCAAAATACAATCCCATACCCTATTATAAGTATGACCTATGCTCTTAGTTCCTAAATATGACTTCCTTTTAGCTGGATTGAAACATCAAGTGAGCCCAGGTTACCATGAGATCTAGTTTGGTCTCTGTCTTGTCATTATTTATCTCTCCTCCAAATCTTGTCCTCTGTCATCTTTACCAGTAATGCTCTCGTGTTTTCTTCAGATAATTGATAAAGATATTGAGTAGCATTAGGCCAAGAATGGATTTATGTGGGACCCCACTAGGAACATCCCCCACTGGATGATGGTTTCTAATTTCCAATTTCTTTGAGATCTATCAGGTAGCCAGTTTTTAATCCATTTAATATATATGCATTGATTTTTGTCCTCTCCCATCAGAGAGAGTGAGAACAGTCCTGACACTGAATTCCATGTTTATGATGGTCAGATCAGCTAGAAAACAACTGGAGGATGAGTTTCTTCATTAATCTAGAATAATGCAACCTTTTACAGTATATCTCAACGAGTTTTAGGAGAAACCTTTATACAACTGAAAAGAGCTGAAGGCATTCTGGGTTTAGTGTGCATACAATCTTAGACATATTTGGTAAAAGATAACCAACCTATTAAGGAAGGAGTGGTTCTGAAATTTGCAACACTATTCATTACATACTACAAATTTAAAGTCACTCATTCCTCAATAGTTCTTTTGCTCTCCTATACTGCAACATGGAGGCAAATACAATATCTACAGTGCACCTCACTTTACAACAAATACTCATATTAAAGATAAAAGAACAGGAGTACTTGTGGCACCTTACAGACTAACAAATTTATTTGAGCATAAGCTTTTGTGGGCTACAGCCCACTTCAATGCATGCAGTGGAAAATACAGTAGGAATATTTATATAAAAAAATATTGTGTATTATATATATATATAAAATACACACACACACACAACATGAAACAGTGGGTGTTACCATACACACTATAAGGAGAGTGATCAGTTAAGGTGAACTATTATCACCAGGAGAGAAAAAGAGCTGTTTGTAGTGGTAGTGAAAATGGCCCATTTCCAGCAATTGACAAGAAGACATGAGGAACTGGGGGGAGGAGGGGGATAAGCATGGGGAAATAGTTTTACTTTGCATAATGGCCCATCCACTCCCAGTCTTTATTCAAGCCTAATTTAGTGGTGTCCAATTTGCAAATTAATTCCAATTCAGCAGTCTCTCGTTGGAGTCTGTTTTTGAAGTTTTTTTGTTGTAATATTGCACCTTTTAGGTCTACTCGAGTGACCAGGGAGATTGAAGTGTTCTCCAACTGGTTTTGAATGTTATAATTCTTGGCATCTGATTTGTGTCCATTTATTCTTTTACATAGGGACTGTCTGGTTTGGCCAATGTACATAGGTCCTAATCACATCAGCCACACTATCAGAGGCTCATTCACCTGCACATCTACCAATGTGATATATGCCATCATGTGCCAGCAATGTCCGTCTGCCATAAAGATATAATGTTTCCAGGCTGTTTAGAGCCTCATGCTGTTAAGGAGAATATGGCAACATTTGCTGTTCTTTTAGTTTGATCTGTGTATGGCTCTAAGCTAAGGCAATTGAGGCAGAGGTTGAATAAGACCATGGAAGCAGAAAGCCTTGATGCAATCTTCCCTTTAGTGGTTTGCCACAATTCCATGGTCAGTCCCCTATCCCAAGCTACACGTCAGCAGAATCTCCAATCTAACGTTTATCAAGATGGAAACAAAGCCAGGCCTGCACTTCTAGATAAAATGTTTAGCCTCCTAACTGCCTGGTGGCTTATCTGTTGTCCTGCAGCTTTAACCATAACTCTTTTCCTGACCCATTTCACTTCTTGTTTTCAGCAGAGCTGTGAGGACTTGTGGGGAAAAAAACTTGCTTTCTGAATAAGTTCTCTCTCTTTCAATGTTAAAAGCTTTTCAGCCGCTCCATGCTTACAAGCATTGGGGTGGGGGAGAGGGGTGGGAAAGAGTCTCTACTCATAATCAGCAGGAAATCCATCTAAAGGGGAAACCATTAAGAACTTCTCTCTCATGCTCTGGTTCATACAATCTGGTTTTCTGTAGCTCCTTCGGATCTGCACTTTCAAACAGGAATCTCTTTAAGAATAAGAGCACATTCATCTGTTGGGTTTTTTAACCTTGCCTGGGTTTAAATAAATTGATTCTGCTCCTTCTGATATCCAAAATGGATTCCATGAATTCAATGTACTATCTGGCGTCACAATCTGCCTTTCTTCCATTGAGCCTTAAATATAAACAAAGAGGACTGGACATTTATAATAAGACAGAGAGGTCCTCTACCCTCTAGGATGTCATTTGGTGATGACTGAAAGATGTAGCCAGCACATACTTGTTTGGTAGCCCATCTGACATTAAGTTTGAGGTCTTAGACCACTTCACAGTGAATGCTCTCCACCAAACAAAACAGCTACCCAACCAGCACTAACTAGAGTTACTGCTTGCAATCACTAGAAGATGTGCTACATTTTATGGATATATAAGTATGGTGGGAGCTGATTCACTACATGACTTCCAATAAAAAAACAGGTGATACAAGATATAGAATGGGTGATTCAGTAAGGACCACTCTTCCCCACTGGGTCTGCATGGAATAAATAATGCAGTATGAGAGGTACGGTGCTGCTAGAGTGCTGTCACACTGGATGATACATTAAGCGTAGAGTAGAACATAAAAGCTGCCATACTGGGTCAGACCATGGACCATCTTATCCAGTATCCCGACTCCAAAGGTGGTCATACCAGAGCTTCAGGGGGGTGCACAGAACAGGGCAATTGTGGAATGATGCACCCCTGGCCTTCCACTCCCAGCTTCTGGTAATCAAAGGTTTAAGGTTGCCCCAAGCATGGGGTTGTGTCCTAGACCATCTTGGCTAATGGCCTTTGATGGAGCTATCCTTCACCACCTTCTCCAGTTCTTTTTTAAACCCATTCATACTTTTCACCATCACCCCATCCCATGGGAATGAATTCCACAGGTAGGTTGTGCATTATGTGAAAAAGTACTTCCTCTTGTTTGTATTTAACCTGCAGCCTATTAATTTAATCAGATAACCCCTGGATTTTGTATTATGTGAAAGAGTAAATAACACTTCTTTACTCACTTTTCTACACCATTAATGATTTTATAGACTTCTATCATATCTCCCCTTAGTTGTCTCTTTTCTAAGCTGAACAGTGATAATCTTTTTAGTCTTTCCTCATATGGAAGTTGTTCCATATCCTTGATTTTGTGTGTTGCCCGTTCTGAACCTTTTCCATTTCCACTGTATCCTTTTAAGGGTGCTGGTGAGGAGACCAGAACTGCACGCATTATACAAGGTGTGGGCATGTCATGGATTTATATAGTGGCATTATGATACTTTGTCTTATTATCTATCCCTTTCTTAATAGTTTCAAACATAACATTAGCCTTTTGACTTCTTCTGCATATTGAGCAGAAGTTTTCGGAGAACTTGGTGACTTCAAGACCTTTTTCTTGGGTGGAAACAGCAAATTTAGAACCCGTCACTATATGTATAGTTGATTTTATTTTTATTTTTATTTTTTTGATGTGCATTACTTTGCAATTGGCAACATTGAATTTCAACTGCCATTTTCTTGCCGAGTCGCCCACTTTTGTGAGATCCCTTCATGACTCCTCCTAGTCTGTTTTGGACTTAACTATCTTGAGTAATTTGTATCATCTGAAAACATTGCCACTTCACTGTTCACCCGATTTTCCAGATCACTAATTAATTAATCATTAATGAATATGTTAGGAAAAAAAAACAGGTTGCAGTACAGATCCTTGCAGGACCCTTGCTGTATAGCTCTCTCCTTTTTGAAAACTGACCATTTATAACTACTCTTTGTTCCCTATTTTTCAGCTAGCCTATTGATCCATGAAAGGACCTTCCCTCTTATCCCATGGCTACTTAGTTTCCTTAAGAGCCTTTGATTTTGGACATTATCACAACCTTTCTGAAAATCCAAGTGCATTATATCAGTTGAATCACCCTTATCCACATGCTTGTTGACACCCTCAAAGAATTCTAATAGATTGGTGAGGCATGACTTCCCTGGACAAAAACCAAGGTTCTGACTAGTTGTGGTTTCTAAAAACCCCGCCATACTTTAAAAACAAAAAAGGTGATGTTAACCTTGATGTCCCTATCACATCTATATTTAATAATAATATATAACACATAGGTTCCAATCCTATGATGATGTAGGCAAATATTTTCTTTTACACATCAGAGTAGTCCCATTGAAGATAATACATACATTTAAGCACGTGCATGACTCCGTATGGGTCTGGGACCTTACGTGGTAAATATGGGACTAGATCCTCAGAAGGTCTATATTTGCATAGCTCCATGAAAGGCAATATAGTTGCACCATTTGCAAGAGTTGAAGCTCTGATTGTTTATCTTTAGATCTCAAAATACTTTACAAATTTTACAGTTTCTGAATATTTTTCTTTAAAAATAAAAAAAACACTTTGTAATGACATGAATGGATATTATTCCCAGTGATCCATTTCCCTGTTACTTCAAACCTGTCCTTTTATGTAATAAATTCATGTTATCATCTTGCTTTGGCTTGACCATAGTTCTGGTTTCCCCTCTTCACCTGAACAATGGGAAGGTTAGAAAATATTAGTATGCTGTGTAGTGATTTCTGGGCTAAGAATGCTGATGGAGTCAGGTGTTGTTAAGGCCATTGGTAATGGGTGCCCTAAATATGCTTAGATTAATAGTTATATATTGTAATTAGAACAGACCAACAGTATCATCTGCTGAGAAGTTTGTTATACAGAATGGGCTGTAGTCCAATGTGGTAAAACATACGAGGATTCTAGTGCCGTCTAAGTAACTTCCCAGGTAATATGTACTACACAGCTTAGAGGAATGCATGTTTGTATGCATGAAGCTATAAGAAATGTGAGGTGACTCTGTGTGCCTACCAAACCACTGAAGTCTGGGACATTCTGGATGTAGAATTCAGAGACTCATCGTGATGCCTGGAGCTGAAGCTGGGAAGTGAACGTACAAATGAGAAAGGGCTGGGCATAGATTGTAAATGTGGACACTCTCACTCTACCAACATGATTATCTTGTGGTTCTGACTCAGTACAGACATTATAGTTGAATTAAAAGTCATGACTGGCTGCCTGACTCTTCAAAGTCAAAAGAGGAGAGCTGGGTGAAACTGGTGGAACATGTGAGTGAAAAATGTCATCAATTTGTTTATACCTGAAAGTTGGATTTTTTTCCTCAAAAGCTGATTTAAATGACTTTAGCATGGACTGAGGATCTGGCTTATAGACACTAAATTCACTTTAGGGTTACCATTTAAGGGAACATGGATGGGGGTTGGGGAGAAGATAAATTCACTTTGTTATCTGCCCACTGCTAGTTTTCACCCAGCTCTGGTTTTGACATATTTTTAAAGAATTTCTGTCTTACAGCAAAGATGACCAGTTGAGAGAGGGCAATTGGAAAAGTAAGCAACCCAGTCAGTCAGTTGCAATCAATGAATGTCCTTGGAAGACACATGGCCTTTCACACTATCACATTGTTAGTATAATTAATATTCTGAGGTTGTCACCATCCCACCCTCCGTTTCCCATGTATAGTCTTATCATCTCAGTTTTGATTTTTCCGTTTTTAGTGATAGTACTTAGCCAGTTGTAGAGTCGTCATATCACCATCCCAGCACATTGAGTTGCAGTCATGTGTCACAAATGCCCTGTTCACCACCCCCCAAGGTCTTACCACACTCTGTCACTGCACCCTTTTAGTTGCGCTATTTCATTGCTAATCACTCACTCCTCCCAGCAACAGCCCTATAGCTTCTGCAAGCATGGCTCAGCTTGTTTTATTTTAAAAAATTATCCATAGAAATCAATAGAATTGATACCATCTTTTATGAAGTATTTAACAAAACAGGGAACTCTTTGGACAGTCATACAAAGTCATCCAAATATTGCACTGTACCGTTGTCTGTAAAAAATAAGAAGGAAGAGATAAGGAGTTCTTGGGGGGCAGAGATCATCTTTTTGTTCTGTTTTTGTGCAGAACCTGGCATTATGGGATCCAGATGCATGTCTGGGGCTACTTATATGCTACCGTCATTCATATAATAATGAGAATATCAGCTGAGGGAGCATCTCTCCTGAGCATGTCTCATTATGCCTGGCACTTAGCAGTTGAATGTGCCTTGTAAAAACTAATTTAGGGGGAGCTCTTCAAAGACAGTATGTGCAGTTAGGGAACCAGCTCCCATCTTTGCTTTTGGAAAATCTTCCCCTTGAAATGCATGGAAGTGAATTAGAAAAATATCCATTTGAATGATAAGCCAAAGCCACAGAGATGGAAATGGAACAGTTAAAGCATTATGGCCTTTCTGTGCCTCAATCCCCACATGTAGTTCTCTTGATGTGATGAAAAGATAGGCTGAAGATAACATTGGCCAGAGTCTTAGAAAGGAATACGCAGCAAGGATGTTTTCAGTATTGGGAAATAGGATGTGAATGTGGTGTAATGTAACATATCATACACTGGCTGGATAAGATCAGGAGCGCGTTCCTTTTTCAGTTGGTGTCCATTACTGGGTAAGCAATGGCATGTTGCCGGGCTCTGTGTTCACAGTCAGTGCAGTAGCTGGGAGAGTGCTTATCTATGGGACCAAAGCAAGAAAGCCTCAAACCACTGCTAGAACATTTTGAAATAGACAGTTCATAGAATCATGGACTATCAGGGTTGGAAGGGAGATCATCTAGTCCAACGCACTGTTCAAAGCAGGACCAACACCAACTAAATCATCCCAGCCAGGGCTTCATCAAGCCTGACCTTAAAACTTCTAAGGAAGGAGATTTCACCACCTCCCTAGGTAACCAATTCTGTTTGTTGCCCCACAGAAAACATAAAAGACGAATAAGGTCCTTGTGGCCTCTGGAAGCCTGTGGTGACTAGATCTACGCCTGCACCTTTACCATGTTCCCAATGCAAATGTGTCACATGGTATAATGCAAACTAATTTCAATCCCTTATTTGGCACCATGCTGCTTCTCTGCCCTCTTCACCATTTTTAATCTCTTTGCAGTACATTATGATATCCATGCAGCTATACCGACAGGCACAGCAAGCTGGATCACATCAACACTACAGGCAGGGATTAAAACCGAGCTTGTGGAAACGTAAGAGGATACTGAGAAAAATTCTCAGCATCTGGGGTATGATGCAACACCAGGGGAGTCAATGTAAGGGTTCTCAATGACACTGGATCAAGCCCACACATGGCAATGGATCCACATAAAATTCATACTGTGGTGTTAGGGGAATTACCAAACAAACTGATTGAACCACTGACAATTTAAAAAAAAAAAATAATTTTAATTCAGACAACCAAAAATAAAGTAAAAACTGACTCTATGGAATAGGTTTCAGCTCACATACTTTGTCTGAGGAAAGGGTAAGGGTGCACGTGGAAGCAGATATTAAAATACAGGCTCATGTTGAATGAATAGAAAATAGTGAAACTGATGAAATTGTACTATTATTTACATAGAGACATAACCAAAAATGGGTAAAATTGAGAAACTCTAAATTTCCTTCAGAGGTATGAAAGGACAATAGACCTTCTGGATTGGGGATACCTATATTGAACTCAATAAAAAATAATCAACGGTCCCAAAGATGGAAGATGGTATGGATATATTTTTAGAGAAGAAATTTGCCCTTTTGTCAAGGTCCTAGAGAGGGCTATGTACCACTCAAATCCCATTGTTTTGAGGGCTTTAGTGGCACTTGAATGATGCCTAGGCCTCATATTTGTCCTATGCACAAGTATAAATTGCAGCCTGACAGAAAATTGCTCAATTGTAAGATTGTCCTATACTTTAATGCAAAGTTTATGGAAAACTGAGAGGTAACAAAAGACCAGAGAAAGCAAAATGGATTTTCCAAAAGGATCTTCAAAAGAAAAGCTGGACGGAAGAGTGACAAGTATCCGGTAAGTCACACTACTATTCCTGTTACAGTAATGGAACAAATGAAAAATAAAGTGGGGGGGAGGAGGATCACTAAACATTTAAAAGTTAACAGAACTATGAGCCACAAGTAAACTGAGTTTATAAAGAATTATAAAATTTGCCAGATGCACTTGATTGCATTAGATAAAATAAAGGGCTAGATTCTGTCATGGTGTGAATCAATGTTAATGGAGTCAATGAGATTATGTTGATTTACATCAGTTAAAAATCTAGCCTGAAAGGTAGATGAAGGGAAAGTGGTAGATTGTTGTAAAGCACTTAACACAGCGACTCTTGGAAATCCTCTAGTCAAATGAATTCCACTTGTGGGACAAGGGCACTGTCATGTGGACAGAAAACAGGCTATAGGACAGTAAAGAAAGAAAATGATGAATAGTAAACTGTTGAGCTGTCGGCTGCCCAGTGGGGTATGGTAGGAATTGGTGTTACTGTAATCTTGATGTTATTCAATGTTTGCACTGCTGCTCTTTGTGCTATATCTGTTCTGTGAGCTAAAGAACAGCTTCCACCAGTGGCAAACCATAAGTCCCAAGTATACGTCATTTTTATTTTTATTTTTTTTATGAATGGATTTTAAGGGTTAGACTATGTTCTGATTTTAGCCAATGCCAGAGGAATGCATTCTGCTGGCACCATTTCGATTTTGTTAGTCTGTGCCAGCAGGATGAAGTGGTTTTTTTGTTTTTTTTGAATTGTAGCAACTCCTATATTCTTTGACAGCTAATTGCTTACTGTGTTTAGACCTTTTCAGTGTTCTCTGTTAGGAATCGTTGGCCGTCCACCTGCTTCTCCTGTTTGCAGCTTGTGACACCAGAAAGGATTAGGTCAAGAGGACAGCCAATGAAAACGTGGACTAAGCATTCAAATTCTGAGAACTCCCTGTTGAGAGTTGTTGTGACAAGAAGAGGAAATAGCACAGCATGAATTCTTTCTGATTCGTGTAAAGAGCAGAGGAAATGGAACAAGAGTAATCTATTCCCATGATCGTAAGATTCAAAGCTCCTTGTCTTAATTTGGTGTTCTACTTAGGGTCCAGACTGAGACATGAACTGAAGTTTAACTAAACTATAAAATCATGTTGGCTATTTTAATGTTTACAGAATAATATGACAATTCAGTGTAGGGCTTATGAAAATGCTCTGGAGACTCAAGTCCTCTATCCACACTGAAGGCGCAGTATGAGGATGCAGCCTTTCCCACGTGGTTCTTCCAATATGTTTCACACCTGACCTGGCAAGATCCCCTTTAGGAGTGAGAGGTAGTTTAAGTCTTTATGCTTGTTGAAAACTCAGCCTCATGGGGGCTGATGCTGGGTACCACTGATGGCATGAGTGAGTGTGAGAGCAAGAGAAGTCTCTACTTCAGTGCCACTGTGGGGCAGAGATGTCCACGTCTATCACTCAGCAAGAACTGGTGCCCAGTAGAGTACAGAGAGAAATTCAGTTGCGCCTAGTTTGTGAAGGGATTCATAGAGTCTGAAGCACCTGCCATTAATGTGCCCCTGGGTAGTCTTACATGTTTGAAACATCTAATTCTGGACAGAAGCCTCTAACTGCTGTATCTTCCACCAGTAGAAACTTATCGGTTAAATCATTGGGAATATCGAAAACATGACAATGTTCAGTTTTGATAATCAGCCACAGCACAATCTGCCATCTGTCTATCTCAAATACTGGAGGCCTGCTTGCTGGCTCAGCTGTTTTTTTCACATAAAATGATTAGCCTCTGCTTTACCCAGAGACCAAGAGAAACTTCAATGAAAAGTACAAGAAGGACCAAGCTTCATCTGTGTCCATCCCCACAGCAATCAGGAGGAATTAACGAGGTAGCTTACAGACACCTGATCTCAACAGATAAGCTGAAATGGCTACAGCATCCTCCATATGACCCGACCTCAACCTTGTCCAAAAGAAGCCAGCACTTGGGTTGAGAAGATAGCGTAGCTTCCTTACAAGTCGTCATCAAAAGTACATAACAGTCAATGAAGACAGTGCCTTCAATGGGCTTTGGGTCTAGCTCCTTAGATCTTTTATCTCTGCTGAAACAGCGAACAATATTAGTTGTGGTGGATGGTGGCTTTTTTCTAGGTCACACCTGTTCATGATGAAGTGGATTGGGGAAAAAAAAAAACAAACTCATTCCACTCAGTTCACCCAACAGCCACAAGAGTTTGGCAGCTTTTGGTCACTTTCTGCAGCCCTGGGAGGGGTTGGCTATTTCACCCATGCATACAGTTTTCTTTTTTGGTTGAGTAGAGGTGGAGGCATTGCAATATGCCATGAAACATCTTTTATGAAGGAGAAGAGTGGGGGGAAAAAAACACCCGAGAGGAGGGGTGTCACCTAACCAACTGCATCTGGGAACTTGTAGCTGAGACACTGTTGCATGCACAGGTTTATATGCAGTAGACACTGATTGATGGCACCCTGGTATATAATAACGAGAGCTAGTTAGAAACTGCTGAGCTTCAGTTCATCTGCAATTTTGACACCATCAGCTCAGGATTAAACAAAGACTGTGGATGGCTTGCCAACTACAAAACCAGTTTCTCCTTCCTTGGTTTTCACACCTCAGCTGCTAGAAGAGGACCTCATCCTCCCTGATCGAACTAACCTCGTTATCTCTAGCCTGCTTCTTGCTTGCATATATATACCTGCCCCTGGAGATTTCCACTACATGCATCTGACAAAGTGGGTATTCACCTATGAAAGCTCATGCTCCAAAATGTCTGTTAGTCTATAAGGTTCCACAGGACTCTTTACTGCCTTTAGTTAGAAATATGTGAGCTTCCTAAAATGTGGTTGACAAAGGAAAAGAAATTCTAGGTTTTTCTCCCCCTTTCCCAACTAAATCTATTAATATTTTGCACGTTCTAAAATGCTACTTATGCAACACTATTAATGTAAGCCATTTTCACAAACATTTGTTAAGCCTCTCTGTCACAGGCCGAGCAGGCCCTTTACCGGGGTTGGGGCTTAGCTGCACTCTGGGCCAGCATCAGACAAACTTCTGAGCTAAAGTGAATAAGCCTTGTGGTCCCGTGGTAAATGATTGTGATGCAGAGCCAGGCCTGCTGCAATATAAAGGGCAGCCTGAGTTCATGGAGCAAGTCAGAGACAAGAGAGGAGCAGAGGCTGTTCTTAGTGCTGAGGTAGATGGCTAAGGAGTGCAACCTTGCAAGTAGCTGGAAGGTGGGTTTTTATATGAAAACTCCAGCAAAAGGGAGAAGAGAAACTCTCCTCAACTCCCAGGCATTAAGCCTTGCAGGGTTTAGAGAGGCTCCTGTAGGAGACCCTGGGTCAGGGAAAAGGCTGTGGTTAACAGGTGGAATGTCCATTCAACTGTCTTGTTTGGGAGAAAAGTCAAATCCTGAAGAAAGGGCCTGAAATCCATGAGGCACAGGCTGGTGTGTTGGCCCACTGGTTTACACTTCTCTTTTTTATACCTATTTTAAGTACAGCTAAACTGAGGCCAGGGAAGTGAAGTGGAAGTAAATTACCCAAGCTGATTGAAAAATGGGAAAGCAATTTTCAAAATAAGTTGAAACATCAAAGTTGATTCTGTTGTGCAGGGTTCAAAACAAAACAATTTTTTTCAGAACTTTTCAGTGAAATCCTTTTTTGAAAAACTTTAAATTTTCAAATTTTTGTCTTCATCCTTTTCTCTTCCACTCACCCCACCCCACCCCACCCGACACACACTTTTTTCCACTGGATGCAATAAAATGAACCACTGTCCAGATTTTTTTTTCTTTCCACTTTTTCCATTTCATTTTACCTTTTGCTACGGTCACTCTTTGAAGAATTTACAGAGGGGCAAAGTAAAAAATGAAACTTTTTGAAAAAGTCTCCAAATATTGGTAAGTTCATGAAGGGAGATGATGAACAAGAAAACTCAGAGAATTGCACTTTAAAGGGTTACAATTTCAGTGCTATGAATAAAAGTACTGACCCTCTTGTAAGCTCTTTGGGGCAGAAACTGCCTCTTGTTCTGTGAACACACAGGTATTAGCAAGATAGGAACCAAACGTAGATAAGGATTGGAGGTGCTACTGGAATAACCTGTTCTGATTCTACTAGTGAAAGCCAACAACCCCCTCAACTGAACAGTGTTTATTTTTAAACTATCATACAGCAGTTTTTAAAAATGTAATTTTAGCAACAGAGCTATCAAACAGAACTTCATTTTTGCTTCTTACATTTCTTTCAGGGAGGATGTTCAGAGGCCAAGAACTTGAAGGTTGTTTCAGGTGGGAGCCCGTCAAACAGGAATTTTCTTGCCCTGTGGACAAATAGTTGGCCTGCTTCAAAAATTCCAAGTAATTATTATTCTTTTCTGCCAGGGGAAATGTACCTGCAACTTCTCATAGAATACATCTTGTGGCATAACAACAATCCCTTCCCATTGCCCCAGTGCACAAAATATAGTCTATCGCCTTATGCAAAGAGCAATTTCTCATCTGTTTATTGCTCTGCCCTTTTTGCATGTCTAAATGCTTGGTTTCATTGTTTTATTTTTTGGTGATGATTAATGCTCATTAAACAGGTGGACTAATAGCATTGCCTACAGCCACGCAAAGCAGAAGTCAGGTGCTGTGCAAGATTGCACAGACAACTGTGCCAAATGCAGTTCAGTCCTTACCTGCAGCACCTCTGCTGGTCTTGTTCTCAGCCTCCTCTGGTTGAATGCTGTCCGCTGTCCTAAATCATGGGATGTCTTTATGGGTCATGGAGCTAATGTATCTACATGCAAAAAGCATTGACCTTATCCTATATAGGGATGGAAGAGCTGTGCCCTGGCAAAGCCTATTCATGGGTTTTGGTAACACACCATGGCAGGATCCCTTGGAAGTTTGGATTCTGTTCTACCTTTCAGCAGGCCTCATGCCCAGAATACCCTCTCAATCCTTCCTAAGGCCTGGTGGCCCATTCACTGGTCTTCAGAAGGTGGTAAATAGCTGATCTCCAAACTTCTGATATGCAGTTAGTAGGTAGCTAGTGTGACAAAGTTCCTCCTCTACCTTGGTGGGTCCTGCGCTTATTGGCGAATTTGTTCACCTCAGTGATCTTCCCCTCTTGTGGAACCCACAGTCTGGGTCAGCTCCTCCTGTGTCTGATCAGGAGTTGGGAGGTTTGGGGGGAACCCGGGCCCGCCCTCTACTCCGGGTTCCAGCCAGAGCCCTGTGATCGCACTGTCTATATGCCTCCGCAACACTGCATGACAGCTACAACTCCCTGGGCTACTTCCCCATGCCTCCTCCAAACACCTTCTTATTCCTCACCACAGGACGCCTCCTGGTGTCTGATAACGCCTTCCCTCCTCAATCCTCCAGAAGTACACACTCTCACTCAGCTCCTTGCCTTCTCTCCCATTCCTCACACATCTCTTCTCCCGTCCCCCTGCTGCACTGGCGTGAGCTCCTTTTAACCCAGGTGCCCTGATTAGCCTGCCTTGATTGGCTGCAGTGTTTCTAATTAAAGTAGCTATCTCTCTGCCTTCTAGAAAGATCTTTAATTGACTTCCAGTGCCTATTGAACCTGGAGCAACGCATTTAAGTACCAGGGTACTAGGGATTTGTTTAGCCTGGGGCTAACATACCTGTTTCTCAGTACTTTACTGTAGCCATCTGGCCTTGCCCCATCACAATAGGTAAAGATCACTTTTTCCCCATTCCAAAGGAGCTCTGGCAGTGGGGTGAGGTATGTTATTTTGGGTTCAGTGTAAACAAATACAAACCACATGCAGTCTGGTACACTCTGCTCAGGAGTGGACCAGGCCCAGAACAGCAGGGAATATTTCAGGCAAAGCCAGAAGAGCGTTGGTACTGAGCTGTATGGGAACTGAGGTATAGTGTCTGGATCCAACATGCCAAGCTTTTCTCAGTGTTATCTGTTCCTCACTCACAACCTCACTAAAAATCATGCTAACATTGAAACAAATAGTTAAAAAAAGCCTGGCTGCCAGGTGGCCAAGTACTTGTGAGTATCAGCACCATACTTCAATAAGTCTCCAGTGGTTCTCAAACTTTTGTGCTGGTGACCCCTTTCACATAGCAAGCAGGAGTATGACCCCCCCCCTTATAAATTAAAAACACTTGTGTATATATATTTAACACCATTATAAATGCTGGAGGCAAAGTGGGGTTTAGGGTGGAGGCTGACAGCTTACGACCGCCCATGTAATAACCTTGTGACCCCCTGAGGGGTCCTGACCCCCAGTTTGAGAACCCCTGCTCTAGTCTTTCACCCTTGCGCCATGTCCTTTCACTCCTCGAAGGAGGGAGTGCCTTAAGTCATTCAATGGTGACTCAATTTGGCAGGTCAATGGGCTCTGAAAGAGACACTGGCTTTTCTTTAATTATTTGTCTATAGAGAAGTGGGAGGAAAAAATGCCAAGGGGAGTTATATATGCACTGGTTAAATTTACAACATGCATCTGAAATACTTCCTTGCCCTGATACAGTCAGTCCATTCAGAACTTATTTCTTTCCTCTCTGACTAATGATTACACAAACATGCAAACCTACTCCTTCAGAGAACATAACCTGAGAGATGGCGGAAGTTCTCAGCTGTTTTCTGGTGACTTTGTTTCAACAAATGATTAAATTCCTCAGAAAGGAAATGGTTAAAAGGCGATCTTCAGCAGCTATCACTTCAAAGTTCTAGATGCCAAACTATATAGTTCAATAGGGGAAATAACAAGGCACATCAACTTTCTGTGAATGCAGGAAGTGGCTTCCATTAAAGCCTTATGAAACTTTGCAGAAACATGGGCATGAAAAGATCACAAGTCTTACCAACCATTCACATTTGTATTCATGTACAAAAATAAATACCTTTTAATAGCTCCAAATACTCCAACAGCAGTGCTGAACTGCTAATATAACTCCAGATAGTAGGCTTTAAACTTGTTAATGAAACCGCTTAACAAAGCATTTAAATGAACTCACCACTGGCAGACGGTGAAGTGGTATTTCTGAAGACCACTGACGTATTGAAATGAGACTTGTCTGTTTTCAGGGTTGGAAATCAGTTTTAAATCAGCAGACTGATGCTGATTTACACCAGCTGAGGATCTGGCCCTGTTTAGTTACATACCAAGTATGACCATTTAAAGTTTGTCAGTTTTTGTGTATCCCCAAACATTAATAAAGCAGTGGTCAAAATTATGCCTACATACATTACTAATTGTTCTCACAGCTCCAAATTTTGATGAGAGAGGGAAATGGTTGTCTAAGAGGTAGCAGGCTTTATAATTAAGTGGTGAGAACTTAAAGAAGAGAGCATTTAGCTTAACATGATAAATGTTGCAGTTGGAAGTTAACTATATTTTTAATACAGGATGGACCAAATGATTAATCAGTCTTAGCTATAATAGATACAGCATTTTCTTGTTAACGTCCTTGTTTGTTATATGAGGTGACACGCCTTACTTTGTATAACAGGATAAGCCTGCATTTGACTTTGTTCCAGATACAGAAATGACTAGCAGCAAGCAAAACTAGGAAGAAAATAGTTGTCAGTGGTTCTGTTTTGGTCAGGACAGTCCTGACTTTCAGCTCACTGTGTCAAATTCTGTTCTCTCTTGCACCTGTGTAATTGGGGTTCTTCAGGGGTAGCTGAAAATAGAACTTTTACCTGGGTAGCAGCCTCTGTTCCCTCAGTTTGAGCAGCCTTTTGAACACAGTTCCTGCTCCCAGTCACTAAGGGGCCACTGGTGTGCTGGAGAGAAGGCTGCCCCTCTTTCTCCTCCTTTGCTGTGTCTCGCTGATCCCCCTGGTAGGGCTGCCAAATATGGAAAAGAGAGAGAGCATGAGATGGAAAGAGGAAGCAGCCACCAGGATCAGCACTGCCACAGGATGGCAGGATGTTCTTCACAGCAGCTGCAGTAGATAGGTTGTCCTGAGGCCTCTGCTGGCAGCAGTGATGGCAGGCAAGCTGCACCACGGTCCTCCTATGGTGTTGAGCTGGGTGATCGGTTGAGGAATGGGTCCCCGTTGGTTCTTGAAATGGAGGGGTCTACTCTGGCTGCTGGAGGTCTCCCTTAGGTGGTATGGGGAGCAATGGAAGATTCTGAGCACAGATACTCTAGAATGGTGTATTATTTCTCAGTACACAGTAATTACTGAGAACTGATTTATTTTATCTCAACCACAAAAAATAATTATTTGATACACATGAGCCTCTTTCTCCAAAATCTGGAAGCTTCTATCTGTCTCTCCAAGGCTTGACCTCTCTTTTACAAATCTTAAAGCTTGGGAAAACCTGCCTAGCCACATTAATTGTCTCATGACATAAGAGGAGAAGGATTTGAAGCCAAAAGTAAGAATACAGAAAGTGCTTTTTGTTTCAGTTTTTTGCACTCTAAATTCTTGGGAATGCAGTCCAGACAGGCCTGCAGCACTCTCTGATGATTAAGTAGCAAAAGGTTAGCAAGGTCAAGCCTTGTGTAGACACAGTAACAAGCTTGTCTTTTGTCTTGTAATTTCAAATTGGTAGTGGGTAATTGAGAATCTGAGGTGATTTGATACTGCTGAGGCTATACTGTCAAAAGTCATAGCAATGGTATTGGTGGCTTCAACTCTAAATAACCAAACAGTTCTATTTGATGTTATGTGACCAGTGATTCTAAAATAAAGCTTGCAAATTAGTGAACAGAATGCTGGCTGTCATTTTCAGAATTGCACTCCACCAAAACAAGATCCTTCTCCTTGGCACAGTGCTAAACATAAGCTCCCAGTTCAAGACCTCCGTGACTGGAACATCCATTGATGTCAATGGGAGCTCTGTGTTCAGAGGGCTTACATGATACTGGCCGTATTGCACTGTGTGTAGGCACATGCTAAAATTAGACTCTGAGTGGTTGTGCCTAAAAGAGTGTCAGATCCATGACAAGAACTTGTGAAGAGAGCCATCTCCTTCCCTCTGCCATCAAGATCAGCACCATCTGCCCATCTCATCTGGCTAGATTCCAACCCAGTTAGTTAGCTTCCTCCCACCTGACTTCCACTCTCTCAGTACAGAAATGACACTGACTTGCTTCATTTTTGTTGGTGATTTAACCTTTAATCCTGAGACCCCGGCCGTAACAGCTCTATGTGTATGTGTGTGATACAGATTGAGTGGCACCCATTAGTAAGAACTTCATGGGGGTTTTGTGGTCACCTCCTTACAGTTAACTCTTAAAAAAAATATATACTAGCATGTATTTTAAAATATAGAGCATCAGCTGGAAGGGGAGACTTTTAATATGAAAGGGTAAAGTTTGGATGAATTAAGGGTAAACAAGACACTCAATTTGAACTAGATCCCTGGCCAGAAATTCTGATGGGTCTGGAGTCGTTACACAGGAGTTCCTTGCTCTCCAGTTAGCACAATGTCAATAGGATCGTTGTTAAGCAGCAGGCTGGTAAACACAAGAATGTTTTCATTAAACAGCATTGGGATACAAAAGTGTTTATGGTGACCTTGCTTTCCAACTCCTCAAAAGCCCAAGGAGAGATGTTAAGATTCTACAAGAGATCAAGGCCCTTCATTCCATCTTTCCCCCTGATCTGTCAGTGCAATTGCATGAAACATAAGCATTCATTCCCCTAGAAATAATGGGGATTTCATGGGGTAGAAAAAGTAAAGGGAGCTTTGTTTCCCAATTAAGGGCCAAATCCTGCCTTTGCTTATCATGCAGGCATGCAACTCCGTTGAAGTCAAGGGGGTTACACATAAGTGAATTCAGCTTTGGCCCCTTAAGTTTACCTTAAAGAACTTCCATGTTTCTCTAACATGAAAATTAATATTTTGGACCCCAATCCAGCAATGAGGTTGATGCAAGGAGACACCAGCGTCCACCTAGCATCTCGCTGATTCTGCTTTGTTGTTCTGGATTTATACTAATGTAACTCCACCAAGGACAATGGCATTATGCTGGATTTTGGTTGCTGTAACTGAGAGTGCAGTACAATTCTTCCAAAGTTACTGCGTAATTTTGTGACTGTTATTATACTATTACTTAACACTCCTGCTTCATGCCATAAGGGTCCCAATTTTGCAGACGCTTGGAGCCTGAAAATGCTTAAGCCTGTGCATAACTTTTCTTATGTATGTAACTCCATTATTTACATGAGCAACGTTATATATGTGCTAAGATTTTGCAGGTGATGGTCCATACACAGAAACAGGATGGTCTGGTTGTTAGGGTACTAGCCTGGGTAGACATGAGTTCAAGCCCCTGCTCTGCTGTAGAATTCCCATGTGACCATGGACCAGTAATTTAGCCTTTCTGGCCAAGAGGTATTTTGTGCTTCAGTCCCCATTTGTAAATTGGGGATAATAGCAAATCCCTACCTCATAAGAGTGTTGGGTGAATAAATACATTGTGAGGCGCTCAAATGCTATGGTAATAGGTGCCATAAAAGTACCTTAAGTAGAAAGCTGATAAGATACTATGGAGTGCAGCTAGGAAGATTGTCTTATGCTCAATCAGTGTGACCAACTCTTGCTATTTATCGTGAGTCTTGCAATATTTGGTTCACTTCTTAAAGTCCGAATTGGTGGAATCAAGAGATCTTGTGAAAATCTCTGCTTTTGAAAGTAAGTTTCTAGTGCCCATAGGTCATGACTGGGACAAGGGCAGTCCGACTTAGTGGTAAGAGCAGGAGTCGGGAGTGAGGTACTGGGAGGTCAGAGTCTGAGACAGGCTAGAGGGCAAACCAAGAGTCAGGCAGACAGGGTCAGGTTACCAGGAGATCAAGGTCAGGTAACAGGTTACAGACAACAATCGAAGAGGAGCCAAAGATAAACCAGGGTCAGAAGCCGGAGTCTAGGGTCTATTGCAAGCAGGGTTTGGGGCAGGGACAGGCAGGCAGTCTGCACTGTTGCTAAGACAGCTTCCTATCATGGCTTCCTGGTTTAAGTACTGGTACCAGCCATTCAGTAGACTGCAAGGGGCTGTCATTCAGGTCCTGTCGGTGGTACTTCCTGCCAAGCCCAGCTTCCCAGGGTCCTCCTATGGGAGCCCCACCTCAGCCTCCAGTGGTGATGCATAGTCCCAGGTTCCAGCCCTGCAGGTTCTTAAATCATTGTTGTAGAGAAAAGCTTGAAAATATGAAGTGCACCTGAAAAGTTAAAAAAGAGAGTACATTTTCTGAACCCGCACAAAATGTATTATTTTTGAGGGCCTGTTTCACAGCTCTCCCATCGAGGATGAAAGGTACTGACTAATCTGATGTTCTAATCTGAGATGGCAAAACCTCTTTAAGCATAATGGGTGGGATTTTCAAAACAGACTCCACCATGACCCTTGGTAAATTGTTCCAGTGGTGAATTACTCACTGTTTAAAAATATACAACTTCTTTCCTGTCTGAATTTGTCTAACATCAACTCCCAGCCATTGGATGGTGTTTATACCTTTCTCCGCTAGATTGAAAAGCCCATCTGAGACAAAAATTACCATGTATATTAAGTCATGAATAACAATGCTCTGTGCACATAATTGTGACAAATAAATAGCAACTGAGCAGTTCATCGCGAAAGGCAATCTGTGCTTCTTGGTGTTTAGACCTGCCGAGGTGGGGCCGTGCAAATGGCCTGCCTCTAAAAGTGACACTAAGCAGTGTTTTGTGAAATGGCACCTTGGATTTCGTATTCACTTTAATGCAGCTATTCATTATGCTTTGGAAAATGTAATTAAAAGTGAAATCGTCCCTTTGCCATACAGTTTATTGGCCCTGTCTAATTAAAGTCTGTCTCAGAGAGAATAGCTGTAGTAAGCGCAGGTGGAATTCCTGTGAAATCCTACACCTGAAATGCTTTCTCAGGGCATGTCCAGGCCAGAAAGGAGATGGAGTACAGCAAATTATTCTGGTGGAAGGAAGCAGGTGAAAAAATTTCCAGTGATTTCTTGTTTGTTAACCCCACAGATGTCCAAAATAAATCAATACTGGCCTGTAGCAATAGCACACATTAGGTAATCTCCAAAAGTTGTTCAGAGGTGATACGCTTATAAATACTTTTGACTGACCACCTGAATCTGTACTGCAAAGGAGCTGTATAAATGTTTTGAGGTTGCCCTGCAGTTCATATTCTTTCAGCCTTATTATCACTCATGCCTTCAGACACACAAAACTCCCTGGCAACTGGTTCAGTCCTTTTTAGATCACTCTTGTGCTTTGGCTTCTGATGGGAGGCTGGGGACAGGTGTTTGGTATATGCATTGGGCATGCTGAAGCGTGTCTAGGAGTAGGACAATTTGAATGTTGATTTTTTACAGTGCTATGAATCTGATGACACTCCCATAAGAAAGAGGTTTATCTGTGCACAGATTTGGTGCTCGAGGCAGTTTCTAGGTTGGAATCCTACCTAGAGAGGAAGGATCATCCAGTGACTAGGCCACTGACTTGTGAGACCAGCGTTCAAGTCTGGCTTAGCAACAGAATTCCTGTGTGACCTAGGGCAAGTCACTTAATCTCTCTGTGCCTCGGTTAGGCACTTCTGTAAAATGGGCACAATGGTATTTCCCTATAGTGTTGTGAGGAAGAAATACATTAAAAGATTGTGAGGTGCTCAGATGCTATAGTAATGGGAGCCGTAGAAGTAATTTAGGAAGCAAGATCCTGAGTAAACTAAGGCCACCATTATTTTGTTTTATATGTTGTGCAAATCCACCCTGAATGCATTATATGAATTTAAATAAGCAGTGGGAGCACATCATGCATAAGAGTGTGAAGAAGCACAGCAGATGCACGGGGCCACAGCAGTCAGCCCGCGTCTCTGCTCCCAGCACAGCACAGAAATTCTCACACTGTGTGGGCAGAACTGGAGGCAGGTGTCATTTGCACCATCCAAAAAACCTGAGTTTTATTTCTGAGTTGCCAATACCCATGATTTTATTGTGAGTTTTGCAATATTTCATGACCCATCCGCTGCACTTTGCAGACTGAATGGGAATCTCAGCTTTCATTTTAAAAGTGTGTTAGTAGTCCTCACGGCTGCAGAGAAAACTTTGAAAATGTGAAGAGAGCCCAGCTGAATAGATGAGAAAGCAGAAGGCAAATAAAAAGAACAGAGTATTTTTTTTCTTTAATTTCATGGTTTTTAAGCCAATCTCATGATTTTCTAGGCTTGACTCATGATTTTTGCAGGCTTGCAGTTGGCAATGTGGTTGTTCATGTCTAGCTTGTAGCTAATGAGCTGAGCTCTTTCCCTTAACATACCTTGCAGGAGGTGAAGTGGCAATCAACCACCCTATCCATGGGCCCTTTCCTCAAAGCCGCTTCCTCCCAGGCCTTTCCACCAGACCCAGCTCCCTAATGGAATTACCTTGGGGTGTGTCTACATTGCATTATAATCCCAGGCCTGGGCGACCCACATTTGAGTGTCCAAGCTGCATTGTAAACAGGGTTTGCTTCACAACTGTGCTAACATGTCCATACTGTATTACGCAGCCCTTCTGATGTGGGTCTGTGCCTTGAGTTGTATCCACACTGCAAAATGATAGGGCTTGGATATGAGACTCAGCAGGACTCTGGCTAAGCCCCCTCTTGCCCCTAGGTAGCTATCCAGATGACTGGAGGATAGCTGACGTGACACTAATTTTTAAAAGAGGCTACAGAGGTGATTCCAGCAATTACAGGCCAATAAGCCTGACTTTAGTACCAGGCAAACTGGTGGAAACTATGGTAAAGAACAGAATTATCAGACATGGAGATGAACATGATTTGTTGGGGAAAAGTCACTATGGGTTTTGTAAAGGGAAATCATGCCTCACCAATCTACTAGGATTCTTTGAGGGGGTCAACAAGCATGTGGATAAAGGAGGATTCAGTGGGTATAGTATACTTAGATTTTCAGAAAGCCTTTGACAAGGTCCCTCACCAAAGGCTGTTAAGCAAAGTAAGCTGTCATAGGTTAAAAGGGAAGGTCCTCTCATAGATGGGTCACTGGTTAAAAAATAGGAAACAAAGGGTAGGAATAAATCGTCAGTTTTCAGCATGGAGAGAGATAAATAGTGGTGTCCTCCAGGGGTCGGTACTGGGACCAGTCCCATTCAACATATTCATAAATGATCTGGGAAAAGGGGTAAAAAGTGAGGTGGAAAAATTTGCAGATGATACAAAACTACCCAAGATAGTTAAGTCCAAAGCAGACTGTGAAGAGTTACAAACGGATCTCACAAAACTGGGTGATTGGGCAAAAAAAAAATGGCAGATGAAATTCAATGTTGATAAATGCAAAGTAATTCACATTGGAAAACATAATCCCAACTATATATATAAAATGATGGGGTCTAAATTAGCTGTTACCACTCAAGAGAGAGATTTTGGTGTCTGAAAACATCCACTCAGTGTGCAGCAGCAGTTCAAAAAGTGAACAGAATGTTGGGAATCATTAAGAAAGGGATAGATAATAAGAGAGAAAATATCATATTGCCTCTATATAAATCCATAGTATGCCTACATCTTGAATACTGTCTGCAGATGTCATCACCCCATCTCAAAAAAGATATATTAGAATTGGAAAAGGTTCAGAAAACGACATAAAAAATTATTAGGGGTATGGAACAAGTTCCGTATGAGGAAAGATTAATAAAATTGGGACTTTTCAGCTTGGAAAAGAGACAACTAAGGTGGGATATGATAGAGGTCTATTACATCAGGACTGGTGTGGAAAAAATAAATAAGGAAGTGTTATTTACTCCTTCTCATACATAACCCAAGAACTAGGGGTCACCAAATGAAATTAATCGGCAGCAGGCTGAAAACAAAAGAAGGAAGAATATCTTCACATATTGCACAACCAACCTGTGGAACTCTTTGCCAGAGGATGTTGTGAAGGCCAAGACTATAACAGGGTTGAAAAAAGAAATAGATAAGTTCATTGAGGACAGGTTCATCAACAGCTTTTAGCCAGGATGGGCAGGGATGGTGTGTCCCACCTCTGTTTGTCGGAAGCTGGGAATGGGCAACATGGAATGGATCACTTGATGATTACATGGCTGTTAATTCCTCTGGGGCACCTGGCATTGGCCACTGTTGGAAGACAGGATACAGGGCTAGACAGACCTTTGATCTGATCCAATATGGCCGTTCTTATGTTATATGTTAGGGTGGGTCCCAGGAATTGAGTCTTGAGTGCTTGCTGACCTGAGTGAAACAGATTTGTGTGTGGATGGCAGGGGGATTTGGACTCAAACCTGAGTCAGGTCCCAGATTTACAATGCAGTGCAGACATACCCTTAGGCAGTGGTTAAAAGTGGATTCTGGAGGGAGGGCTTTCAGTGAACCCTGAAGAGGCAGGGTAGCTGTGGGGAGCACTGTGTATCCAAGTTAGGGTGAATCTGGGAGAAGATCTCCCTCTGCTTTTAGCTCTCCCCATGCTCCTTCCTGCCACCCCTTATTTTAACCCTTGCTATTACACCTGCGCCTGCTGTATTCTACTCCTCCAGAGCTCCAAAGCCAATTTTTGCACCTCCTACAGGTCCAGATGCTGTTGCTCCATGGACCACCAGCTCTGGATTTAGACCGATAGGTATTAGGATGTGTTAAACGGGCTCAGGGTTAGGATACCCTACCAGGAAAGGAGGTGAATTAACGTTGAGACCTGTCATTTTGCAGTACATTCCTGCTACAGCCCACACTAATGCTTGGTATTATTTTAAAGTAATAGCAGATAATGTTAATTATCATCTTCCAGAGAGTGCAGATAGCTTTTTTTTTTTTTTTAAAGGAGAAACAGTGATTACTCATCAGGATCATGTTTGCAAACACACCAACTGCTCTAATCCAGGTTTTCTGACATCTTGCTACACAACCTGCCATGCAGCAATGCCTGATCTTATCAGTGGGATGAAGATTGGAGTCATACGTAACTTGGATGGCACAGGAGAAGCCTGGAGCAGTTTAAGACCTTGCTGTAGAAATGTTGCCCGACTTCCTTCTCCATGGCACCACTTATCTACCACTAACCAGTTCTTCATGAGTCACTTCTGGTTAAACAGAGCCTCCCCTGCCTCAGTTTGGTGTAGTGACCCGGTCTAGATTAGAGAGGTTAAAACTGTGGCCTGGTGTGTGTGTCCTATCAGCTCAATGACTTCTAGAGTACTACATGGCCCAGGAGCAGACTACCTGCAGGATCTCCTCTCCCCACCATGCCATACTGCCAAAGCTGCAGTCAGCCAAGGCACTCAAGCTTTATTCTCTAGTTACAAAAGAGAGGGGACAGCTCCTCAGAGGGCTCCAGGGCTCCAGAACTTGCTCCCACCCGCTCCCCCGATCTGAAATATTTTAAATGTGTCTACCTTCTAGGCCCACTGCAGAGGACACCTGTTTGACCAAGCTAAGGGTTTGCTTCCAAGGTGATGAAGGGATAGAAGGGAGTTCTTGGAAGTGACTGGCTGGCCGAGTTCCAGTTTGAATTGATTATTTTAACACTACTGAGATTAATTGTACTGTTAATGGTGTGGCATGGGATTTGCATCCTTGGCTAAGTCTCACTTTAGTTATTATTTACCTCAAAATAAATAAATTCCAAGCTAGTGCCTGAGATTTCCCAGAAGTAAGCAATATCTACCTAAAGAATGACTGGCTCAGGAGTAAGCCCGAGAGCAGCTTTCTCTTCTGTACAAGGCAGCTATAGAACTAGTGAAACACGGTAGGTGGTGGAGTAGCATTGTACATCAATGATGAGGTTAACTGTAATGAAATAAGAAGTGATGGAATGGATAAGACAGAGTCTGTCTGGGCAAAAATCAC